>NC_138987.1:4542091-5142091 GCF_964341445.2 Mesoplodon mirus | reverse complement strand
TACAGTGGATAAATGGTAAAGCTGAAATTAAAACAAGAGACTCTGATTCAATTGCTTGCCTCCTTTATGAACTTAGGGAAACCTTTGGTGATCCTCTGATGTATAAAGAAATAATTTTCCATCAGCAAGAAGATATACGCAGCATTCATCAACTCACCTTTGCATTAAATGCTTCTCAGTGATTACAGGCTATGACATAGGCTTACAACTTTAGTATCTTTATTGTATTGATATATAAAATATGTCACATTTTGATAATTTATTAAGCAATTAATTTATGAGACCATTTTTGCCCTCTAATGTTAGTTTGAATTATTCCCCTCTATTATTGTATCTTGTTAATATAGTAATCTAACAAAAAAGTATAATTATAAAAGTGTTCCATGGTCAAATACACCTGAGAAATGTTGGTGTAGGTCAATGTCTCTAAACCCATGAAAGTGGCAGAGTGGATGACTAGCTTCCCAGAGGCTTCTGCTAGATTAGTAGATGAGGAAGTACACCTGCAAGGCTGTTGGTCACAGAGCAGCAAAGGGGAGAAATTGATGGAATCAATGACACCTTTCCTGTGAAGGAAAATAAATGGACAAGGGAACAGTGGCACTTAGGATGAATGTCTTGTCTCTGGAAGGCAGCATAGTGTTAAACAAGCCTATTAGACTGAAAAGCAGGGTCCAATGCCATTTCTATGGCTGCTGGCTTTTGGAGTTGTGCATAAGTCCTTCAACTCCAATTGTTTCAATGAACAAGTGTTTGTTAAATTGCTAGCTGTTTGTGATATACATGATAAAGTGCATTATATTAAGTGCATTATATCACTGAACTTAGGTTGTTCCTGTTTCAAAAAATGTAAAGGGCCAAAAATAATAGGACTAGAAATTTGTTAAAGAGTTCTTGAAAAAAAATATAGGCATACCTCATTTTATTGTGCTTTGTTTTATGGCGCTTCGCAGATATTGCAATTTTTACAATATGAAGGTTTGTGGCAACCCTGTGTTAAGGAAGCCAATTGGTGCCATTTTTCCAGTAGCATTTGCTCACTTTGTGTCTCTGTGTCACATTTTGGTAATTTTCAAACGTTTTTGCTATTATTATATCTGTTACAGTGATCTATGATCAGTGATCTCTGATGTTACGATTGCAAAAAGATTATGACTCAATGAAAGCTCAGATGATGGTTAGAATTTTTTAGCAAAAAAGTATTTTTTAATTGAGGTAGGTATTTTTATTTGACATAATGCTTTCCATACTTAATAGAATACAGTATAGTATAAACATAACTTTTATATTTACTGGGAAACCAAAAAATTTGTGACTTGCATTGTTGCAATATTTGCTTTATTGTGGTGGCCTGGAGCTGAACCTGCGATATTTCCAAGGTATGCCTGCATCTAGATTTGAGTGTACGAGAAACAAGACTGCATTTACCCCAAACAGACAACATACGTATATTTGTCTGCCAAGAATATAAACAAGGAGGTGAGAGACAAAAGTGCCTTATGGAATATATTGAGTTCAACATAATATGAAATCAATGCTCACCACATAAACATTTACTAAGTTATTATCAAAATAATCTTTGGTAGTACATTTATACCGAATCACAGCATAGGTACAGAATAATACCCTATCTAAGTCACTGAGAAAATATATTTGATCTAAGTTATCTTGTCATTTCCGTTTGTTTCACTTACCAATTTTTAAAGCAGAAATACCAAGGAAAAGTGCTAATATTTCATCAGGAATGCTAAATTAACAAGGAGTCTTACTTATAAAACAGGACAATCTTGCTTAAGAGAAGAAAGGGCAGAAAATATTTGACTAAGCACAGGCTACTCTGGAGAACTATCTTGTGTCTAAATTATTAAATCGTTTATCATATTAGAATATTGAGCATGATTCCCTCCCTTTGAACTAGTTTCTGAAACATTATATAGGCATTTCAGATGTTGATGTGACCTGACGCTACTTTCAAAAGAACTGGAAGCTTTTCTACAGAGTTTACAGATAGCTGTTTAAGACACTTTGGGATATATTCACATTGTGGAGTACCTACTTTGGGCAAAAAGTCATCTTCATATTCAATACTTTAAATTCTAATATTATAGCTGGCATATTGAGATTTAGGGATATCTTTCTAAGTCAAAATAGAGCAGGCTATTTACCCTCTGAGGTTTTTTATAAATATCGGAGTATAACAGATGGTCTCTAAATTAAAAAGGAAAGGTAAAAAATAGACATGTTTTTCTAATTCCAACCATGGATAACCACATATGAATTAGAGATGAGCTAAGGCATAAAAATTATATTTGTTATATTTCTTTACTTCATAATTTCCTTAAAATTAAAGAAATCAAAATAGGCTATAAATAGCAAAGTTCTCAGGAAGGTCATTCACCAAAAAAATTTAACCAAGAGCTAAGATTTGATTGAATATGAATTATAATTTGTTAGAACAAGAATTTATAAAATGAAGGCTTATGAGACTAACATAACATAAAATTCAAAGATTAAGTTCTAATTCTTAGGTTTTTCTCTTATTCTACCTACCCACTGGGTTTGGTTTCAGTTATGAATAAGTAGATAGGCTTAAGACAGCTACAGGATAGGAGTGGTAACTACTGCATGTATTTATAGAGTCCAAATATATAATAGCTATTCTTCATATATCCTGGAGAAGTTACCAAATGCAGATAAATGGTATAACTATTGGACATATTTTTGTATGCTTATATGAGGACTAGAATTTTCTTTCACCCTAAAGATATGAACTGTACTTAGGAATGATATTAAGAAGAGCCCAAAGTTACTGGTTCATGTATATCTCTAATAACAACTGGGTTTCAACAGCTCAACAGCCATTAACCCTAAACTGTAATTAATGATGATCAAGATTAATGACAAGATTCTTTAAGTTCGGTATAACATGATTTGTTGAGTTCAGTATAATATTATTTATTACAGAGTAAAAGAGTATTTACTGAGTTATCATTGAAATAATTTATGGTAGTTGAAACAGTTGCATTTACCATGGATTGTCCAGCATTTAAATTTTAATCCTAGCTAAATCCACCTGTATAAGTCAGGGTTCTCTATGGAAACAGAAGGTATACATATAATGAGATTTATTATAAGGAATTGGCTCATGTGATTATGAAGGCTGAGAATCCCAAGGTGTACAGTCAGCAAGCTGGAGACACAGGAGAGTAGGTTGTGTAGTTCTAGTCTGAGTCCAAAGGCCTGAGAATCAGGAGAACCAAAGGGGTAAGTTCTAGTCCAAGGGCAGGAAAATACTATGTCCCAGCTCAAGCACTCAACCTTTGTTGTATTTAGGTCTTTAATTGATTGGATGAGGCTCATCCACATTAGGGAGAGTATCTCTACTCAGTCTACCAATTCAAATGTCATCTCACCTGTAAACACTCTCACAGTCACACCCAGAGTAACATTTGACCAAATGTTTGGGCACCCTGTGGCCCAATCAACTTGACACCTAAAATGAACTATCACGCTACCCAAAAGGTGGATGTTCTTTCTAAACTACACCAATTTTTAAAGATAAAATGAGGTGTTTTATTTCTCTTAAAGTTTACTGTTTATTCTAAAATAAATTAAATCATATAAATTGATATCTAGTATCTAAAAAAGATAAGTCACAAGTTACAGAAAAAAATGAACTCAGAATTAAAGATCACAAAAGCAGTGTAAATATCTAAATAAATCTACTGAAGGGGAAAATCACATTAACATGTAATAACTCCTCTAATCCTTCCAACAAATATTTATTGAGTTCCTATTAAGTTTTGGGCATTTTACTAAAGGCTAATGATGTAAGAGTAAACAAAGTAGATATGGTCTCTGTTATCATGGAACATAATCTAGTGGAGAAAACAGGCATCACATAATCACACAAATACAAATTTTGATAGAACTTTACTACATCCCTAAACACAAGGAGTCACTGTCTTTCCCTGGATACTGGTTCTCAAGTTACCACATAAGGCACACAATACTCACACTCAACGTTTCCCTTGAAAAATGCTGAAGTTTCCCCTAAAGTAGAAGATGCATAGTTTTAAGTATACAAGTCTATTCTATTAGTCATGTAGAAACTAAAACCAAGAAGGGATTCAACTCTTCCATCTCATGATGGAATGATGAGCTGAATTTTCCACAGCATTTGAATTAATTTCTTTCATTATCTACTCCCAATTTCTCTCTTTCACCAGTGCCTATAAATAAAGTTTTCTAAATTAAATGCACCTATAATGGGACACCACTGTGAGGGGTTCATCTGTTTCTTGAGAACAGGATCTTCTTTAAAGCAAGGTCAAAGTTATATTCTTAGCATGTAACATTGTAGCTGGAACTTAAGAACTGTTCATTTAATTAGCATGGAAAACTGTTGTCAAAACTCCATGAGCCTAGAGGAGAACTTTTCTTTCTCAAAAAGCTTGGAATCCATACTAAATGAAAACAATTGAAAAATCTCACCCGAAGACATTTTAAATTGACTATGGTGACTGAAATCAAGGGGTAAGTTGTATATAAATCATGTCAAAAGGCAACACCAGACTAGAACCACAATTACATACCTCATTTCAGCCTAGTAATTATTTATGGAGAGCTGGCTATGTGGAAGGCACTGTGCTAGATATTTATTTAAGAAGAACAGATTTTTTTAAAAGTACCTCCAAGGAATAAAGATGCAGATGTAGAGAATGGACTTGAGGACACGGGGAGGGGGAAGGTTAAGCTGGGACGAAGTGAGAGAGTGGCATGGACATATATACACTACCAAATGTAAAATAGATAGCTAGTGGGAAGCAGCTGCGTAGCACAGGGAGATCAGCTCGGTGCTTTGTGCCCACCGAGAGGGGTGGGATAGGGATGGTGGGAGGGAGACACAAGAGGGAGGAGATATGGGGATATATGTATATGTATAGCTGATTCACTCTGTTATAAAGCAAAAACTCACACACCATTGTAAAGCAATTATACTCCAATAAAGATGTTAAATTGGGGCTTCCCTGGTGGCGCAGTGGTTGAGAGTCCGCCTGCCGATGCAGGGGACGTGGGTTCGTGCCCCTGTCCGGGAGGATCCCACATGCCGCGGAGCGGCTGGGCCCGTGAGCCATGGCCGCTGGGCCTGCGCGTCCAGAGCCTGTGCTCCGCAACGGGAGAGGCCACAACAGTGAGAGGCCCGCGTAATGCAAAAAAAAAAAAAAAAAAAAAAAAAAAAGATGTTAAATTAAAAAAATAAAAATAAAAAAATAAAATATACCTCCAATTCCAGAAAGATGAAGGAAATGACATTAAACATGTAAAAAATTTAGCAGCTTTTATTCAGCAAGCTGCAACAGTTAAAAACAAGAATATCAGAAAAACTGTGGGATGTAACTACAGCTTTGAGAAAGAAGAATTCAGCAACAAGTTATCCAGGGGTGGAAGCAACAAAATGCTTAAATGACATCTAAGACCAATTTGAGATATTTTCAAACAAAAAGAAATTACACCCTCATTGAAGAAATATGAACAAAGCACGGTTACTATACTTGAGGGACTTATAGTCTGTGTTAGACTAAGATGAAGATAATATAAATAAACATAATACGTTAAGTCTAAGATACAGACACGCTGTAGTGATAGTGGGAAGATAAAGAAGTTCAAAGGAGCTAGAGGGAAAAAAACCTGAACCACTAAACAGCAGGTTGTGTGAGCAGAAGCCTTTCAGTGTTACTAGAGCAGAGAAATGATGCCATAAATGAATGCAGGGACCAGATCATGGCTTTTTTGTATACCATGCTGTGTAGATGGGAATTCACCCTGTGGCAATAGGGAGCATTCACCTGGATGTGGTGTGGTAAAATGGACATTTCTCAGGCAACAGTTGAAAGATTGGTTGGGAGGCGGTAAGACTGGATTGGGATTATCAACAGGGTGACTTCAGAGAATACAGTTGAGCGATTACGATGATGGGAAGCAGGACGGTGATAAAGAGAGAAATGGGAGAGGGAAAGGTTGAAGAAATATTTAAGACATAAAATAAGCAGGATCTGGTGACTGATCTGATACCAGGCATGAAGAATAGATATTTGGCTTAAATAGATAAATGATGCCACTTTTAACTGGGAGGAGGAAATGCCAAAAATAACTTATTGTTTGTTTAAACAGAAATATTCTTAAACGGAAAGATTTAGTTGCTCCCATTGTCAGAAATGGTGAGAAGGCTCGTGGAACTAGAGTTATATCTCGCTTTGGATTAAAATTAGTCTTAAGCAACAGGACAGTTAGGGAAGGACTCAAATTGCAAGTTGGTTCCTTGCTTCAGCAATGTTCTTTCAGGAATGTGACCACTCCAATGTATTTAAGTGCATGTTAATGATCGTTAACTACTCAGCTGAGAAACTAATGCAAGGAGATGGGCATAGGCAGAGAAATTTAGAATGAATATTAGACGTCACTTCCAATTAAAGATCAGAGCATATTCTTGAAAATTCTGATTCACAAAAAAATACTCCTCTGGGGCAGATACAACCTGTAAGAAGCAAGGGAACCTTCATATAGGACCAACATAACTTTTATTTCTATGTAGATGTTTATTATACAACAAACTAATGTGCATTTATTGAGCACTGTTCTGTACAAGGTATTGTTGTGCACGGCTACATTTTTTTCTGAAAATAAGAGGCACATATGCATATATAGCTACAAAAAAACAAGTAACGGTAAAAGCTGTGACTATGTAGTCTCTTTAGACTTCAGACTGATCATTTGTACAATTAGGCCACTGAATTCTAAGGGCCTTTCAAACTCTGTGACTCCGTGATTCTGACAAAAATCGACACACTTCACTGTAATAAATCACTAACTCCTAGAAAAAAAGCTTAAATATTTTAATTGTTTTTTCCCTTACTCTCTATAAGGATAATCTCATGTTTCCAGGAACAACCGTGAGACAACTAAATGGTTACCCTCCTTTACTTTAAAGTAAATGACACAAAATTTGACAGGATATACTCTCCACGGTAGATTTATAGTCCATGAATATAGACTTTTCTAACAATAGAGATAAGATTCCAGAAATGTTCCATCCATTCATCATCATCCTTATTACTATACTTATGATAAAACATACTTAGCATTTCTGAAAATGGGGTGCATCTCATAATAATTTGGCATTGTCAACATTTATTTCCTTCTTCTAAAGTTTTACTCAATTGATGGGGAATCTGAGAATTGCAGAAATAAAGAAATAATCAGAGCTATCATTTGGAGCTGCTTCTAGGCACCATGCTAAATGGCTCCCGGTTATTAAATGAACCAACTGGTTTTAGAAGCCAGCTCTGCCTTTTAGCTGAATGAGCTATAAAGTTTTAAGGCTATAGTAGGTGCTGGGCTTCCCAGAGAGGTTACTTTTGGCTTTATTTCAAATTACTACAAGATTACATGGAAAAAATATTTCAGGTGGCCAAATGTAATTTTTGTACCTCTTCTTAAAAATATGACATGAAAGTATAATCAATCTTTTCTAGGAAAGATTTCCAGCTGGACCTGTGATTTCCAATTTCCCTGTGGTATACCGAAAGTTAAAAGAGAAAGGGAAAAACCAAGTAACTACAGCAAAAACGTAATGCAGCAGAGACCATCTTTGAGGAAAAGAAAAGAGAAAATAATTCTCTTTACTGTGAAGTATGTTAGTCAGTGCACATCCTCTCTCTCGCACTCTCTCTCCCAGTAAACATGCTAGAAGAAAATAGCTGTTTACCCAAACAGTATATCAAACGATTTTGTTGAGCAGTGGATAAAGCGGTAAAAGACTAACTGCCATTTTCCATGAATGCTGATGGATGATGAAATCTGATCCTGATACGCAGTTTATGGAAGATTCCAACTGAGCTACTAACCATTTGCAAACACTGTAATGACTTGAGATTTCACCTGGCAGCACAGTGGAGCCAAGTGTTAGAATGGGGCAGGGGGAGAGAGAGACCCATGTTAAAGCCAGCTCCTAAGGTCAGAATCACCATGACAAAAAATCCCTTTAAAAAAGGTTATGCCGATAATAAACTCATATTTATGCACGCTTATGTTTGAGATCCACAAAGGTAGCCTAAAGGGAAGCACAGCTATCTAGGCATTCTGCCTCAAAACAACTACAAAATAGCTGGTCATTAACTGGCAGGGTAGGTGGAGACAGCAACAATGCCACGCACAAC
The DNA here is from genome assembly GCF_964341445.2 of Mesoplodon mirus. Classification (NCBI taxonomy): domain Eukaryota; kingdom Metazoa; phylum Chordata; class Mammalia; order Artiodactyla; family Ziphiidae; genus Mesoplodon; species Mesoplodon mirus. The sequence goes on along the minus strand of NC_138987.1, from coordinate 5,133,872 downwards.
TCCAGAGGATGCCATTTACATGCTGTCTATGTATCAATAGATAGTATCCACCAAAGTTGGAGCAACACAACACTGAGGCTCTGGATGGAGAAGTTTAAAGAAGTACTACTTGCCTGCAGGGTTTATCCCACTTCTAACAAATACAGAACCTCTATAAAGGAAAAGGTAACTGCATACTAACAGAATTGTCCATTTTCCTGACAATCAGGGGAAACCACATTTTACAAGATGTGACTCCGCTATGAGACAAGCTATGTGCCAAAGAAAGATTTCCTCCCTCAGGCCTTCTCTTCCTAGAATGAGAAATACAATAAGAGGAACAGAATTATGCCAGTCACTGTGTCTTAATTACTTAGAAATGGAAGTTCAGGCATATTCTTATGAAGTGCCATTGGGAGGCCGGAAAGGCTTGGGGCTCCTATTCACTCTTTCTTACCTACTGTAGAATCGTAAAAGGAAAACTCATATCATAGTAACTACTACCATTTATTAGGTGCCTAGGATAGGCGCATTTTTACAAATACTATCACATTTACAATATTGCTGTAAGGCAGAGATTATCGCCATTATGTATCAATGAGGAAAATGAGAGTAGAGAACTTAAACCACTTATCCAAGGTCCTGACTCGTAAGTAAGAGGGCCAGCATTTGAACCCACATCTGTGGGACTTCATCATTATTGGAAAAGAGGACTTTGACTTAACAAGAGAAAGTGCTTTTTACAAAGTTATAGCTCACTAAGTGAAACAAACTGGTTTGTGAAGCAGTAAACTCTGATGAGCACACATAATAATTATGTACATCCATATGGAGTACTTTACAGTGAGTGGTAAAATAATTTTCACATACATGATCTCATTCAGCTTACATAGCCCTGTGGATCAAATATTCTTTTAATTCCCATTTAACATGAATTCTGTGAACATGAGTCTTGCATTATGTAGAGACTTGATTTAGATAGCTACGAAAACAACTTGCTGTTTTAAAACGCTATGGTTCTCTGAAGGTATGGAGGAGAAATTTTTGAGCCTGGGGACTTTCCAGGGTTACTTGCTTAATCTAGACTGTGTTGTAACTCCCTTCCTAACTCATAAATAGTTCCTCTGCCTCAGCTATATTTGGTGGCATAGAGCTACTGACCTCCAGGCACTGCCACATTTTGCCCACTGAGAGCTGCTTCCTGCTACGAGTCGTTGAAAACTACGAAATGGCTGTCTGAGACAAAGCATGTGCAGACATAGTCACAAATATGCTCAATGGGGACTGAAAGTCTACAAATTCAGGTCTCTCCCCTGTAAACACCTTGTTGAACTTTATGAGACAGAGGTGAGGGTTAGTTTTTCTCAGCCATTCTCAGACAGCAATTCAGGTCAGAATTTGATGGCCAAAAGCTACTTCGAGAGCAAAGAGTGTGTACCATGCGAACTCTAACAACCATTATACAATTAAAGTAAAACAAGTGTAACCAGAATGTCTAAGCTCCACTTGCCAGAGACCTCTTAATCAGATCACGTTACCTTTTTTTTTTTAATAGACAGTGTTTTAGAATAGTTTTAGGTTTACAGAAAATTGAGAAGACAGTACAGAGAGTTCCCATATACCCAGCACCCAATATCCTCTTTTATTAACACCTTACATTACTACGTATATTTGTTACAATCAGCAAATCAATATGAACACATTATTATTAACTAAAATCCATGTTTCATTCTTATTTCTTTAGTTTTTGACTAACGTCTTTTTTTTTCCTGTTCCAGGATGTCATTCAGGCTACCATAATACTTTTAGTTGGTATGTCTGCTTAGGGTCCTCTTGGCTCTGACCATTTCTCAGACCATGGCTACAAAATAGTGATAGAAACATAAACCAATTGCATTTCCACATTTACTTTCATATCTATATTATTTATTTTAGAATTTTGATGGAAATAAGAACAGTAACAGCTCACAGGGCCATTGTCATGCTACCCTATGCCCTGGAAAAAGACTAACCTGAAATGCTAAGTGCTTCTCCAGTACGTCCTATTTTTCTCAGAAGATACAAGGGCAAAGAGGAAATTACTGTGGGTCTCTCTAAGTATTACCTATTGATAGAGGAACATGCAAATGGAGACAAAGAATATTATAGACTACTCATTAATAACGTGTTTGCAATGTATTATCTACCATGTAATTTACATACAGCTTAAATACGTATAGTCAATAAAATACATCACTCATATGAGCAGGGATACAATCAAAATACTGTCGATTTAATCAAATTCCATAACCAAATAAGAACTCCTTTTCTCATTATTATTAGATGCAACTTATTCATTCATTCATTCATAAACTCATTCATTTAATAAATATGTATTGTGGCTGTTCTATATGCCAGGTGACGCTTTAGGAAGTGAGAACACAATAGTGAATACTCCTTGTTCTCATACAGCTCACATTCCAATGCGGAAGTTAACTGATAATTATAATGTATTGATAAGTACTGTCACTTATCAAGCAGAACAATCAAACAGGATAATAAGGAGCAGCAAGGTGTTTTCTCGAGAAGTGTAGTCAGAGAAGATCTTTTTAATGAGGTGCCACTGGAGCAGAAAGTTGTACAAAATATAGAGATGAGCCTTGGGTAACCTAAGGGTAACAATCACTACAGAAGTCCTGAGGCAATCATGCATGGAGTGCTTAATAGTGTAAAATAGTAATTTAAATGTTTACACTGTAGTTTGTTGCCAGTTTGAAGAAAAAGGGGCTTTCCAAAAAATACTTCTGGAGAAAATATACTTTCAAAATGTTTCTTCTGTATAAAAACCAACAAAAGACCAAAAAGACCTTCCTTTCACCTCTACTGGTGGCAGCTAACGTCTTGCCATGAAAAACTTTACTCTTGCCCAATGGCTTGTTATTTGTAAAGTTAAAATAAATGCATTCTTCCTATAAGAAAATATAAATCTGTTGTGCGACTTTTGTGAGTTTCCTCTAATGTGTGTGTGTGTGTATATATATATATATATATATATATTTTTTTTTTTTTTTTTTTTTTTTTTTTTTGCGGTACGTGGGCCTCTCACTGCTGTGGCCTCTCCCACCGCGGAGCACAGGCTCCGGACGCACAGGCCCAGCAGCCATGGCTCACGGGCCCAGCCGCTCCGCGGCATGTGGGATCCTCCCGGACCGGGGCACGAACCCGCGTCCCCTGCATCATCAGGCGGACTCCCAACCACTGCGCCACCAGGGAAGCCCTAATGTATATTTTTATATATTTATCATGGAAGCTGTTAACATCAAACTGAGTAACCAAATTTATAGAGAGTACAGAGAATGAAATAATCATTTATTAAGCCAGATACCCCTGTATGCTTAATTCATTTACTCATTATAATAACATAATAAGGTAGGTATTATTAACCTCATTTTAGAGATCAAAAATCTAAAGCATCACAGCCTTTTGTAACTTGTTCCAGAGGGACTCCCAAAAGGTAATTATAGTATATAAACCCATTCTGAGAGATTCCAAAGCTTAAAACCTACACAACATGAAAGCACTCACCAGTACTTAATAAAATGCAAATAAATTTGGGTGTTTTTAAAATCTACCCAACCCATTTGAAAAGATTAAAAAGAATGTTAGCACCTAGTATTCTCTAAGTTATAGAGAAACAGACACTCTTACAACATTGCTATTGAAAGAACAAATTCATACAATATTTAGAAAGGGAAATTTCATATAATATGATTTAACATGCTATAATATGATACAATATATAGCTTTTAAAATGTTAACAACATTTGGTCTTCTAGATATTTACCCTAAATAAAAAAAAGTAGTCATGGTTCTTTGCTATGACATTATAAAATTTTGCAAACAAAAATTACATGTAACAGATGTTGAACACTAGGCACGTACTGAGAGAAATTTTAACAGACCTATGGTAGGAATTCTTTCAGTCATTAAAAATCAACTTCCCAGTTCAGAAGATGCATGCACTCCAGTGTTCACAACAGCACTCCTTACAAGATCCAAAACATGGAGGAAACCTAATGTCCATCAACAGACATATGGATAAATAAGATGTGGTATGTGTACATATACACATACATATATATGCCAGTGTGTGTGTATATACATACACAGTGGAATATTAACCGCAAAAAAGAAGGAAATAATGCCATTTGCAGCAATATGGATGGACCTAGAGATTATCATACTAAGTGAAATAAGTGAAGGAAGTCAGACAGAGAAAGACAAATATCATATGATATCACTTTTATGTGGAATCTTAAAAAAATGATACAAATGAACTTATTTACAAAACAGAAGCAGACTCACAACATAGAAAACAAACTTTTGGATACCAAAGTGGAAAGCAGGGGAGAGATAACTTAGGAGTTTTGCATTAACAGATACACACTATTTTATATAAAATAGATAACCAACAAGGTCCTACTGTATAGCACAAGGAACTATACTCAGTATCTCGGGAAAACCTATATAATGGAAAAAAATCTGGGAAAGAATATATACACACACGAACACAAGCACGCACACACACTTATAACTCAATCACTTTGCTATATACCAGAAACAACTAACATACCTTGTAAATCAACTATACTTCAATTTAAAAAAATCAACTTCCTCAAAATATGTATGGATATGGAGAAATATTTTAAAAATATTAGTTTAAAAGGATAAAATATGTACAAAATGTATATCTTCTTATATGTTAAAACTAAAGGTAATTACTCTAATAAATTTAAAAAGTAACATCTGAAAAATGGGGTTAGAGTTTTTTTTTAACTTTCAGTTATATTTTTCAAGTTCTCTGAAATGAGCATACATTATATTTATTCAACACAATAGAAAAAGAAAAATGATATAAAAAAACAGATCCACATTGGTTAAAGCCAGAGCCATAATCACATATTTAGAGGGTTCCAAATTTTTAAAAGTCTACAAAAGAGTAATATTAATATCTTGGCAAAGATGATTTAAGTTGCAGTGGCCAAGACCTCAGCTTGAAGAAAATAAAATGCTTCAACTGACTTTTCTCAGTAGTTGTGCCTCTATTATACACTTTCTTGGTTCCCCAAGATTGTCATTAACTAGTGGTTCTGTCCTAGAACTTGGCCTTCTGTCCTAGAATCTCCAACCAGAGCTTTCTCGAGTCTGAGGTATCTTTCCCAAGACCATGGTCTTTCCCCAAGTACCAGCATTTCAGGGTGTACCCTCAGCTCTAGTGTATGCAGTTCCACTAATACTCACATCGGGTTATTCTCTGAATGCTTTTGTTTCTCAGAAATTTAGAACTTAAAGTGAAGTTAAAGTATATGTAAAATGAACACAAATACCACTCAGGCAGCATCATGTATGTCATTTATTTATTTATTTTATTTTTGGGCGTGCTGCGCAGCATGTGGGATCTTAGTTCCCTGAACAGGGATCGAACTCGTGCCCCCTGCATTGGAAGCATGGAGTCTTAACCACTGGTCCGCAGGGAAATCCCTATGTCATTTATCTTTAATTTTTCGTATTAGCTGGTCTCAAATATAAGCTTACCTTATTTCATGTTCAATTAAAGAAAAGGCAATCTGCACTCATGCTTAAGGAAAAAGAAAACAATAAATTGTAAGCTAGTATAGTACACAAAAGTATCATGTGTGCTAGTCTTCAATTTAAGAAAATCTCAAAGACAATTTTTACTAAAGTTTATTTTCTACTTATGTGCTAATATATAGAAGTTATCTCTCATATAAGAGATATAATAAGAGATATAATGCATAAGATTCTATCTACTTAGTTCTGTATTAAAATGTATTTCACGTATTTAAATTGACTACAAGCTCCTAACAAGTGAAGCTGGGCATACACATTTTTCAATACCCTTGTAAACGATTGGATTTAAGAGCTAAAGCTATCATAAATGGACTTTCTACTATGTTCACACAGGCTTTCACCTTGCTTTTAAGTTGAGGATGATGTATATCCTTGAATTTCGTGAAAAAGGACTGGTGATTTTCAGAATTTGGTTTAAATACTTTCCCTCTCTCGGTTTGGTTTTCAAGATCCTCATGGATTAACTTTTTCTGGTCAGGTCTCCCACTATTTTCCTCTACAGAATTATCATTAAATACTGGTTATTTTTCCCACTCTGCTCACTTCCTTGCCTTTCCCCAGTGTGTGGCAGATTCCCCATCCGAACATTCTCCAGCACCTGTAAGAGAAGCACCATGACTAACTGACTCATCTACTTGAGAAAATTTCATTTCCAGACCCAATATTTCTCCCTGATTTCTATTACTAAATGTCTCACTAATAGAAAGAAAATGTCCCAATTATCTAGGCTTTATTCTGACTTAATCACCTAAAATATAGTAATTTGATCTCTATACATTCTTGTCTGAAATTATATAGAGATGTGATGATTATTAGTAATTTTTATATAGCCTATCTTTATATAGTATGTTGCAATAACATATTCAGATATTTTTTTTGGTAAACTGTCATAGATATAAAATTTGAGTTAGGTAACAACAAAAGACTATTTATGTATTTACTTATTTCCTACCCAACACAAAAATGATACACAAAACAGAATTGAACACACATCATTCATTCATTCATCAAACAGTATACACCTTGTATATGTTAAACACTAGAAATATATTGGTTGGCAAAAAAATCACAGGTTTTTCCCCCATAAAGTTTGTGGTCTAGTGGGAAAAATATATTTAATAAATAATTATACTAATAAATGTATTATGAAAAATAGAGATAAGGGCTTTGAATGAAAGGAACACGATATCAGGAGAGCATAAAGCAAAGGAAACTAATCTAAATTTGGATGGTGGAGGCAGGTGGTCCAGGAAGTTGGCCCTGAAGAAGTAAAGTTTGAACTAAAATCTGAAAATGAGTAAGAGTTAACCAGGTTAAGGGCAAGGGAAGAAAACTCCAAACAGAAACAGCACTTCCAAAAATCCTGAAGAGGGAGGGGCATGCCATGTTCAAAATGGCTGACATGGTCAGGTTCACATCCATTAAGACAAATTTTCATTTGCTCAACAAATGATCGTAGGCATAATATGTCAGTACATTAGCTGATGTGTTTCAGAAAAAATTATCACTACCAAAACATATGTTTCAATACAAAATTATTTTGACTTGACATTTATTTCCCCAAATAGCATATTTACTTACTATATGTCAAGAACTTTATATTGTTATTTAATGGAATCCTAGTACAGCTGGGAAATTGATGCTTAGAATGGTTAGGCAATTTGCCCAAGGGCATAAGGCTGGTAAGGGGCAAACCTAAGAATAGAATCAGCCCTGCCCAAAGCCCAGCTTCTTGCCACTTGACCTCATTTCCACCATATCAATTAAAACATGCATTCTCAGAAGTAGGGCAGAGAATTCTCACTCTTCTTAAATAATCATTTCAAATGGCTGGTACAGATCTGTAAGTGTCGTTTCTGCACCGTGACGTTTAAGGCTCTCATAACAATTATTTAAATTAACCAGACTTCATGCAAGAGTTGAGGTTTCTAGGAGTACCTATTTTTAGTCTATAGGAACATATTCCCCTGGCTCTGTTTCTCTCCACATTATAATCTAGCGATCCCAGCATGCTGTTTTTTCTTCTCAAGTTCTTCCAAATATTAATAGTGCTTTGAGTTAGAGCCAACTAAAAAGTTTGAAGACTAGAAGAAAATGACAAACTTTGGTTTACAATAGAACGAGCACATCCACAATGCAGAGCCTGTGCCTGAGATGAAGGACAGTATCTGGGGCGAGTGGACTCCACTCTCTGGTTTTCCTCAGTGCTTTACCTAAACACATCCATTCTTGAGGGGCCTCGGCATCCTGCAATCTACTAGGTCAGTGCAGCCCAGAACTGTAGGCTGCCTGCTTTTTATACTATTTGGGGCCTGAGGGGGTGGGGTCACAACACCACCCTAGGGTTTACTCTATCATCATGAAGAAAGATTTTGCTATACTACAATTACTCAAACTAATTAGTGTTTTAGTTTTTATTATACCTTTGGGTCTACTCAAGGGTTGAATGTCACAGCTCTAGAAACGGCCTGCCTGCCATGCTTGGGAATGTTCACATTTTATTCTCATACTGTAGAATATTCTACAGCTTTGATTCTGTTTGAAAGCACATCATGTGTTCCACTCCATCCCTCACACCCATCTATTCATTATTTTTCAAGGGTCATTCAACACTCATCTCCCTGTAACCATCAAGCTCAGCTAAATTTTAATTTCACTTACTTTAAACAATTACCCTTAGGATTTTATATACTAACCTATATTTTAATAACTCACATATTTTTTAAATGTACGTTAGCCCTGCATATGCATTTCAGCTTAGAAATGCCAAATATTCTTTTAGAGGAAACGTTAGAGGAAATCGATATGTATTAAGAAATACAACAGTCAAGAGGAACAAAGAATAATTATGTATCTTGGACTTCATCCACTTTCAACTTGAACAATTACATTTATCATGTCTAAACACTGACTTCCTTTTAAACTGTTAAATTTATTGCTTGTTTTGACTGTCACATTACTAAATTTAATCCTTGCCATGTTATTGGCATGTTCTAAAGAATAAATGTAGCTGTTAATAATTTTATTTGGTTACACTGAAGAGGAGGCTAAGTATAAATGAGACATTTTCAAGAATTTATCTTCATTGGGAATCTATGTTTCTTGTTATTTGATGGGCAAATTTAGCTATAGACCAAAGCTTTCATTGGATATTAAGAGGATTTCTTTCCTTTTATAATTATTAAATGAGCTATTCAAGTTACTCGCTGAGTTATTCAAGAAGAATATAGAGTAAATATATACCTTCTATGCCACAAACTTAAAAGAGATTTTAAATCTTAATCAAATGGCAAACTTCTTATAAATAACCAACAGAGTAAATCTGTCACTAGGCCTTTCTCAAAATTTTTCTGTGATTGTAATTAACCTTAGTTATTGGTCTTGATGTTAGATGAAGAAAACGTTTGGTTCGGTATCCTGTGGTTGCTGGATCCTCCGGCTTCTCTGAGTCAAATCAAAGTGCCCTTATGGCCCCATAGAACGGGAGGCCTGTGCAATTTGCATGAGCCAGCAGCCACTTAGGCTAACTTGTTCCTGTGGTACCAAAGTCTTTTAAAAAACTCCCTTCCCTACAAACTTCCACTTATAGAATAAATAAGTCATGGGCATGTAATGTACAGCATGAGGAATATAATCAATAATATTGTTTCAAGTTTCTATGGTGACAAATGGTAACTAAACTTATTGTGGTGATCATTTCACAGTGTATACAAATGTCAAATCACTGTTGTTCATATGAAATATTATATTGTATGTCAAATATACTTCAATAAAAAAGAAAAATAGAAAAACCCAATAAATAAAAACGCCCTTCTTCTATCCAGCAGCACTGTGTAAACCTCAAAACCATTCTAATTAAAACTTAAGCCTTATGTACTCAATCTCAATTCTCCAATAGAATGTAGAAAGATAATACTCTAAATCCCCATAATTTCTCTACCACTATTCATATTTTATCCAAGTTGACAAATAATTCAACATCAATATAACTGTGCTCAAGAATTATGTTTTTCTTTTGTGTTTGGATTTTTACTTTTTTAAAGTTAAAATGTGGTTTCAAACAATATGCTTAAAATTTTATTAATTACTCTTCATAAAATGTATTTGGTAAACAAATACTGGAAAAATGTTATCACATATTATTTTGGTGGCAAACTGACAAACTCCTATCATGTGAGGCCAATGGGAACATCCCTAAGAGCAGTGGATTGTCTTTTCATGCATTTTTAAAAAGAAGTGTATACTGATTACTTACTAGGCACAAAGTAAGGATCTCAAAGCTTAGGGAAAAAGGGGGAAATGGGAAAGCTTGTTTCACAGTAGTCACTAAGCAAACATATTAGGATGACAAAAATATGCATGTAGGATAAGAGAAGCAATCGGTTGTTTTATATTGTAGAAAGTTATATAGTAGAGGTTTTGTACATTCATTTGTTTGTTGTTAAATACATTATCTTAAAACTTATAAACATCCCTAAATATTACTCTTAATATCATTTCCTTAAATTATAATACATAGACTATTTAACAGAACTAATTTTTTAAACTATTTAACTACTATCAACAGCAGTGACTAAATACATTTTAAGGGTTCAAACATTAACTAATGAATATTTTTCCTGTATCTCAGAGATAGCTATAGTTCCAAAGAACCTCAAAATCTCCCTTGGAAAATGTGTTTGTAGTAAAAGAAGATTGGAAAACAAAAACAAGTTCTATTATGTTTGTTGGTAAAAGGATTTGAAACATTCAGTGTCCTTATGGACATTATGAGAGTAAAAGGAAGCATCTATTCCTTCTTGTGCAATAGAAATGTCTCACGTATCAGTTTTTCCTCCCATTGCAAAGTAAAATAAAATAAAAACAGGATGAAAACATACAGACTCATCTACATGAACTATGAAAGAGTTTTGAACTGTAGAGTATGTTTTAGTTCAACCATGTAGTTTTAAAAAGGAGCTAATGTAAATAAACATACCTTACATTTCCTCACCAACTATTCACATTTCATCAAAGTCATCATTTATTGACAATATAAATGCCTTTCTCATAGATTTTATCATGATGCATGTAATGGCCATAAAGAATCAAAATCAATCATAAAACGTGCCTGATGCCAGCAGGCTAACCCTGGAGAAGATTAAACATTCTGAACCCTTTTAGGGTTACTCCTGGCTTAGCTCACTCATTCATTCCTTCATTTATTATCTGAATAGATATTTATTGAGCACCAACTCTGTGCAAGACACGACTCAAGACACAGAGGGTCCGGGATGAAAAAGAATAAGACAGGCAAGGCCTCTCCCCTCATGTTGCATAATTCTAAAACAAACAAAACAAAACAATGAATAACAGAATTACAGATTGAGATACATACCAAGAAAGAAATAAAAAAAGGTAACATGACACATAGTGGGTGGGCAGAGGGAATTTTAGATAGGAAAAGGGTTGCTTAAGAGGGGAGCAGAGACGCCACTGGTATATATAGTTCGGAGGGATGTCTACTTCTATTCAGACTAGCCTTAAGAATTTCTATAATCTTTGCTCTCTCAGCCATCTCAGAAATTATAACCAACCGCCTCAAAGCTTTATAAATGCTTACTATAGAGAGTAGCTTTTGTTTAGCAAGTTACTCTGCTGCACCAGGGAAATTCTTGCAGTGAACATATGCTAGTGGACATGTGATATTTGTAAGGTAGTTAAAATAAGGATTACTTGTTATGAAAAGGACTCAAAGCCATTTCATAACGACGTATGTTTGAACAAATTTCACTATTACACTTAGATACATTGGCAAACCACTGGGCCCTACTTCTGAGAAGATGAGGGACTGATAAGGAAAGGGGAAGTATAACTTGGTAGAACTCAGTAAAGGACTGAAAATAGAAAAAGAAGATATAAACAAGGGGTGCATGAAGAAGCTGTAGCAGGATGAAAGTACAAATCAAATTTGAGATGCCCTAATCACAGTATTTAAACAAATCTTTGTATTTAGGTATCGTCTAAGCTGTACCAAAGATGTTCATTCGTCCTGCCCCCATTTATATTTATATTATAAGATCTGCCAAAAGAGGCATATTTTTACAGAGACAGATGAACTGAAATATTAATATATATGTTGGAGAATTTGGGGATCTGTTACTATTAACTTGATTGCCCTGAGTGACTCCCTTAAATGATTTTTGTTCCCGTCTTCTGGTGTAATAGCCCTATTATTAAAAACCAACAAACAAAAAACACGTAAAATTAAATTGTGAGAAAACTGTCTTTAAGTATATGTCTTAGTTCTCAACTTTCCTACTTTGAAAGGTCAGTCAAATATTCATTGTAGCCTTAAAACACAACTCTTTCCGACTACAGAAAAACTTCTTTTCCCTATGTAGTCAATTCAAACTTTTTCATTCAAAAGGATAATTTAAGACTATAAGAATAATGCAAACGGAATGAATCCCATACATACTTATGCCAATGGGGAATGCAAAGGATCATGATAAAAAGAAAACTGAAGACTTAGACATATCACGACCCAAACCAATCGATTTTTAAAAATATCTTGCTAAAATGATCAGTAGAGTAACTTATGCTATTATTTATTTTAGAAAAAAAGTAGTTAAAATACTTAATTAGGAGGCCTTCAAAAAGTTGTCTACCAAATAGTGACTATAAATAAGGAAATATGAAGTGATTAAAAAATACTTGGGTGATTTGTACAAGTTTAACCAGTAGTCAAAGTATCTTCTCAACATATCCCCTGACATCTGAAGAGAATTGAGCTTCTAGGACTTTAAATATAGATGATTCATTTTAACAGTCTTAGATAAATAAGTTAAAAGCTAACTCTGTCAAACAAGTATGTATTCTGATCTACCTATCTTTAGCGGAATTGTTATTTGTTTACACTTTGCACTTCGTTTCTCTAGTTGGCACTCCCAGCCCTTACATTTTAAATATAAACCTGTTGTATTTGGTATGAGCAGATGCAGACAATTTAACACAGACTTTTCAAGATGTCCATTTCTTAAGAATATGAATACAATTATCAAGTCACCGGAAAAAAGTTTTCATTAGCAAAGAAGAAAGGGAATTCAGAATGGTAACATGCAGTGTTTATGATACAAGTAAAGAAAGGGAATGCTTTAGCCTTTTTTTTTTTTTTTAAAGATGAGAAAAAAAGGAAGGCAAAGGTTTCATGACCTTCTAAAATTGACTGTGACAGTATCCTCCTTCATCCTGTCCCCATTCAAGTCCTAAAATAAATAGTTGTTCATCCAAGAAACTTCTGCCTGATTAATATGGAAACATTAGATAAGCTATCGTTTAATCAAAATAATGTTTTAAAAAAAGGTCGCATATCACCACCAATGAAACAATACTTTCCCTTTGGGCTTTCATTTGTTTGATGAATTCCAACAAAAGGAGAATAATGATGCTGTCTTTTTAATAACTTTTTGTTATCCTTTGCTTGGTACACTCATTGGACCTTGCTACGAAGGATTACAGGAAGGATTATGAATTTAATACATGTTTTCACTTTTGGTTCCATTTCAAAATAGAACATCAAGCCAAAGGAAACAGTCTCAAATTATTCAACAGATTCTACAGGCTGGCCATAGTGGATTCTGCATCAGTTTCAGTTGATAGTCCAACTTTCTGTTCACCTCCCCCCAAACTCCTTTGGCATTACAAAACTGGAAACAAATTCATCTTGTTGACAAGCAGAACTGACTCAGGGAAGGCAAGATACCTTACTATCTTTGTCATTAAACTTTAGGTAATTAACATGTCACACCAAATTTTCCTTTGTTCAAAAGGCTCTTCAGGGATAACTGATGAACTGCTCGTCTCTATACACTTCACTTGAAAACATTTTAAAAACGTTATTTTAATGATATAAAAAATAAAATTAATAGGCTGTTACTTTATTCAGTACTCCTCCAAAGACCCATGAAGAGAAACATAATTCATTTTAATGTGTATCCCACATCTGCAGAAACCTCTGAAGAGCTGTATTTGCCTGTTATTTAAAATAACAATCATCACAATATTATCCATTGGAAAAATTAGAAAACATGTCAGAAATCAGGCAGCAGAAAAGTATCTTTTTGTGTGTGTGGAATCCTTTCCTGACTTTTCACTGTATATTTTAAAAGTACTTTTAGACAAACACAATTTATATCAATTGATAAAAATGACTGAAATCCTACCTAATGTTTATTCACATTGATATTAGCTTGGGAAGGGAGTGATTATTTTTCTAATGGCACAAAAAATGAACTTCGTTTGTAGAATAATGGAGTTTAAATATAATATGTAATAGAATATAAACTAGTAAACATCCTTCAGAAAAATTATTTAAGACCTCAGGACATTTTATAGTCTCCTTTAAGATTTCAGGAGCTTTTTCCCATAATCTACCTCCTCCCCAATCCCAACAATTTAAAGACAAATTGGCTTCCATGATATCCGGCCAAAAGGTAACAGGAATTCTAACTTAGACATCTTATTGCTTATATAGCAGGTTGCAAAAGTCCAGGGGATTCAGGGGGCCATATTTCATGTTATTTAACTGTCTGATTTATTTTATCAGGATACAATATGAAACTCCACTTGCAACGCTGAAGCATTTTCTTAGTGTGCTTTTAAGAGAGACATACAAACTGGTTTCATTAGAACATCATTCCAAATTTCTTAGTATTTGACCAGAATGTAAATGTTATTAATTTAACCCATTAAATATTGTTCTCTCTAATCATGACTGATGCCATATGATAATAGAAAACTGGACAAAAAGTCACAAAACTTCTTGTTGGTTGTGGTTAATTAAGAGAGTTTCATGCAGATGAATGTATAGAATCATCTGCATAAAACAGAAGAAAAAAAAGAGGAAGAAAATTTGAGTTTCTCTTTTTAAGCCAGGAAACATTTTAAACAATTATGACCCTGTAAATACCACAGGACTATATGATATTGCAATCACTTGCTAACTTTATCTCTACTACATAAGAGACAACCATGGTTATGGCATCAAGATGAAGCATACGAATGCCCCGAACAAATGTCTCTGTGATCAAGAATGGAATTAATGGGATTTACCGATGCTCTGCTTTTAAATGACTCTTTGTCGTTTCTTCACAAACACATATCAAATGAATATTGTATCATATAGTTAAGTAATTCAGACTAAAATGATCATGCTTACCCATTCTGTGAAGAGCAGTTTTGATCCTCAAGCCCTTTATATCCCTTTTACAGGCCAATTAAAGCAGTTTGACCAAGAATTACTGAAATGCTAAGTTCACTGCCATTCGAAATTGTATGAGACACTGCCAGCATCCCTTCCCATTCAATTTGAAACCCATGTGGAGTTCTATTTAATATTTTAAACCTGACTTTAGGCATTCACATCTGCACCTAATATTTTGACAGTAAAAACTAACCTCATTCTGTTTAAATGTCAAATACAGACTTGGGAGTATTGTATTTTATTCAAATAAAATAATGGCAATTTATTCCAACCCCAAAGTAATAATGCTTTATTGAATACTCACAATTTGTGCCCTACACCCAGAAAACATTTAACAAAAGAGAAATATTTTCCTCCCTCCCTCCTACCCTCCCTATCCCACCCAAGAGGGAAGAGATATGGGGATATATGTATATGTATAGCTGATTCACTTTGTTATAAAGCAGAAACTAACACTCCCATTGTAAAGCAATTATACTCCAATAAAGATGTAAAAAAAAAAAAGAGGAATATTTTCTAGTAACTAGAAAAATAAATATTTTTTGTTTGTTTGAATACTCATGATTGCTACTGTGCAGTACTACTTTGGAAATGGCTATTTCTAATTCAAGTATGAAAAAGATTTGACAATTAGTAGTTAAACCTCAGCAACATTTTAATATTCTTTGATTTTAAATAATGTGCATAATAAAATTTTAAACAATACAAAGTGCATATATATGTGTGTGTGTGTGTTTACATGTATAACTTTATATATGTAATAAGTGTATATATATACTTGTAGACATATGTGTGTTGTACATGTGTATAATTATGTGTGTACTTTACTTTTATATATATAAATTATATATATAGTATATATATATATATAACAGTGTAACACTATATTATATTATTATATATTACAGTAAAGTAAGACCACCTCTACCCTTGAGCACTAAGCTTCTCAGTTTCCTTTCCTTCCTTGGAGGCAATCACTGTTACTATTTTCCTGTGTATCATTCCAGAGCTGGTATATGCATAAATAAATACATATGTACATATACATGCAAATATATTTTGTGTGTATTTGATTACAAAAATGGAAGCATCCTATCCACCATGTTATGTATTCTACTCTTTGCAGTTAACATATCTTGAGTCTAACTCATTATCAGTACATGTAGATCAACCACATTTTTTAATGAACAGGGAAATATTTTAAATGTGCTTCACTTGTTAGCAGGAATTGATTCCACTTATGAGGAAATACAATTAAGCATAAAAAATAAAATGGTGACAGTGTAAGCAAGAGAAGGAAAAGAGAAATACAAGAATGACAAGTCATATCAGAGTTCAAATTCAAGGCTAAGTTACCATTTTAAATATTTTCTTGAATATCAGAAAGATACAGCAAGAAAGGTTATCAATTTAGTCTTTGCTATCAAAAAACTGTTCTCCCAAGAGAGCCACATCTGATTTTCCTTAAGCCTGAAAAAGTACTAACTCTGTCATAGAACCTTTGCCCTGAGGGCCAAAAGACATATCTCTAGGGACTATATATTTCTCTTAGACAAAACTGAAAAATTTGAAGACTGGAGTTATATTTTAAATTGTTTCTAAGACACATTTGCAATAATAGTTTCCAGGGTCTTACAATATAATCTCTAAGGTTGCAATCTTGGAATGTAACTGTATCCCAAGGAAAGCTTACGGGTATAATAAGATATGCTAAAAGTTTCATGAATTAAAGAAAAATCACAGCTAAACTGGAATTTTATTCTCTTCTCTAAAAGATCTCAACCAGTTTGAAAAGAGATCTCTTGAAAAGAGATCTCAACCAGTTTTTTACAACTTCTACTTCTCATTCTTGGGTAGGATGACCAAAATGACTTCACTGTGAATGACACACCCTTACTCACTTAAAAACAAAGTAAGGAGCTACAATTTCTACAGCTGTAATGAAACTAAACTAGAAGAAATACCTGTCAATATGCAATGCCAGTCAATAAACACAAAAGGCTTATGATCTCAGGTTGGGGTAAAGAAGCTTGCATCTCTCTCAGCAGGAAGCCATAACAGAATCACCCAGGGCAACTCCTCTGCTAAGCGCTGCACATGCAGCTGTATACTTAATGAGATTTTGTAAGATTTTATTTGGATTGGTTTGGGTTTGGGTAAAGCAGCTACTGTTATGTGGATAAGCATGCTTATACAGCAGGATTTTCCTTTTAAATATTTTCCTGGGGTTCAACAGGAACAAACTTTTGATTTGTGAGCTTTTGCTTTCCCTGAAGAAAAGTGGCCAGACTGAAATGAGAGTAGAGAGGCTCCCCTGGTTCTGGAAGCAGAATTCCCACAGTGTGAAAAACCGCAATGAGATAGTGGTAATAAAATATGGCTGTGAGTTCCCAATCTGTCTTCAACAGAGCTGCTTTCTCACCAATTCTCCTGGTAAATCAATTGTGTATATAAACAGCTGGAGTCTTAGATATTAACTTTAACATGGTGGTTGTACGCATCATACTTCCTGAGTACCTGAGGTATTGCTGAGCCTTTGTAAATCTTAATTAACAACACAGTCCTCCCGAAACATTTCCTGGAACATATGTATTTTGAGTCAAATTCTTCATGCACATGGAACCCAATCCCCCTAAACCCCCTGTC
Organism: Mesoplodon mirus; assembly: GCF_964341445.2. Lineage (NCBI taxonomy): Eukaryota > Metazoa > Chordata > Mammalia > Artiodactyla > Ziphiidae > Mesoplodon > Mesoplodon mirus. The sequence continues at coordinate 5,116,372 of NC_138987.1, read as the reverse complement.
TCCCATTTTCATTTTCTTTTCATGTTTTCCACCCCCCATGAATAGCAAATTTTTCAAGCCATACTCCAGAGCTTAAAATACTGCAATGTACTTTACAGTGTGAATGATGGATAACTTTTTGAAATATTATAAGCTATTGTGTTTTATTTCAGAAGCCACTGCCAAAAGTAAAAATCACAGGCCAGATTCCTAACTCCCTTAGAACTCTCCTATAGAAGTGACCTCTTGAAATTCCTAAACCCGCGAAATAAATATGGATTGTATTTTGTCTCAAATGTAAAATGTGTTTTTAGTCTTGGCAAGATGCATAGATAACGTTTGTTATCTAATGTGAATTTTACACTCATGTCCTTACAAAGATAGTTAAAAAAAAAAAAAAGTAAGGCAAACAAAACAACAACAAGACTCATCAACTTTGTGTCACAAAAATGTAACCAACTCCATAGCATTGTTAATATAAGAGTTTATGGGGTGGATCATTTTCCATCTACATAATACATCTACATGATACAGATTTTTATTATCCTCAGTTTTAAGACATGGCTTTATATCTGAGCATTTAATTAAATATTTTGCAAGAACATTTAAATATGAGTAATTCCTTTGAGGAAAAGATTATCCAAGGAAGACTTTTTCCAAAACCTTGTTTTTTTCTTGTCCTTAAAAAAATCCAAGAAATGTCATACATAACTAAAGATAATGGTTTAAAATTCAGAAAAAAGGAACTGTTAGGAACCAAAATAATGATATTTTAAATTCACTATTACAAGTATTGCTGAATATTTGAAGATAACAGAATTGATTACATTTTGATTTTAGTTGCTGAATTAATGAGACTTTTAATTTTTTAAAAAAAATTTTGTCGCAACCTTCCTATTCCACGCAACCATCACCACTAAAAATAAAACAGAAATCCCACAATTATCATATAAGTTCAAAGAAAACTGAAACTAAAATCTAAGAGTATATAACAATAGCTATTATTATTATTATTATTATTATTAAAGGCTCAACTTATTCCAATCACTATAAAAAGATATCTAACACTTAAAAACTCTTCATGAATGTCATATTATGATCTCCATTTTAGAGAGAAAGGACATGGAACACAGAGAGGTTAAATGATATATTCAAGGTTACTCTTTTAATAAGTGGCAGGGCTGGAATTTATATGTAAAATTGGCTGGTTCCAACTTTCATGCTTGAATTCCTCCGCAAATTTATCAGAAACATGTAGGTTTGAATTTCCCTTAACTGGTATCTCATTTTACAGATTATCAAAATGAATGCATTTGTTTTTAAAAAGTTAAAGATGTATTCTATGCAAAACTAGAAAAATAGTTTTAAATACTTGATAATGCTAAATGAAGTCTAAACAATTAGAACTTAACCATTCTTATCCTTTCACTGTCTAAAGTAAGTGTAAAAATTTTAAACCATTTTAAGATCTGTAAATATCTTATTTTCAGAAACTATCATTTCTTTTTTTTTTTTTTTTTTTTTTTTTGGCCATGCGTCATGCAGGATCTTAGTTCCCCAACCAGGGATCGAACCCACACCCCCTGCAGTGGAAGGGCATCTTAACGACTGGACCGCCAGGGAAGTCCTCAGAAACTATCATTTCTTATTTTCAACTCAAACAGTTCAAATTTTCAAATGTTTACTTTCACAATGTCTGGGGAAATTTTTTTTAAAAAGCCATTCCCTAATATTCAAATATTTAATGTTATTTTAGAAAAGAAAGTAGATAATTAACTTTATTTTTCCTCTTTTCAACTTTACATTTTAATGTCTCTTTATTTCCGCAAATTGTAAAATAATATAATAGTAAGAATTTTATTTTTACTATTTTACTTTTTATTACATCAATTTAAAACTCTGTGATGACATTCTTTCCACTACAAAATTTTCCAAGGGAAAGTTTTTCAATTATTTTTGGATTTAAGAACTTTAAACATTAAGCTAAGCCAATATAGTCTTAATTGAAACAAATCTAGATTTCCAGTGTGTATCTTTACACTTTAGAATAAAGACAACAAATTTTGGGTGGAACTTCTGTGTGAGAACATAGCCCTTGGGGCTCAGAAGATGCCAACAGTCAGCTTTCAGAATTTATGAGCAATTTATCAGTATTTACTCCTAATTTCACCCTGTCATTATCATTTCATAAACTGGTATTTATGTTCAGACTTAAACAGCTAAAGGTAACAAGAACAATAATAAGAATACTCTAGTCAATAGAAGCCCAAGATCTACAAGCCCTACGTTTTTCCTAAAAGAGAACAAACAGCAGGGACTTAAAAGATCTTAATGTACATCCATTGGTAAAAAGAATTATAAAGCATTCCTTTGTAATCCATGGCATGTGTGCCAGAAAAAATGAATTTCAGAAAAATTATATTGATGTGAAAACTTTAATATTCCAAAATGTATAGGAAAAAGAAATTTTAATAATAAAACTTACATGGAGATAAACTGTATAACATTATTATGAAAATCCAGTACACATCAGTATCAGTTAGCATTTACTATAAAATATTATACATTACCAAAAATTTAGTAAATTGAAACAACCACCATTTTTTAGCTCATGACACTGTGTGTTGACAATGTGGGCTAAGCTCAGCTGAGCAGTTCTTCACTTGATCTTGGCTGGTCTCACTCAAGTATCTGCATTGTGCTGGTAGTCGATGTCTCACTCATTGAGTGAGTTTGGCATTAGATAGCTGTTGGCTGGATACCTGCATCATTTGCCATTCATTATCCAGTGGGCTAGTCCAGGCTTATTCACCTAGGGTTCCCAAGAGCAGCAAGTGGGAAAACCACTAGGCTCAGAATTCTTAGAGTGTCTCTTCAACTACATCCTATTGCTAGAAGTAAATTTCAAGGTCAGCCCAGATTCAAAATGGGGGTAGCATCCTGCCCCGCACTTTGATGAGAGGAGCTACGATGTCATGCAGGATTTTTATACTATACCACAAAGTCATTAAACAAAGACCTTATGAGAAAATAGGAAAATATGCAGTGCCCTTTAGGGATAGCATAGGTTCACTAAGAATAGATTCTATCAAACTAACTTTCTTTCATTTTGCGACAGTGTTACTAAGTTGGCAGCCAAGGGAATAAGTCATAGCTATTTTAATTTTAGCAGATTTTTTGGATAAAGATTTCACTAATTTTTTTTCGCAAAAAATATACTGAAATTCAGGCTATACAATAGAACAGTTTGGTAATTTATAAACGTGTGTGTGTATTACAAAGCAGCTGTGGAATATATTATACATATTCAATTTTATATCTCAAATAAAGTTTTTCATTAATAACTAATTATTATTAGTGTTCTTCATGAGGTATATAATAGACCCTGAGGCCAGAATTAGAAAATGTTTTCAACATTCTAGGAAACAAATATTTAAGAGTAAGTTGTGAATTTTACCTAATCATAACATATATTCATTGTAGTTAGGTAGGAGGGAGTGTATTTTTGAGATATTAAAACAGCACATTTTTGTCCTTATTTATTTCTATTTCTTAGTTGACATATGGTTCCTCGATTCATTGCAACAATAATATTTATTACTTCAAGAAGACAGAATTCAGCATATGACAAGGAACTCATTGCTCAACTGTATTTCAAATATCTTTTTAAGTCCATAGTGACAAAATAGTTTTGAAAGTTAGGATTCATTGAATGAGAGTATCTTCCAGATTGCAAAAGCTTCCTTTTACCTACCACATTGAAAACCTGAACATAGGGTTCACATAAAACACAATGCAGAGGATGCAGGAGATATTTTCAGAAAGACTAACTGTGATGGTGAGAATTTTTAAAAATTCCAATAGCAGGTAGGAAGCAAGGAGATTCAGAAGGGGGTATGTCTAAAATACGATACCATTAGGATCCAAGATGGAAGACCATGACTCCATACCCTGGGGAGTAGTCCCAGGATTGACTGTTGGTTAAGAAGACTTCCCAGATACGTTGAGGATCAGGGTGAAAGCTAAGAGGACTTGCATTCCATTTCCCATCTGGTAGCTGGGAGGGCTAAAATGCAGGGTGTCCCTTGCCAATATCAAGAGCCAAAGTACAGGGAAAATAGCAAGAGGACACACTTAGCCAGACAGAGCTTGAAACAGCATTCCTGATATGCACCAAATCCAGAGTTTCTATGTATGCCAGTGGGGATATGCAAAAGTGCTGAGAGGACTACGTATCCAAAGAGAGCTGGCATTACGGCAAGGCAGATGCAGAATGTAGGCAATGGTAACCAGCAGTGGGTGTCCACAGTACCTAAAGCCCAACTCTCAGCAGAAAGTGGCACAGCATGTCCAGTGACCAAGCTGTATGGGGCCATCACAGCACAGACCAGTAAGGATATAGATGGTTGCAAGCAAACCCGAGAGCCTTTCCCACTCCATCTGCTATTACCTTGAGGATACACAAAGTTCCCTAAATATACTGTGTCCATCTGTCAGATGATGCCATTTCATAAATGAGAAAAGAAGAGAGAAACCTCATAGAGAAAGGAAAACAGCACTGACAAGAAGTTTCACCTTCAAATTACTAAATATTTACTCTAATGAGGCTTTCCTAAGCAAACAAACAGGAAAAGGAGTCTAATTTAGGTTTCTCCCATCCTCACCAACCTTTACTACCACTATCAGCAGGAATGGAGGTTGGAGAGCAAGAAGAGATATGTTATAGAAGATACTGAATTATATTTTCTTATACTTTGGAGAAGTAGTGTATCTTAAAGCCCTTTAAGTCAAACATAAAAATTACAATGCACTTGGCTGAATTTACTACACTACAATGGACCTGTGATTACTTACAGGATGATCCAGATCATACATCACCCTAGGCAAGGAAAACTGTATTAACATCCATAAACCTACTCTGGCGATAGAGCATGGACATTGTTGCTGAATAGACTGATCTCATCAATTATGTTCTAACTGACAAGGAAATCAAAGAATGCCAAGATAATCTGAGGGGCTGGAGCATGCCTGGAACATCTCCCATCTCCTTACGGGTCCTCCAGCACAAAGCAATGGCTGGCTTTCTGTGAAACGATGAGTCTTGGATTTGCTGTTAAAGTCATAATCATTTTTCTCAAGCCGGATTCTTAGGGTAAACTAAGTAATAGTTAACAACAACTGGGACACTTAGGTCAAAGACTTCTATATTCACTTTTTAAGATTATATGGCTTTATGATGGTCCATTTCAATTTGCTCGGTCTTGATTTTACCAATGTACAAAAGAGATACTTGTATTAGAATACCCTCCACTATCCCTTCCACTATTAATATGATACATTTCATGATATAGATTTAGAGACATATGAAACGACCATTGAACCGGGATAGATTCACTCAAGATGGACTAGTATACTATACTAAAGCTAGAATGAGGAAGATTTTGACCTTGAATTACTCCAAGAGCAGAAATATACCAAAACAGTAGAGCCAATATTTATATCCTAGCAATCACGAACAGCCTCTAGGATAGCTCCTTTTGAAACAAAGTCATCAGGAGGCAAATCATGAGTTGAAAAAAAATAAGATTACAAAAGTCATTATTGATTTTTTTTAATTCAATGAATATGTTTAAATTCTTACTGTACCCAAGGCATTGTGTTAGGGATCTCAGGGGATGTAAACATGAATCAAGTAGGCCTCTCCTTAAAGTAAGAGTTTAAATGAGAAAATTCATTTCAATTAGATTAGGGAGAACTTTGAAAGAATGCCAAGATTCCCCACTGTGCTGGGGAATATTAATTTGTCCACGGCGTCTAGGAAGGACTAGTATCACTTTTATAGCCACAAAAATCAAAGAAAACATGGCTGTTATACAGTCATTCCTGAGAGATTCTAAACGTATGATCTATAAACCTCAGTGAACTGGCAACATAGCACAATCTCTTTTTTGGAATATATATCAAATCGAATGGCATCACGCTGAGAAGACTGAGGGCTTCAGTCTTTATTAAAGAAATTTATCTCTATTTACCTGGGTTCTGCCCCCTAAAATAAAGAACAGCAATGAAATGTAAATCATCTAGTGTTCCAGAACATATGGCAAGAGCAGCACTCATTTTGTCCAACAGATAAAAAGGCAGGTACCTCTTTAGCCTTTATGTCACTGCCAGAATAAACTGTTCCAAGTATTTAGTAAATTATGTGTTGTATTAAAAATGGTGTGAGCTCCTTATTTATTTTTTGTGGTGGAGGACAAAGTTCCTGTATGTCTCCAACTTGACTGTTTCCAGCAGAGAAAAGTTTTGATTTACTTGGACTAAAATACTTGGCATACAACGGAAGGAGGGTAAGAACTTCCCACTGATTTTTCCCATTAAGCATTCTTGGGCAAACCTGAGAAATTACTCCACAGAATGGATCTTATATTCATTCAGTGGCCCAGCTTCGCCACTAGTAGCAAAATTCATAGGCTTAACTCAGAGCAGTCCTGTTATTTTAACATGGCTGTTTCTATTTATAAAGTTACACAATCCAGTTGGTTCCTTCTTCCTCCCTGTCTGAAACACAGTTTACAGAAAGAAACCACAGTCATTACATAATTGTATTGCCAGGAAATCCTAGTGTTGTTTTCTGGTAGAGAGTGTAAGACCCGCACCTTGACTTATGCCTTACTCATCCTAAATCACATCTGTTCTTTGGGGCACTTTCTCCTGGCTCAAGAATGTGCTCTGAAATTTTACTATGTTTATTAGAAGGCCGGTTTTGCTATTATGACTATTCATGTTGTGGTTTTACAGATGTCCTGTAAAGGAAAGCCCGTTGTACAACAGGAACTAACCATGGCCAAGTCCTTTGGAGAGCAGTGACACATCTACAGGAGGACCCAGGTGGTAAGACATGTGAACAAAAGTTTTACACAACTGCACTGGAGAATAAGAAAGCAAAAGACAAGGCAGCCATTGGGACTTGTTCTAACTCTCCTTTCAACTTAAAGGCAGCTGCACCAACTGGATATGTTCATGAGTCACCATTGTGATAGGGTGGTATAGACAGGAACTGTCCTCTGGAAGGTGAAACGAGCTACAAATGCAGCAGAATGAACACAGGGATATGATGTCCAAGATGTTCTTGCAACTCCTTAAAATATTAACTTTAATTAAAAGTTTACTTATTACTTGATCAAGGCTGCAGAAGAGAAAGGGACATACCAGTGCTCGTGACACCCTTACTCCGCATAGCATCTTTTCTCATATTTCATGCAGAGTGAGTTGTAGATAATGTCAGCACCTGGTCCACTATCGGCCTAAAAGGACTTCTTTCCTGCTGAAACCTCTGCAGCCTTATCTTTCAGTTGGATTTTATCTTCTCGCTCTTTCAATTCTCTCAGCTTGCTTCACACAGACCAGACATAAGAGCTAAACAAAATGTGTTTAGTGCCTGAGGGAATTAATTTTCTGCCTAGGATAACCAGACAAAGTGTGATGCAATTCCTCCCCTGAATTTAAAATGTTGTGTTATTTTGAAGGCAATCTTCGTCATCCAATAAAAACAGAGATGGAAAACGGGTGACCTTAAAAAACATTTTTCTGAAACCTAAGATTCTCACACCTACACAAATGCCTCTGATAATTTTGGGTGTACACAGATGCTCTCTTCCTCTCTGAAGTTCCCCAACATTTTGTCAATGGTCTATTGTTCAAGTGTGGACTTTCTCCCAGACCACATCCTGTCTGTCTTATGGAGAAGGATGCTGCTGGAGTGAAATGAAAGTCCTGTTTTTCTGTGTAGTCTCTAAGGTGGAGAGAAAACAAATCAACCTCAAGAGAGCTCTAAATTCAACTCAGGACCTATAGGACTTATGGTGGAAATTACCTGATGAACTCTGGGAACTAAGTATGTTTGTTTTATTGACAACTCTAAGTCTTTCACACAAAAGGAAACAACAGGACATTCATTATTGCCAACACTAGTTAAAATGACACAGATAAGGAAGGACCAGATGTTAGGTATCTGAACCTCAAAAAAAAATTTCTTCTTTGAATAACTAAAATCTCCACAGAAACTACTTCTAATTTGAATAATTGCCATTCAAGAAAGGACATGTTCTGCTAAATCTCACTAGAGGACTGACAGTCTGGCAATGAATTTTTAATTAAATGAGGCAATGTTTTAAAATCAATAAATATAAAATACATTTTCTACTACTACAAAATTAGAATTAATAATTAGACAAAAATGCAATAAAATTAAAGAGGAACACATGAAAATCTGATTTAGAATTAGTGGGACCCACCATCCCAGTGTGCCCTGGACTGAGAGATTCCCAAAACAAGAACTTTCAGTGCTAAAATCAGGACAGTTCTGGGAAAGCCACTATAGCTGGTCACTCTATGTAGACTTAATAATTTCTTTTATTTTAATGGTTGCTTATAGAAAATGGGGGTCAGGGGAGAAAACAGTAAGTAAAATCTGGAATAAAAAAGCTATCAAGAAAATTTTTGTTTTAATTACACAGTAATGTCTCTGTATGCCCCTAGGAAATATTTCTTGCACACCCAAAAGCAGACAAAGATGTGAACCTCCTAAGCAAATATTAGCTCATGCACTGGGCACTGATTCAAACATCACTTGCTTAACCTTTACATATCACCCACTCAAAAGCTCATATCCAAATGTGCAGATGAACCCTAGTAACTAGACAAAACATTGCAGCACAAATTTTATACACCAGCTCCTTCCTCTGGCTTTATTCTATTCTATTATTCTTTTCTTCTTATAATCCTATCTTATTTGCACATGTTTTGAAATCTTATATGTTGCATTTTAAAAAATTCTACTAAATCTTTTTTTCAAAAGAGACAGTATTTAAATCAGTGATACTAAACTGAGGGCAATTTCTCCCCCACCAAGGGGAGGCAACCTCTGGAGACATTTTTGTTTGTCACAACTGGAGAGAATAAATCTGTTCGAAATGAAACAACATACCTCGACTGTATAATCACAGTTACGATTATTGGAAATCTGAATAATTGTTTCTGATATTTCTAGGTAATATCAAACAGGAATTTAATGTTGCCCCATATAATAAATATAAATTCCTAAAAAGAGTCCCAGTTGTTGCTAGTATATTTCCCATAAAGACTATCATGTCAAAATGAGCTTTCAAACATACATACACACACACACAGCCACACACACTTCCCCTTGTACATAGTAAGTAAACAATGAATAGTTGATGATGAACTAATTGATTAATAAAGATAAGAGGGACTTCCCTGGTGGTGCAGTGGTTAAGAATCCGCCTGCAAATGCGGGGAACACGGGTTCGGGCCCTGGACTTGGAAGATCCCACAGGCCGCGGAGCAACTAAGCCCGTGCACCACAACTACTCTAGAGCCTGCGCTCTAGAGCCCGCAAGCCACAAGTACTGAGCCTGTGTGCCACAACTACTGAAGCCCACGCACCCTAGAGCCCGTGCTCCGCAACAAGAGAAGCCACTGCAGTGAGAAGCCTGCGCACCGCAACGAAGAGTAGCCCCACTCCCCGCAACTAGAGAAAGTCCGCGTGCAGCAACGAAGACCCAATGCAGCCAAAAATAAATAAATTTTTTTAAAAAAGATGATTCTTTTAAAAAAAATAAAATAAAGATAAGAAAAGTCACCTAGGATCCATGATAAGAGGCAGAAGTAGAAATTGGAAGGATTTACATTTGTGCAACAGACACCTTGTTTTAGAATACAATACATCTAGCCTGAATGAGAGGAAAAGAGCAGAGAGAACATATTGTTGCAGATGATAAACCTTGTGTTCAATGGAAGAAGGCAACACACAAGTGTGTATATCAAAAAGTCAGCCAAAGGAAGGAAGAGCTATAAAAAGCAGATGGTTTGAAGAGAAAGGAAATGTAAAACAGAATCCAAAAAAATATATGGGTCAAAATAATAACATAAATGGTTCTGGCAAAAATATCACTCTGTAGAAATCCAACGAATTGTCAAAAAAGAAAGGCACAGCAAGATTAAAAATGTAAGCATTCGGGGGCAGTAAAGAGAAATGTCTGTTACCTGCCTACGTTTCAGAGTCTAAAAACTGAACAACTTAAATTGATCCATGCTAAAGCTAAATAGTAAACACTGTGAAAGAGAAGTAGAAACCTGAGTAGATAATCCCAGATGCACAACTAAATCTAAAGACCAATTAAGTCATTTAGAAATTTACCTTGCATTTGAAAAGAGGTTGCTTTATGCACTTTGCTTTATGTTTGCTCACCAAGGTCTGAAAGGATTGTAATATGAGTTGCTTCTTTCAATACCAGTGGTGGGTTTGTCAATGACCCATTCATACTTTCCCACTAGGTCCTTTTTGGAACCAATCCGCAATGTAGTGACAGAAGCTACATGGTGTCTCCAGGCCAAGAGAGCAGATACCCCCTCATACAACTATGCAGCCACCCATTTGACATCTAGAAGCCAGCAAATGCCTCCTTCCTGCTGTGACGCCTGACTCCAGCTTGAATCTTTAAATTTCACTTCTAGAATTCAGATCTGACACTGTCTTGGCCTTTCTGGCTCCCAGCTTGATGGAGAGTTTCCAGGTCCCACAAGAGAAGAATGCTACAAGCTGAGTAGTAAAGCGAGTAGAAACAAGGGCACAGGACCAAGAGAGAGTTGCTTTCAGGATGTGAGTTTGGATCACCAGGTTGGAACAGGAGAAACTGAAGGTGGTTAGCAAAATCATCAAGTGGGAAGCAGCGTGAGGAGTCACAATACCACAGCGAGCTTTCTGTATGATACATGTGTGTAGATGGGCCTGGTCCATTTTTTAAAAGCAGAGTTAACTACAAGATATTTTCTTTCTGTACATTGAGAAACTTGAATATAATTATGGTCTTCCAGACATTCAATGTTTTGCTGTTAAAGACATGTTCTTATAATTCAAGGCAACATTTTGACAACCTGCAAGCCACTTCTGGGCCCTTAGAAAATTTTTCATATGGCAATTTTTTGCCTAATGTTGAACATCGGACTAATTAGACAGTCATGGGCTAACTAAATTCTGGCTAACAGCTCACCAAACCATTTCTGGGCACACAGCTAGACTATACTTCCTAGCCTTTCTAGCAATTAGGTATCATATGACTGGGTTCTGGCCAATAGAACTGAGTAGAAGTGATATGTGGAAATTCTAAGTCTCTTACACAATCCTCTATTTTCTCTCTTTCACTGTTGGTTAGTTAAAGGTGGGATGGTACAACCACAAGCTTAAAAAAAAAAATCTGATTTCCTGAATTACCATAAACCTGTGTCAGCAGACTTTCTATAAAGGATCAGAGAGTAAATATTTCGGACTTTGCAGGCCATACTGTCTCTATTATAACCACTCCACTCTGCTGCACAGCACAAAAGCAGCCATAGACAACACAGGAACAAATGTCCTGGCTGTGTCCCAATAAAACTTTACTTACTAAAACGGGGTGCCAACCCAGATTTGACCTATGGCCCACCGTTTATCTACCCCTGATGATACAAACAGCCAAGAGAATGAAAAATAAACTCCTACTGTGTTAAGCCACTGAGACCTTGAATCTGTCTGCTAGAGAAGTTAGCATTACCTTGACTAACAAAATGCCATTTTCACTGTTTACGAAGTTTACTCTAACTCATGTCCTGATGGGAAATTATGAGCCTGCCCACCTCAGGTTTTCAGTTTTACAAAAGAGTAAACATCAAAGAATAACTTCAAGAGTGAACATCAGTTTGACAACATCCAAATACAGCAAAAAGAGATGGCCTGCTGTTTTTGTTTCTTTGGGTTTTTTTCTTTGATGGAGATCAGATCATGTTATGTTATTGGGAAAAATTAGGTAAATTTTTGTCACTGCCTTTTCATCTGGTGCCTTTATCTCCAGGCAGACTTGTAACACTTTTTAACAAATCATTCCATTTCCTGGGAACAGTGGAGAAATTCTGCTATGTGTCCAATTAATGATCTCTCCCACAGATATTGAATTTCTCTATTGGCTCTAGTGACTAGGAGTCCAAAGAAAAGCACTCTTAAAGCAAAAATGGAGTAACAGTGGGAGGAAGAAGAATGCAAAGTGAAATCTGTCAAAGATTAATTCAGCCCCCCTGTAAGAATCCACAGTTTTCTTTGTTTTCCCATTATGTGACTCAGAATCCACAAAAAGAAGAAATAATAACATTGATTTTGACTGTGGTTTATAAACTGTTCTGAGAGAGAGACAGAGAGGGAGATTGAAAAGCAAGGACTTAAGAGTAAAATAGACCTAGGTTGGCATTCCCGCTTTATCCTAGTACCTCTCTGAGCTCAGTTTCTACATATATTTAATTGTAACAATAATAAATTGCGTATAGCATCCAGCATGTGGTAGGTACTCAGAAAGTATTAATAATTATCATTGGTTGATTGCTACTTGCTGCCAAGTTCACAAATTATCATTTCCAAATAAACTAAGTTTTGCTTGAAGAAACATGTATGTGTTCTTCAAGACACAGAATTCTGTGTTTTGCTGATAATTAATAAGTTAATCCAAACAGCTACAGCTTATTTCACTAGATGTATCCCTCTTCCATTGCTCTTGAGAGGGATATCTTAGACAAAAGTTTGGGCCATCACACACTCCTAATATTCTGATTTTTGAACTCTCCTCTTACTGGATATTTTCCACATTTCATTTCATCCTCACCCTTCTAAAATACAGACTTGATCATATCTCTTTGACATCCTTCCCCTCATCCTCTATAGACTAAGTCTAACCTCCTTACTGGGCATTTAATGTCATCTTCCCATAGCCTCATCTCAACTGCATCTCTCTTATCTAAATCCTAGGATTGCTGAATAATCTGTAGTTTTCTAAACACAGCACAGTATTTCATACCTTGATAGATGCTATTCTACCTAAGATGTTCTTTCTTCCATATTTATTTAGCTAAAAAAATTCATTCTTGGGCTTCCCTGGTGGCGCAGTGGTTGAGAGTCCGCCTGCCGATGCAGGGGACACGGGTTCGTGCCCCGATCCCGGAAGATCCCACATGCCGCGGAGCGGCTGGGCCCGCGAGCCATGGCCGCGGAGCCTGTGTGTCCGGAGCCTGTGCTCCGCAACGGGAGAGGCCACAGCAGTGAGAGGCCCGCGTACAGCAAAAAAAAAAAAAAAAAAAAAAAAAATTCATTCTTCAAAACATGGCTGAAAAGTTACTTTACTTGTACATGGAAATTAGTCACTGTCTCCTTTGTTCTACTAACAATGCTTAATATTACTACTTTCGGTATTAAACTATTAGATACTTTTATAGTATTATAATAGGTAATAAGTTGACCACCAACTACGTACAGCACTCTGTTGGCATACAGTTTATATGCAAATGTTATGTGGTCAGTTTACATTATTGTCCTCATTTTATAGATGAAGAAGCTGAGACTTAAGTATTAATCGACTTGCCACAGTCACTTTGTTAGTGAATATTGGAGCATTCTAAAATGAGAATTGTGGTCAGCAGACGTCAAGTGCTGTAAACAGGATGAAAACAAGAGGTAAATACGAGTCAAGAAACTGTGTCTTTTCCACCCCAAAACACACCACCAGACGTGGACCTGCCCTCCAGAAAGAAAAGATCCAGCCTCATCCACCAGACCACAGGCACCAGTCCCCTCCACCAGGAAGCCTACACAGTCCACTGAATCAACCTTAGCCACTACGGGAAGACACAAAAAACAATGGGAACTACGAACCTGCAGCCTGTGAAAAGGAGACCACAAACACAGTAAGTTAAGCAAAATGAGAAGACAGAGAAACACACAGCAGATGAAGAAGCAAAGTACAAACCCACCAGACCTAACAAGTGAACCGGAAATAGGCAGACTACCTGAAAAAGAATTCAAAATAATGATAGTAAAGATGATCCAAAATCTTGGAAATACAATGGAGAAAAAAAAAGAAACGTTTAACCAGGACCTAGAAGAACTAAAGAGCTAACAAACAATGATGAACAAAAAATAAATAAAATTAAAAATTCTCTAGAAGGAATCAATGGCAGAATAACTGAGGCAGAAGGACGGATAAGTGACCTGGAAGAAAAAATAGTGGAAATAACTACTGCAGAGCAGAAGAAAGAAAAAAAATGAAAACAATTGAGGACACTCTCAGACACACCTGGGACAACATTAAATGCACCAACATTCGGGCTCCCCTGGTGGCACAGTGGTTGAGAGTCTGCCTGCTGATGCAGGGGATGCGGGTTCGTGCCCCAGTCTGGGAAGATCCCACATGCCGTGGAGCGGCTGGGCCCGTGAGCCATGGCCGCTGAGCCTGCACGTCCAGAGCCTGTGCTGCGCAACGGGAGAGGCCACAACAGTGAGAGGCCCGCATACCACAAAAAAAAATAAAATAAAATAAAAAAATGCACCAACATTCGAATTATAGGGGTCCCAGAAAAACAGAAAAAGAAAGGGACTGAGAAATACTTGAAGAGATTATAGTTGAAAACTTCCCTAATATGGCAAAGGAAATAGTAAATCAAGTCCAGGAAGCACAGAGAGTCCCATACAGGATAAATCCAAGGAGAAACATGCCAAGACACATATTAATCAAACTATCAAAAATTAAATACAAAGAACAAATATTAAAAGCAGCAAGAGAAAAACACAAATAATATACAAGGGAATCCCCATAAGGTTAACAGCTGATCTTTCAGCAGAAACTCTCCAAGCCAGAAGGGAGTGGCAGGACATATTTAAAGTGATGAAAGGGAAAAACCTACAACCAAGATTACTGTACCAGGAAAGGATCTCATTCAGATTTGAAGGAGAAATTAAAACTTTTACAGACAAGTAAAGCTAAGAGAATTCAGCACCACCAAACCAGCTTTACAAAAAGTGCTAAAGGAACTTCTCTAGGCAGGAAACACAAGACAAGGATAAGACCTACAAAAACAAGCCCAAAACAATTACGAAAATGGTAATAGGAGCATACATATTGATAATTGCCTTAAAGATAAATGGATTAAATGCTCCAACCAAAAGACATAGACTGGCTGAATGGATACAAAAACAAGACCCGTATATATATGCTGTCTACAAGAGACCCACTTCAGACCTAGGGACACATACAGACTGAAAGTGAGGGGATGGAAAAAGACATTCCATGCAAATGGAAATCAAAAGAAAGCTGGAGTAACAATTCTCGTATCAGACAAAATAGACTTTAAAATAAAAACTATTACAAGAGGGCCTCCCTGGTGGCGCAGTGGTTGAGAGTCCGCCTGCCGATGCAGGGGATACGGGTTCGTGCCCCGGTCTGGGAGGATCCCATATGCCGCGGAGCGGCTGGGCCCGTGAGCCATGGCCGCTGGGCCTGCGCATCCGGAGCCTGTGCTCCGCAACGGGAGAGGCCACAACAGTGAGAGGCCCGCATACCGCAAAAAAAAAAAAAAAAAAAAAAAAAAAAACTATTACAAGAGACAGAGAAGAACACTATATAATGATCAAGGTATCAATCCAAGAAGATATAACAATTGTAAATATTTATGCACCCAACATAGGAGCACCTCAATACATAAGGCAAATGCTAACAGCCATAAAAGGGGAAATTGACAGTAACACAGTCATAGTAGGAGACTTTAACACCCCACTTTCACCAATGGACAGATCATCCAAAATGAAAATAAATAAGGAAACACAAGCTTTATATGATACATTAAACAAGATGGACTTAATCGATATTTATAGGACATTCCATCCAAAAACAACAGAATATACTTTCTTCTCAAGTGCTGATGGAACATTCTCCAGGATAGATCATATCTTGGTTCACAAATCAAGCCTTGGTAAATTTAAGAAAATTGAAGTTGTATCAAGTATCTTTTCTGACCACAATGCTATGAGACTAGATATCAATTACAGGAAAAAGTCTGTAAAAAATACAAACACGTGCAGGATAAACAATACACTACTTAATAACCAAGAGATCACTGAGGAAATCAAAGAGGAAATCAAAAAATACCTAGAAACAATGACAATGAAAACACGATGACCCACAACCTATGGGATGCAGCAAAGCAGTTCTAAGAGGGATGTTTATAGCAACACAATCCTACCTTAAGAAACAAGAAACACCTCAAATAAATAACCTAACCTTAAACCTAAAGCAATTAGAGAAAGAAGAACAAAAAAACCCCCCAAAGTTAGCAGAAGGAAAGAAATCATAAAGATCACAGCAGAAATAAATGAAAAAGAAATGAGGGAAACGATAGCAAAGATCAATAACACTAAAAGCTGGTTCTTTGAGAAGATAAACAAAGTTGATAAACCATTAGCCAGACTCATCAAGAGAAAAAGGGAGAAGACTCAAGTCAATAGAATTAAAAAAGAAAAAGGAAAAGTAACAACTCACACTGCAGAAATACAAAGGAACATGAGAGATTATTACAAGCAACTCTATGCCAATAAAACGGACAACCTGGAAGAAATGGACAAATTCGTAGAAATGCACAACCTTCCAAGACTGAACCAGGAAGAAATAGAAAATATGAACAGACCAATCACAAGCACTGAAATTGAAACTGTGATTAAAAATCTTCCAACAAACAAAAGCCCAGGACAAAATGGCTTCACAGGCGAATTCCATCAAACATTTAGGGAAGAGCTAACACCTATCCTTCTCAAACTCTTCCAAAATATAGCAGAGGGAGGAACACTCCCAAACTCATTCTACGAGGCCACCATCACCCTGATACCAAAACCAGACAAAGATGTCACAAAGAAAGAAAACTACAGGCCAATATCACTGATGAACAGAGATGCAAAAATCCTCAACAAAATACTAGCAAACAGTATCCAACAGCACATTAAAAGGATCATACACCATGATCAAGTGGGGTTTATCCCAGGAATGCAAGGATTCTTCAATATACGCAAATCGATCAATGTGATGCACCATATTAACAGACTGAGGAGAAAAACCATAAGATCATCTCAATAGATGCAGAGAAAGATTTCGACAAAATTCAACACCCATTTATGATAAAAACCCTGCAGAAAGTAGGCATAGAGGGAACTTTCCTCAACATAATAAAGGCCATATATGACAAACCCAGAGCCAACATCGTCCTCAATGGTGAAAAACTGAAACCATTTCCACTAAGATCAGGAACAAGACAAGGTTGCCCACTCTCACCACTATTATTCAACATAGTTTTGGAAGTTTTAGCCACAGCAATCAGAGAAGAAAAAGAAATAAAAGGAATCCAAATCAGAAAAGAAGAAAAAGAACTAAGAGTAATCCAAATCAGAAAAGAAGTAAAGCTGTCACTGTTTGCAGATGACATGATACTATACATAGAGAATCCTAAAGATGCTACCGGAAAACTACTGGAGCTATCAATGAATTTGGTAAAGTAGCAGGATACAAAATTAATGCACAGAAATCTCTAGCATTCCTATACACTAATGATGAAAACATCTGAAAGTGAAATTAAGAAAACATTCCCATTTACCATTGCAACAAAGAGAATAAAATATCTAGGAACAAACCTACCTAAGGAGACAAAAGACCTGTATGCAGAAAATTATAACACACTGATGAAAGAAATTAAAGATGATATAAATAGATGGAGAGATATACCATGTTCTTGGACTGGAAGAATCAACATTGTGAAAATGGCTCTATTACCCAAAGCAATCTACAGATTCAATGCAATCCCTATCAAACTACCACTGGCATTTTTCACAGAACTAGAGCAAAAAATCTCACAATTTGCATGGAAACACAAAAGACCCCGAATAGCCAAAGTAATCTTGAGAAGGAAAAACAGAGTGGGAGGTATCAGGCTCCCTGACTTCAGACTATACTACAAGCTACAGTAATCAAGATAGTATGGTACTGGCACAAAAACAGAAATATAGATCAATGGAACAGGATAGAAAGCCCAGAGATAAACCCACACACATATGGTCACCTTATCTTTGATAAAGGAGACAAGAATATACAATGGAGAAAAGACAGCCTCTTCAATAAGTGGTGCTGGGAAAACTGGACAGGTGCATGTAAAAGAATGAAATTAGAACACTCCCTAACACTATACACAAAAATAAACTCAAAATGGATTAAAGACCTAAATGTAAGGCCAGACACTATAAAACTCTTAGAGGAAAACATAGGCAGAACACTCTATGATATAAATCATAGCAAGATCCTTTTTGACCCACCTCCTAGAGAAATGGAAATAAAAACAAAAATAAACACATGGGACCTAATGAAACTTAAAAAGCTTCTGCACAGCAAAGGAAACCATAAACAAGACCAAAAGACAATCCTCAGAATGGGAGAAAATATTTGCCAATGAAGCAACCGACAAAGGATTAATCTCCAAAATTTACAAGTGGCTCAATATCAAAAAAACAAACAACCCAATCCAAAAATGGGCAGAAGACCTAAATAGACATTTCCCCAAAGAAGATATACAGATTGCCAACAAACACATGAAAGAATGCTCAACATCATTAATCATTAGAGAAATGCAAATCAAAACTACAATGAGATATCATCTCACACTGGTCAGAATGGCCATCATCAAAAAATCTATAAGCAATAAATGCTAGAGAGGGTGTGGAGAAAAGGGAACCCTCTTGCACTGTTGATGGGAATGTAAATTGATACAGCCACTATGAAGAACAGTATGGAAGTTCCTTAAAAAACTACAAATAGAACTACCATACAACCCAGCAATCCCACTACTGGGCATAAAGCCTGAGAAAACCATAATTCAAAAAGAGTCATGTACCAAAATGTTCATTGCAGCTCTATTTACAATAGCCAGGACATGGAAGCAACCTAAGTGTCCATCAACAGATGAACAGATAAAGATGTGGCACATATATACAATGGAATATTACTCAGCCATAAGAAGAAACGAAACTGAGTTATCTGCAGTGAGGTGGATGGACGTAGAGCCTGTCATACAGAGTGAAGTCAGTCAGAAAGAGAAAAACAAATACCGTATGCTAACACATATATATGGAATCTAAGAAAAAAGAAACATGGCCATGAAGAACCTAGGGGCAAGACGGGAATAAAGACTCAGACCTACTGGAGAATGCACTTGAGGATATGGGGAGGGGGAAGGGTAAGCTGGGACAAAGCAAGAGAGAGGCATGGACATATATACACTACCAAACGTAAGGTAGATAGCTAGTGGGAAGCGGCTGCATAGCACAGGGAGATCAGCTCGGTGCTTTGTGACCGCCTGGAGGGGTGGGATAGGGAGGGTGGGAGGGAGGGAGACGCAAGAGGGAAGAGATATGGGAACATATGTATATGTA
This sequence comes from Mesoplodon mirus, assembly GCF_964341445.2. NCBI lineage: Eukaryota > Metazoa > Chordata > Mammalia > Artiodactyla > Ziphiidae > Mesoplodon > Mesoplodon mirus. The sequence goes on along the minus strand of NC_138987.1, from coordinate 5,097,057 downwards.
TAACTGATTCACTTTGTTATAAAGCAGAAACTAACACACCATTGGAAAGCAATTATACTCCAATAAAGATGTTTAAAAAAAAATCCCTGCAATTTAGAAGTATATAAGGTAAAAAAAAGAAAAGATGTCTTTTTAAAAGCCACTGATAACCTCTCAGAAAACAGAAGTCAGAAATCAAGAAAAGTAAAACAAATGTAAACCTTGGAATAGTGGGAATGGACACAAAGTACTCTTTAAAGAAATATATCTGCAGAGTTAGAAAGAGTGATCACCTGAAGCATGTTGAAGGATATAATAATAATTATTATTAAAAATAGTAAAGATCTGAGCATTTTTGGAAGCTGATTCTAAAGCAGTGTCTCTCTACAGAGTTTGACTTCACCTTCCCCTCAGATGCATTTCACAAAGTCCGGAGGCATTTTTGGCTGTCACACTGGAGAACACTACTAGCGTTTAGTAGATAATGGCAGGGATCATGTTAAATATCCCACAACAGTAAGGCTATTCCACTAAAACACAGAATTATCAGCTCCAAAATGTTACAAGTTTGAGAAGTCTGGGTCCAAAGAATCCACTGGATTGGAAGAGATTGAAAAAATAAGAGAAATGTGATAACTGATAAGACAAAATCAGGAAGAAGGGGGGTAGATAATACAAATATTCTCCTTCGAAAAGCTTTACCAAGAACTATTGTCCTCAGTTCTCGTTCATTGTTTACAGATAACAGAGATTGAAGTCGAGACAGTTTAAGTGACTTATCGTTTCAAAATCTAGCAGAAGTTTAATTCAAATCTTTTGAGCTCCTAATTTGATGTTCTTTTAACTAGGACACCTAGTATTTTAAGTTCAAGAGTGACTGAGGGTAATTGTTGGAGATATGACAGCATAAATATCAACCATGAAACCGTTATTTTGTTTAAAAATTATGACATACCTAATGATTTTATGTCTCCATAAACAATATACTTAGTGCCTTCCTTTTTATTAAAGGAAAGAAAAATGTCTATAACACTGGAAAGGAAGAAACTAAGAAGAATACATTTGGCAAATCAGCATCAAATACACACTCAATATTGACACTTGCAGAAGAACAATTTAAAAGTTATATGAGGTTCTGAATAACATTTAATCACATATAATTTACACCAGAAATTCTGGTAATTTCATAGTTTAAAGCATTACATATAATTCTTTAAAGACGTTATAAAGCACAAACTAAAATAATAGACAATAGTATTAGACTGTCACATTTCTATAAATTGTTACTTAAGGGAAATAAATGTATGATACTGAAAATCTGAGCCCTCTGCCAGCAGAGGAAAAGTTAAAATTCAAGGGTCATTACAGCATTCTTTACACACTACTGCTACCACGAAGGCAAAAGCAATTAAAACAACCATTAACAGCTTCACTATAAAACTTAGAGCATGAAGTATAACCAGAAAAAGAAATCATCATGTTTCTTTAAATACAAATAACTAAATGTGCAAGCACAGCAGAAACAGGCAAAGCAGGCGGAATCATCTAGAGACCTGAGGGCTGACCTATGCAGCTGTGGGCCTGGCCAGCTCTGGAAGTGCTACCATGTGAGTGAGCCAACAGGGGTGTCCACAGTCCTCAGCAATCAGGCATCTTCGTCATGAAGGAAACAGCTGGAGCCCAGAGCCTGTCATCTACTCTATTGACATCTGCTGCTATATATTTCTCTTCTGGGGTTTCTTTTATTCATTTCTGTTTTTCAAACAATTCGGTGGAGACCCTGTGTCCACTTAATTGTCTTCTGATAATTCTAGGCACTTAGGCATACCAATGCTTTATTTGCAACTCACGAGCAATGCTAATTAAATACTTACAGCAAACCTTACTTTATATATATATATATATATATATATATATATATATGGAAATCAAGTCAACCAATAGCGCTTCTTCTCTCCCCCTGGCACCAGAAGTCCCCATTGTTACAATGTTGTTTATTAGTTAAGAGTAGCATCTTCTGGAACCACACAGTTTTAGTTTGAATCCATTTTCTACCACATTAAGATACTGGCAAGTAATTTAACCTCAGCCTCAGTTTCTTCATCTGTAAAATGGGGATGATAACAGTCCTTATATTATAAGACTATTGTGAGGACTGAATGCAATACTCCGTGAAATGCTTGGTCCAGTAAATGGCATACAGCAAGCCTCTATAGACATTAGTTAATATTAGTCCCTTTCTGCTATTACTTCTCCTAAATGTCATTCACCGTGTAATTTTGTCTCATTTTTACCAAAGAGCCTTCCTCATTGTCTTCCTAGTGAAGTCTGCCTACATCTATAATCTGACCCCAAGCTGTTCATTTTCACTGACAGTCTGCTCAAACCATGATGGTTTACTCTCTGGGTGCTCCTCTATGAAACCTTCTCCTCAAAAGAATGCTTTTTCCTCTCTCTATATGAGCCCTATCTGCCCATTAAATTACAACTACTTGATGAAGTATTTTCTGAATGTTCCAACCAAACAGGATTTCTCTCAACTGTAAATTATGAAATAATTGCCCTCATTAGCAATATTATCCATATATTTGCTTGTCTATATCACAATTTATGTTTTTTAAAAATATTGAATTTAATGCTTTTGAGTATCTTCTGTTTTCAAAGCATTAGTGTTAGCACTATATGAACAAATTAGTAAGCAACAATCTCTATCTTGATTGTCCTTACAACTAATAGGGTAAGAACGTTAAGCAAGTATCCATTCTACCATGTATATAAATTCCATTATTCATTCAAGAATTTCCTTTATATCTCCCCAACTGGATGTAAACTTTCCTTCCTTTTAACCTCCCCAACAATTTATTATTTTCTTTGACTTTTGAAGTGAGCCTTAAAAAAAATAGGTGAAACTTAGAGAAAAGGTTATAACTAGAAAAAATATTGCAAGTGCATCATGACGAGAGAGTGTAATGTAAAAGACAATAAAGGCTTTGTAGAGACAAATCTTGATTCAAATTCTGGGTTTTGATACTAGTAGTATCAAAATTAACTACTAGTTAACTGTCTGATCTTACGAGTGTCTCCCACTCTATCTAGGCCTCAGATTACTTCTCTGCAAATGTGGATACAGTGCCTTCTTTGAAACATTGTGAGAATAAAATGAGAAATTTCCTATAAAGTACAAGATAGGTGCTCAAAAAATTAATTGTTTTCTATAATAATGTAAAAATAATCTTGAGTTTGCATAGGTAATTCAAGAAAGAAGGGGTGAGCAAGCCCAAGTCTGAAAAAAGTTAGAAATGAGAACAGAGGTAAAATTTAGGTGACAGATCAAGCCGAAAGGAGGATGGGGATTAAAAAGTGAAGGCCAGTTTTCAGTGGTAGGTATGGCTGAGGAACTTTTATGAACAAGGATATCTAATGCTCAACTGTATGTTATTTGGTGAACCATGACAATGTAAAACGCTCTTTCTTAACCTTAATCTCCAGATTCTTAAGTAACGTTTCCAAAGCAAAGTTACTCTCTTTCTCATTTGGGCGAACGCCCAGGAAGAAAGGAAAAACAAATCCATATGAGGAGAGACTCTAGAAAATTCAAGGAAAGCAAGAAATCAGAACAAGAGGTAAATAGAAAAAATATGCCTTTTAGATATCATGGTGGAATTTGAAAATAGGCCATGGAATCTGTAATTAAAGTTATTTATTTAGACCACTTTATTTATAAAGTTATTTATTAAGACCACAACAAGATATCACCTCACATCTGTCAGAATGGCTATCATCAAAAAGAACACAAATAACAAACGTTGACAAGGATGTGGAGAAAAGGGAACCCATGTACATTCCGTGGGAATGTAAATTAGTGCAGCCACTATGGAAAACAGTATGGAGATTTCTCAAAAATGTAAAAAGAGAACTACCATATGACACAGCAATTCCACTCCTAGGTATATACTCCCGCTAAAAAACACTAATTTGAAAAGATCCATGCACCCCAATGTTCATAGCAGCATTATTTACAATAGCCAAGATAGAGAAGCAACCTAAGTGTCCATCAACAGATGAATGGATAAAGAAGATGTGGTATATATATATACAATGGAATACTACTCAGCCATTAAAAAGAATGGAATTTTGCCATTTGCAGCAACATATATGGACTTGGAGGGCATTATGCTAAGTGAAATAAGTCACACAGAGAAAGACAAATACTGTATGGTATCACTTATATGTGGAATCTAAACAATACAACAAACTAGTGAATATAACAAAAAAAAAAGCCAACTCACAGATATAGAGAACAAACTAGTGGTTACCAGTGGGGAGAGGGAAGGGGAGAGGGGCAATATAGGTGTAGGAGACTAAGTACAAACTATTAGGTATAAAATAAGCTACAAGGATATATTGTACATCATGGGAAATACAGCCAAAAATTTATAATAATTATAAATGGAGTATAGCCTTTAAAAACTGTGAATGACTATATTGTACACCTGTAACTCATATAATATTGTACAGCAACTGTACTTCAATTAAAAAAAAAAGAACAGTGAGATTAAGCAATCTGAAAAATTTGGGACACCCAAGAACGAGATATAGAATAGCTAGATAGAGCTATGATAGAAGAAGTGACAATTAGGAGACTGAAATGCCTGAATTAAAAAATTGTAAGACAGGGCTTCCCTGGTGGCGCAGTGGTTGGGAGTCCGCCTGCCGATGCGGGGGACACGGGTTCGTGCCCCGGTCCGGGAAGATCCCACATGCCGTGGAGCGGCTGGGCCCATGAGCCACGGCCGCTGAGCCTGTGCGTCTGGAGTCTGTGCTCCGCAACGGGAGAGACCACAACAGTAAGAGGTCCGCATACCGAAAAAAAAAAAAAAAATGTAAGACAGAGAAGAAAGTAATAAGTTTTTTCTTTAATCAGAATGGTAAATGTTTTGGATGGATGTGATGGAGAGCCACTGGAGACGAGACCAATTTGGAATTATTACAGAGACAGAAAACTTAACAAGGGCCAAAGCATGAGGATGTGCATAAGGGGATAAATCCAAGCTGTAGTACAGAAGCAAAATCTTCAATTTCTAGCAAATTATGGAATGTGGAATAGCGATGTATATCACCAGAAATCAGACTAGGAATTCAAGATTAGATGCCTGGAATGATGGCATGTACACTAACCAAAAACAAGGACAGGAGAAGGGAGTGTTGGACTGAAGATACATTTCTGACACTGTCATATACAGGTTTGTTCTCTCTCACCAGACTGTGAGGCTGTTTGGTGCAAGGACCATCAGAATACTCCACATAAATGTTTCTTAATGACAGTCATCTATTGTGGGTACTATCAATGGTCTCTTTTCCTTAGAAATAGAACCCATCAGTTTTAGTTGGGCCTAGAATAAACTCTACATTTTCCGGTCTCCACTGCAACTAGATAAGGCCTTGGAACTATCAACAGGCCAAATGGATGTGGAAGAATCCTTAATGAAACAGGATGTGTCTTTTTCTTTTTTTTTTTTTGCGGTACGCGGGCCTCTCACTGTTGCGGCCTCTCCCGTTGCGGAGCACAGGCTCTGGACGTGCAGGCTCAGCGGCCATGGCTCACGGGCCCAGCCGCTCCACGGCACATGGGATCTTCCCGGACCGGGGCACGAACCCGTGTCCCCTGCATCGGCAGGCGGACTCTCAACCACTGCGCCACCAGGGAAGCCCAGGCTGTGTCTTTTTAGTTGAGTGTAACTCAATTATTCACTCAAGACTGAGAGATGGATGCCAAAATGACAAAAAGAGAGCCTGGTTCCCTGACAATTTCATGAAGTCACCACACCAGTCATGGATGGCTTACTTCCAGATATCCTTTAAATGAAAAAGAAATAAACTCCTATCTTATTTATGCTGTTATGTTGATTTTTTTTTTTTTTTTTTACTATTTGCAGCCAAATCTAATTTTCTCTAACACAACGACCTTGATCATTTTTGCTGTTTTCTTTAGTTCTATTTTTTTTCAGAAGTTTATACAAATCTTAATTCTTTTCTAACATTTAGAAATATTCTGAAATGCTGACCAGGTATTCTTTACATTTGTTTGAAAAAGTTTTCAATCTGATAAGCAGCATGGTAAAAACATCTCTATAAATACAACATTGCTTACCACAGAGTCTTATTGGAATATCAGATGTATGATTCATATGTTTGCTAACCAAAGAGACCAACCAAAGTTCTATTGCAAATAGTACTTACAGTGGTCAAGTCTTAGGCCAAGGCCATTTATCAAAGTACAAGTTTGAGTAAACCTGCAGAGATGACAGCCATGGTCAGGAGAGAAAAGTGGTTTCTCTTCCATCTAATCCAGACAAGTCATTGTGGGTACACAGAATATTAGAAGAGAACGGCATGCATTTGTTTTAATTATTTGCATAAAGTTAAATATTGTTAGTCTTTTATTGATAATTTACACTTCCCTACTTTTACCCTGAATTGCTTATGTTGGACTGAGAACTCTAAGCCTAAAATTAAGTATTTTCTTTTAATTGATTTTTTCTTGGGTAGATAGTGTTGTCCTAAAACACAAAAGGAATAATTTTAGAACTAGAAGTACTTTAAAAATCATTCATTCTAAACCTTACGTTTTATAGATGGAATGATCCAAAGAGACTAATGAACATAACTAAATCTTTCTCAGTATAATTGTTCATTCATTGATTCATTCATACATGTATCAATCCATTCAATTACTAATTGTTATGCCTAAAGCATTGAGGAGAGGGAGTTGTAGCACAGAATAAGGTCCTAGGTTCCATATATTTTCAATTTAGTGGGGATAGAAATAAATTATCCAAATAATTAAAACGCAATATAAATTAAGGTGTCGTAGGCATTACTGCAGGTGAATAACCACAGGAAAGGCGAGGAAAGGGTAACTAGCAAAGACTTCATGAAGAAAACTGCATTTGGGCTGCACCTGAGAGGATTTGAACAGGTGAAGACAGAATGGACATTTCAGACAAAAAGCGTGACTTTCTTTTTAACTTGTAGAGTTGATTTCTATATGAAGCCTTTTTAAAAATTATTTTAGATTACATTTGGGCGGGAGAGTAAAATCAAATCATTCCCTAAGGAGCCAGAGGTGAGAATGGTGACTTTGTAAAGCTTGATGCCATAGTTAATGCTGCATTAAAAAGTGATGCTCATCTAGGTACAAAGGAATCCCTGTGGAGGTCACCAGCTGAAGGGCCACGCTACCCCTCAGCATCTGGAGAAAACGAGTGTAACATGGCTTAAAACCCAAAAGCTATGAGCTACTGCTCACAAATGTCATAAATTAAATGACTGAAAAAGATGTCAGTAATAAGTCAGAGTAGGTTTTCAATTTACAAGTGAAAACCCAGACAAATGTGCAGTATCAAGGAAAATCATACTTCATTTTCCTTCATACTACAATGAACTAAGCAGGCTAGGATTCACATATTCAATCAGAAAGTGTTTAAAATGCAAACGACATTTAGAGAAAAGTGATGGTGTTTGTACGAGTTCTCACAAATAAATCTTTTTTTTACTTTATATCTGAAAAATAGCTCCCCTTTTCCTCATATTTGTGATCAATTACAGTTATCAGTAAGAGAGTTATCTAGGATTTAACTAGGCACTTCATCAATAAGTAGTACTGATAACACAGGCATATTCAGAGAATTTCGTTCACAACTTTTACAACCATAAATTATAAATACAGTTCTGCATAGGCTAAATATTCAGCTTTCAAACTACTTACTTTCTTACACCGGTATTCCTCTACTACTCCCCACTTCACAGCATGTTTTATATTCTACCTAAAAGGAAATTTGCATTTCAGCTTTATAAGTCTGTAGGCAACCTTCAGCCACTAACCTTGCTGTCTTCTGTCTCCTTAGCTTTTCCTTGGAGGGGTTTCTTCTCTTCAAATTCACAGGCTGATTGTAATGTGACCTGACAAGAAAGCATTGAGCTCTCTGATTCAGTAAGTTCCAGAGGTCTCGAAGAATAGTGCTGTGACCCAGTAGTGTCAAAATTTGGTATCGGAAGAGCAGTATGAATAGGCTTTGACCCAACAGCTGGCTGCCTCAGCTTTGAGGCAACCCCAAGTACAGGCATGGCTTCTATAAAAGTATCTTCTTGCTGCCAAAGAAAATGCTTCTAACCTCAGTCTGGTAGACTCCAACTTTAGTATTTCCAGAACAAATACTTTAAACAAAACTAGCAGTCAACATGATTTAAAAAAAAAAAAACAAAAAAAAAAAAACGAAAAAAACACAACTAATAATATAACTTTCAGGAAGAGGCAAAACTCCCCTACATCTTTAGTTAAGTTTCTTTCTTGCTGGCTTGAATTCTCATATTCTCATTCTCTCATATATCCATTCTCTCTCTCTCTCTGTTCAGTGAGTCAGTGTCCATGTAATATTAAATATTCCTTTGGGGAGGAAACTTTTCTTGAAGGTAACTGCTACAAAGCTCCTTCTCTAGGATTAAAGAGCTCCTAGTTTTACCTTTTCTTCTCACTACACAGTCTGAGTCTGAGCACTGAGAGTGAAAAAGAACAAAAGGAAAGCCCTTCAGTCCAACTGTCAAAGCAGCCAAAAGATCACAATAGTGGAAGGACAGGCATTCTTCCTAACTTCAGAAATAACCAGCCTGCATTCTCTTTTTAAAGAAAATTGTATTTCCCCCAGCTTAAAAAAAAAGAATGGACACGATTAATGGCCAAAACAAACAGCTGTTGGAAGAACTTTTAGCCCGGAAACAATCTCAGCAATGAAGCTGTTTGTCTGATTTCCAGCTATTTTTCACTACTGACAGCCATGAACCACGGTGTTCATTCTGTTTCATCCCATGAAATCAGGTTAAATTCATGCAATAGCAGCTAAAGCTGCTAAATCATTCAGCAGATTATGCCTGCCTAGGTTATGGAAATACAGTAAACACAGAGAACAGGGCACCAGATATATAGTAATCATTTAAAATTTAATAATGGTGATAATAAAAATATTTAGAGCTAATACATATGGGAAATGTACTACATAGCAGTTACTGGGCAAGCACTTCATCCTAAAAGAATCCACCTTTGAATAGGAGACAAAGGCCCTTAGAAGTAATTAGCTTAAGGTCACAGAAAATGGGGTTTCTCAAACTGGGTTCAACAAACCACCACCTGGAGTGCTTGCTAAAAACATAGATTCCTGAATTCATCCCAAATCTACCAAATAAGAATCAGGAGGGAGAGGGAGAAGTTTGAGAACTGAATTTAAATGAATTGATTGATTCTCCTAGACACTAAAACTTATGATCTGTATTTTACTTAATTTGTAGCTTTACAGTTCAGGGAATGGACTCTAAAAGGCTTGACTGCCTGTAGTCAAATCTTTGCTTCCTCACTTACTAGCTGTATGAATTTGGCAGTTGCTACGACTCAGTTTCATCTTCCGTAAAATGGGAAAAAAATCAGTGCTTCTTTCACAAGGCAGTTGTGAGAATTAAAGAAAATAAATGGATGAAGTCATTAGAACAGAGTCTGCTATATAATAAGTGCTCAATGAATGTTAGGTATTAATGTTATTAGAAATATAATAGCCTTGAGAATTATTGAGGTAAGGTCAAGAAGCATAATTGAAGAGTTTGGCTAGGATCATAGGGTTAACATAACTGAACTCGGTAAAATCCTGAAAATAAAAATGAGATAAATTTATAGTCATTTTTTCCCATCAAACCTAACAGGAAAAGCAGCAATGACTCCTAAAACACATTGCCTTTTAAAGCCAAGCTTAAGTTGAAGGCAGTAAGAGAATTCTAACCAGGCTAGATTTTAATATCAGTGATTTTGAAAATATATAATAAAACCTCATGACGTGACAATTTGCTATTATTCTTTTATAAGAAAGAGAGAGAAAAAAGAACTACTATGAACACTAAAAACATGCTTGTGAAAAGAAAAAATATGATTGGTTAGTCAACTCTGATATTTTCTAAGATAGAGTCACACTCCTATATTTAACAGCTTGAAGTAAAATTTACACATAATAAAATTCAGCAATTCTAAGGAAATAATTCGTGTCACCAGCACCATAATCAAAATGTGGAGTATTTCCTTCATCCTAAAAGCTTCTTTCATGCCCCTTTGTAGTCAACATCCCACACCCAACTCCGGCAACCCATGAAGTGCTTTCTGACACTGGTTTTGCCTTTTCAAGTACACGTTTAAACGAAATCATGCAGTATTTTTGTCTGACTTTGTTCACTTAGCATAATACTTTTGAAATCTGTCCATGTTATGTGTATCAACAGTTCTTTCTTTTGTATAGCTGAGATGTATTCCACTGCATGGTATGGCACAATTTGTTTATGCATTCTTCAGCTGAAGGACATACGGACTGTCTCCAGATTGAGGATATTATGAACAAACCTCTAAAAATATGTGTATATGTTTTGTGTTGATATTATTTTATTTTCTCATGGATTAATAACTAGGAGGGGATCAGCATATATTTAACTATATATGAAACTACCAAACTGTTTTCCAAAACATACCAGTAGCAATACCTCACACTGTCAATCTTTTAGCCATTTTAGTGAGGTACATAGTGCATCACTGCGGTTTTAATTTGAATTTTTCTAATAATTTATTGAGTAGCTTTTCATATGTTTATATGCCATACCATCCATATATCATCTTTGGTGACATATCTGTTCAAAATGTCTACCAATATTTTTGTCTTATTATTGAGTTTTAATAGCTCTTTATATATTTTGGATACAGGTCCTTTCTTAGATACATTACAGGTTGCCTTTCATTAGGAGAAAATTCTCTATATATTTTTCACATTTTTGCAGTCTTGAGAGCAGAGGCCATAACTAACTGTCCTTTTACGCTAAATTATCTTTTCTAGGATTCTGAGCTGTAAACAGCCTCGGAAGTCTTCTATCTAGAAGCAAACAGCCTTGGAAGATAGGAATGGTGTTTCTCCTGAAGCAAAGAGTAGATTTATTTGCTGTATATTTTAATAAAAATCATGTCTCCCTCCAGGAAAAAAAGGTGACACATGTTTGCTTACAACTAATTATAAAAGATTTGTGTTCCCTAGGCTCAAAGTTCTTCTCCTGTAACCCAACCTACTGCATATACAGACATCACCTGGCCCTTGTCACACTGTCCTGTAGGAACTGAGGCTAGAGAAACCTACAGAAGAAAATATGATATTCTGGCTACTGCTATTGCTCTAAGTAATAAACCATCTCTGGTCTCTGATAGAGAAGTCTAATGTCTTCTGCCAACACCCATGAATATATGCCAGGTTAACTTATTAGCTTTCAAACAGAGTAAAGTCTCAAACATCTTATAGTTCTTGACACCCTTTAGTTATCTTAATATTGTATTTTAACAATATCATTAGTTTTTGCTTTATGTATTTAAAGTTTTATCACTGGCTTCATAGACATTTAGGATTATTATTTCTTCTTGATGAGCTAGCTGTCTCCTTTAACAACCATAATGAAAATACTTTCTTTATATTTGTTAGTATTTCTTATTCTAAAGTCTACTTTGGCAATATTTTGATATTTTTTTTGATTAGTGTTGGGTATAACTTTTCCATTCTTTGTGTCTTTACAGCTAAAGTGGATTTCTGTTAGGGTATACATTTTTTTTTTTTTTTTTTTTTTTTTTTTTTTTGCTGTACGCGGGCCTCTCACTGTTGTGGCCTCTCCCGTTGCGGAGCACAGGCTCCGGACGCACAGGCTCAGCGGCCATGGCTCACGGGCCCAGCCGCTCCGCGGCATATGGGATCCTCCCAGACCGGGGCACGAACCCGTATCCCCTGCATCGGCAGGCGGACTCTCAACCACTGCGCCACCAGGGAGGCCCAGGGTATACATTTTTAATCTTGTTCTTTTATTATCTCTGACAATCTGTGCCTTTTAATTGGAGTATTTAGACCACTTCAGATAAATGTAATTATTGATATGACTGGTTTAAGTCTACCATCTTTCCATTAGTTTTCTATTTGTTCTTTATTCTTCTTCCCCTTTTTTCCTGTCTTCTTTGGATCGATTCATTTTTTTTATTATTCCCTTTTATCTCTGCTATTGATTTAATAACATACAGTTCTATGTCTTAACATTTTTAATGGTTTCTCTAGGGTTTACAATTTAAACCACTAACTTATTACAATATATCTTCAAATAATATTAAACCACTTTATGTATAATGTACAGGCCTCACTATTTTATTTTCATGTTCCCCTCACATTTTTTGTTATTGTCATACATCTTCTTTACATACATTAAAATAGCACATTATTACATTGTTCTAAACTGTCAATTTCCTTTTAAAGAAAAACAAAAATGAATAACAATGCATTTTATGTTTATCCACATAATTTGTTTCCGTTGGTCTTTATTCCTTTGTGTAGATGCAAATTTCCATCTGGTATCATTTTCCTTCTCCTTGAACAACCTCCGTAAAATTTATTTTATTACAGATTTGCTAGTGATTAACTGTCTCAGCTTCCATTTGGCTGAAAAAGAGTTTGCTTCACCTCCGTTTTTAAAAGAAATTTTTTTCTGAGTATAGAATTCTGAGTTAAAATTTTTCCTTCTTTGATACTTTAAAGATGTCACTCTGTTGTTTCTCATTTGCAGAGTTCCTAAGGAGAAGTCTGTTGTAATTCTGATCTTTGTTCCTCCCTGTGTACTGTGGCTATTTTATCCAGATTTTGTTATGATTTTCTCATTTTAGTCATTTTTAGAAATGTGACTTTTGTTATGCTTTTTTGGTTTTGTGTTCATTGGCAGTCTTCAGAGTTTTGTCAAATTTGGAAAATTTAGAACAGTTATTTCTAAAAATATTTGTTGCCTCCCACTTTCCTTCTGAGGCTCCTATTACATATGTGTTGGACCATTTGTTTTTGTACCACAGGTTACTAATGCTTTCATTTATTCTTTAGGTCTTTTTAACTCTGTTTTTCATTTTGCAATCAATTAACCTCTATTGCTATATTGTCAAGTTCACCAGCCTTTACTTCTATAATATTTAATCTGCTGTACCTCATCTAGTGTATTTTATTTCAGATAATGCATTTTTCTTCTCTAGAAGTTCCATTGAGTGTTTTTTGTATCTACCATTTCTTTTCTCACCGTATTTATGTTCTCTTCTACCATCTTGCATTTATGAGGAATATTAATATTAGTTGTTTAATATTCTTATACATGAATTTTATCATCTCTGTCATTTCAGAGTATGTTTTTATTAATGGACTTTTTTTTTCCTCCTGGATATGACTCATGTTATACTGCTTTTTACATGTCTGGTAATTTTTTCCTGGATGGGAGACATTTTGAGTTATACATTGTTGTGTGCTGGATTTCATGTGCTGTATGACTTTGTAATGGCACAATTAAGTTACTTTTGAGACTTTATTACAAGCTATTTTTAAAAAGGTACAGAGCAGCTTGTTGTCTAGGGCTAGTTTAACACCACTCCTAAAAGAAATACAATTTTTTGAACTCAAACAAATGCCTATTAAGTGGCCTCTCCACTCCAGCTGGGGGAAATACCCAGTGTCCCCAGACTTATGTGAGTTCTGGGAATTGTTTATCATACTCCTTTCTGGTGTTTCTTTCCTTGACCTTTGCTTGTTTCTTCTCATACAAGTACAGTGTAGTCCTTTACCAAACACTGGAGGAAACGCCTCTGTAAGTTTCCAGGGTTCATTCTCATTCTCTCTCTCTCTCATTCATTTTTCCCTTCCTTCCTGGTACTCTGTCTGAAAATTTTAGACCTCTAGGCTTTCCTGAACTTTGATTTCAGTCTCTACAACTCAGCACAATGGCTGGACTCTACGTGGGTTCTCCAGACCTTCTCTGGGATCTGGATATTGTCTCCAGACAGTAAGCTGGCACAATAATAGGACTGGTTTTTAATTACCCTTCCCTTGGGTACCACAGACCTGTGCTGCCTTTTATCCAATGGCTGAATAATATATTTTTTTATACTTTTGTCCAGTTTCTAGTTGTTTAAGACAGGAGATTAAATCAGATCCCTATTAATCTATAATGGTTAGAAGCAAAAGTAAAGAGTCAGATCTTAATTTTTTTCTCCAATCCATCCTGAAAACTGTTTACTGTTATTAGTTTTTCACAATATACCTCAAAACCTTTATTGGTTTGTTAGCCTCCTTCATTTAGCTGAGAACTTCCCTTAAACCTTAAAGAAGAAATATTTTGTACTGACAACTTGCAAAATGTTTGATTGATTGGGTTAGACTGTCTGCCAGCTCTAATGAGAAAATTCAAATAATAAAAACTAATACAGGATACAATGAGCATGGAGTTAAAACTCTTCTCCAAATTTGGCTTGAAGCACTTAAAACACTAAGATCTGTTTTAGAATGTCTTTCCAGAATCCCCATTGGCACCATTTTTTTTTTCAGATATCTGGGAAAAATTTGATGCAGAGAGAAGTATTAGCCATGTAGTATATATGAGGGAGCAATAAGCCAAGATATGCCTTTATTGTGGTATTAAGCAGGGGAAAAGAAGGTAAACCAGATGGTTCAAATATAAACGTAGGTGAGGAGTACAAAGGAGCCAATAATAGAAGTTAAAGGACATTTGGAAATGCATATCATACCCACTAAAATGAGGAACAATTCAGGAGAGGTGAAAACTAATTACATTTGCTCTATGGCAAATATTTAGAATCTTACAGGCTTCCTTACAATATACTACTGATATAGTTAATTGAGCAAATAAAATTCACCAAATTCAGAAGGCCTCTTAACCACAAAGTACAATGAAAAGCAAATGTAGTAAGCTTTGAAATGGCACTTCACGTTGATATTCTCCCTTTCAGAATATCATCCCCCAGAGTCAAAAATATACACATCTGGAGAAAGGATAGTTATTTTATTAAGACAAAAATCTCTTTGATAGTCTTGCCAGATAAATTTCAGTGCTCCAACAAGACAGCAGACCTTACTGAAAAAAGGACATTAATAACTTAAAAAATAGTTACACTTGAAAGGACTACTCCTATTGGCATATAAGTACACAAACACACTGTGTTATGAAGGTAAAGAAAGGGAACTTAAGCCAAGTCCTGACAGTTTGGTCCTGGTAAATGCAGCCAAATAATTTTAGGCATAACAATATATAAAAACACTTTTTTATAAAAGTATGGGTTTTTTAACTACTGTTCTCTTGCCACTTTTCATTATTTTCAGCTATTTTTGAATATTATATATAAATACGAGTTGGTTAAAATAAAAAGAGATGACTGTTTAAAAGGTATCAATAAAAATGTTGTTTGCAAAGGTTGTACTTACTAGTTGTGAAGAATTTATAGGAATATCACTTGGAACATTACACATTCTCATATCCTGAGCATCCTAGGGCATGATATATAACCATTGCTCTTACTCTTTCAGAATCAAAATGTTAACTATCCCCTACTTTATTTCAGATATATTGAGGGTGCACCAGGATTCTTTCAGGAATTCAGGAGAAATATTTTCTAAAGTTCTCTTTTTAAATTTATTTTTTTATTTTAACCCAAAAAGTGAGTTAAATTAATTGTTGCCTGTGATTAGGAGATATGTCCCCTAGTTTTAGCAAAGGGAATTTCAGATATAACTAACTTTCATCTCCATTCTAGGAGACCACCCAGAAAACCCACCCAAATCAATAGCTTCGCAAAGGTGGTCTTTATCACATCATGCAATATTTTACTAGGAACCCTGGGGATATTTCAAAACAGCTCTGTGTGTGTGTGTGTGTGTGTGTGTGAGAGAGAGAGAGAGAGTGAGAGAGAGAGAGAGAGAGAGAGAGAGAGAGAGAGAGAGTGAGAGTGAGAGAGGCGGGGAGGAGATGTATGCAATGGTCCTATTCTCAATAGCCCAGAAATAAAATAAGACTAATAACTGGAAAACCATGTTTTTGTATCAGGGACATCTAATCCATTGGATTCAGAATATATATAAAATACACCATAAAAGATGCAAGCTTCAAATATATTCTTTAAAAAGTCTGAGGGAACACTTCAAAGTTTTCTTTTTCTTTCTTATCTGCCTTTCACCAAAATAGTTTTCTTTATATATTTCCTTTTAGGCATTATATTCATCCTGACCTTGACATCTGTTTTCTTTCCCAATCAGTTTTCTTACTAAAATATTGATGTTCAAATATACATTCCCTTCACTTCCACATTATCCGAATCTCAAGGGTTACTTTTCTTGAAATTTCACAAAGGAAGAATGATTTCTGACAGCAGTAGAAACAGTTGCCTAAATCTTTCTTACATATTTTTGGTCATTGTTTTTTTTTTTTTTTGCAGTATGTGGGCCTCTCACTCTTGTGGCCTCTCCCGTTGCGGAGCACAGGCTCTGGACGCGCAGGCTCAGCGGCCATGACTCACGGGCCCAGCCGCTCTGCGGCATGTGGGATCTTCCCGGACTGGGGCACGAACCCGTATTCCCTGCATCGGCAGGCGGACTCTCAACCACTGCGCCACCAGGGAAGCCCTGGTCATTGGTTTTATGAACAACACATATGTTGCCCTAAATATCTTCCTCTTTCCTGTTTTAATTGCTTGAACCTTGAACGTGGTTAAGTCGAAAAGTATACTGTTGATAAAGTACGACAGATTTCTATAAAGATGACTTTTAATTAATTAATTTTAATTAATTTAGTTTAGGAAATTCTTTATCATTATCAACGTAAGATATACATGAGGAGCTTCTAATTTTTAACAAAGCTGAAAATTTAGGCTAAGGTTAAAATGTTTTGTTTTATTTTCCTCATTTTATTCCTTGTACCCATATTCTCTTGCTAAATATTTTCACAAAAACAATTTGTTTCTCATCCCCCCACAATGCTTCCACAAAATTTTTATAAGCATTAGGGGCTAGGCAAGGATGAGAATAAGGGGGAAAAAAAGGATAACTAAATTTGGTATCTAAAACATCAGCCTATTTTTCATTTTTCAATAGCTATATTTTTAAGAATTAGATTCCTCAAACTTAGAAGAAATGAGAATTTTAAAATTTGCTAATAACATGCTACTAAGTAGCTGGTGATAAGGCAGATTTTCATCTAATAGAAGAGAAAGTTTGACTTAGTAACCTCAGCTTAAAATCCTCACTATTAGTCAATTCTTGTACTTTCAGGATGAGTAGCATATTTATACCACGGTTATGTTAATAGTCAGTCAGACAAAAAGGAAAAAGAGGGTGAGGGGAGAGGGAATCACCAAAAAATTTATAAATTTCCCACTGGTCTCATAAAAAGTTCACAGAAACATCTATCGCTGCCACGAGTCTTCTCTTTGCCAAGTTCTATAACAGTACCAAGAAGGTTTGAAATCAATCAATTCCACTATCACTGACAGAGATTTCCTTAGTCACTGAAAATGCCTTCAATGGATTTTAAGAATATGGAGAAAATTTGCACAGTCAAAATAAAATAGAATAAAATACTATTAGATTTGCTGAAAATGGGATAGGCCGAAATCTATCAACTGGCATGATACATCCTACATGTGAACTTGGAATATAGAAACAGGGGAATGAACAGTTTGCTAAGTTTTAAAATAATCTCACTTTTTATTACTTAAACTTGGCTTATAATAAATGTATTTTCATATTCTTTATCATAAGTAAAACAAAATCTCTCACATATTTTCTGGAATTAACAGAAAAGAACTGTCTCCTCTTAGATGCAGGCAGGATGAAAGAGGAAATGTTAAAGATGAAAGGTAATGTGTTATTTGTCTCCTCTCCTCTAAACCCTGTCTGATGGAGACCATCAGATGCTAACCTGGATGAGGTCACTGAAAACAAAGGGTTCACATACTCTTAGTCTTGGGGACAACACTGCCAACTTTCCACACTTTCCAACTTTCCACACTTTCTGACAAAAAACAGGCAAACAAAACAAGACAAAACACTTTGAACAAATGTAAATGGAAAGTTTCATAATTCGAATTGGATGGGATAGATTCTTCTCCCATGAAGCCAATTTCCCTGTTTCCTATTAAGCATTAAAATTACTCATTAGAAATATATCATTTTCATAGGACAGTTTTAAAAACCATGCCCCAAAGGATGTGCATTCTAGAAGTTTTATTTCTGTAATTCTTTCAGCAATAACGGCATATTTGCATTTTGTATTGTACATATCCCAGACTCTCATGAAACAAGATATCTGGGATTTCTCTAAGAAGAGCATTATGAGAAACCAATTCAATTCAATTGTATGGCTTACTCTAAGTTAGTTAAATTATTAAACTCCCATGTTCTTTGAAGTTGTTTTTCTTTATACTCATCAGGAAGAAATCCTTACATGCCCTCTTCCCCAAACACAAAAAGCCCAGTTTCTACATATATTTATTTCACCACACCTCAGCTTCTAATTCATCGGCTTATTGTATCTTATCTAAAAAGTGCTACCTCAATAGTCCAAAGCTATTAAGTGATAAAATCAGGTTCTATATTGTAGCCTTCTTTCTTCTTTCTAGAGAGGAACTATACAACAACATTGCCTGATCCTGAAAGATGCTTAGACACACATTTACCCAGATGAATTTACCTCTGAGGGTTAAAAGGAGATAAATGAGAGACCAGTGGTGATTTTTTCCCCACCAGCTTGCATCTCTCAGCTGGGTTTTAAAAGCTATCTTACAAAACAAGCATATGGAGACCATAACTGCTATAATGTACATAAACAAGAAAAATAATGACAATAACATGCCACGAAAACTATAATAAAGGTAAAGTGACCATTTAATTGCACATCTGGCAATGTTAAGAGCTGAAAAGGAGAAAATGCTGAAGAGAGGTTAACATTTGCCTCTGCAGTAAAAAAGTAGAGTGTGCTCTTGACAGAATCACTGGAAGAACTTTGCAAAGCATTTTAATCAACAAGCAGTGCCGTCAAGGAAACTTCAAAGTATAAAAACAAAAAACAAAAAAAACCACACAAAAAAAACAATTCAGGTAAACTCAGCAGCTTCTCCTCTTGAGTTTTTCTCCAAAAGATCTGACTTAAACAACGCATCTATGGCAAAGAACAGGGCTTATTATTCCTTCACAGAATATTCAGTAAAAGGGTAAAATTATTAGTAAATCCTAAAGTAGGTACAGCCATTCCAGGCTCACAATCTTAAAATAGTGAGCTCCATTTAGATAAGCTTTAAAGTTTGCTTGCCCACTTTCTTTCTCTCCAGTTTACATTTTATTGGTATATTTTCTTTCTCAGTATCTGAGCTCCTACAAGCATCCTTTCAAAAATTGATGACCAACGTGTACACAGTAAACTAGGTTTAAGCATCAATAACTAGCCAACCAGAATATGGAAAGAGTATAATAAATTGGAAAAGAGAATGAAAAAATGGAAATCAACAGGAGCAACCACAATTTGACGGAAGCATGTAAGATACCAGCTGTGCAGACACAGAGTCACAAAATTCAGTTTGTCAATCGGCAAGAATTCATAGAGTTGTTAACATATAGATGGCACTTTATTATTCTCTATGAACTCTTAGCATTAAACGTTCACTGGAAAACAGTGAAAATTCCCTCCATACGTTAGAGATCATAAAGATGTTTAGAAGTGAGCTGAAACATAAAGCCCCAAACCCACATTATTTACTTCAAATAACTTAAACTATTTGCCTACTGATATAATTTTTTTTTCCCTCCAATTCTGGCTTAGGGAAGTGGGGAGAGGAGTGGCAAATAATAAAACGAAGTAAACATAAAGCTAAATGGAAAAAGATACTGTGTTTGTAAGTAAAATTCAAAGCTGACTAGACACAAAGACTGTAGCGTCCATAGCTGGGCACCATTCAAGAGACAGGCAGATAACACTGCATGTCACAGGCTACCTGGCGGCTTCATCTTTCATCTTTTCTAGTCATTTGTGCTCACATTGGATAAAGAACTTCTAGATAGTCCTGGATGATAAACTCACAGGAAAGGGAGCAAAGGGATATAAATGCCATTATCTTAGAGCTGATCTGAAAATACTGACCCAGTACCAATTCTGCCCAGAAAGTGAAAACAGTGGTTTTCCAGTGTGTTCACTTTTCAGAAGGCTGACAAATTCCTTCTCTCTGTACAAATGCACCTTCTTCGCTGACTGAACTAAAACCACTTATTTACATATTGATCATAGTGGAGGGTGGTCATCAAGTCTGAAAATATAGATGAATACATTAGATGATACATGGATATTAACAGTACAAAACATCATTAAAAACAGCCTATGTTTCCAGACTTCCTGCTTCTAGTATTTTTTTAACAGTCTTCATTCTTAACCCCTTCCAATGAATACTGTGTTCATTTCCCCCAAACATGCCTTGTAATTATATACAAACCTCCACCAATTCATTCTTAATTACTCTCCCATCAAGTTTCTTCCTGCCTTTGAAATTCTATCTTATGTTTCCTCAATACCCCTGGCTCTTATTCCCTGTCCTCTGAAATCATTTGACATATGAGGCTAGCTTGACACATAATATAATGTATTTCAATTCCCCACCTCCGCTAGTGCATACGCATATATTAAGAGGTTCCAACATACCATAAAATATCAACAGAAAATTATCCAGTTCTCCTTAGACATCAGATTATTATTTTATTGGAATATCCAAAAATTACTAAGTACCACACCCAAGTTCTAGTTCTGATAGATCATACTTGGCAATCTAAAAATTACAGTGTACAGTTCAGAAAGGATGTGGAGATGAGATGTAGGGAAAAAAGATTGGATGAATTATGACAGCTCAGGAAGCCATGACCACACTTTATATTAGAACTAAGATGTTCTAATATAAAGCGATAATTTTATGAGACTACAATGTAATTTTAAAAGCTACAACTTACTGGAGATGATATACATGATAATTTAAAAAGCCATACATCAAGGGGTGTATCAGGATTGCTTTAATGCACCATATTTAACCTATCTACTCATAGTGGAGATCGTTAGCCTACCCAAATATTTAAAATGAGAGGTCAGTATTTACTATGTGCTCCTGAAAATGCATATGCTGTAATTCTAGTAATGAGAAAATAGTAACATAATAACATAGCAGCATCTTCACAGAACAAGATGTTCAAGTTTCACCACTTGGATTTTTAAAGTAATTGTATCTCTGCCCACTCTAGTATCCTCCGGATCAAGGGAGATCCTTAATTGCTTCAATATAAACAATATAAGTAACTGTCATGCCATAAATAAAAAACTGCACTGAACTAAATAGTAAGTTCTTACTAAAATTACTGTCTACAAATTATTTGCTTTTTGTATTATTTATTTATTCAGCCTCAAACTTTACTTTGAAATAACGAAGAACATCTGACTGGTAGTGAACAGAGCCAGAACTAAAACTCAAGAAACGTGTATCCCCTGTTCCACCATCAGCACTCACCACCTTGTCCATTACATTGCCATGCTCTGATGTTCGTGTCAGCTTCCACCCCTGACGGGCTTCAAGGATCCCCTCCATTAATGGTGCCAACTTAAATGATAGCAAAATCAACACATCTTGCTGCATACATCTTAATACTTTGGGAAAATTAAGAGAACAAAACCAAAACATCTCTTCCTCTCCCTAAGTTGGGGATTCACATTCCAAGCGCACTGATTAATAGCACCAGCAGAAGCCACTTTCTAATCAACATTTTAAAACCATGAACCATCTTAAAAGTCTTAACTTGTTTTCAAGCTTGCACATCGTACTGTGTTTTGCTGGGTTTACTCACAGGTGAGCCCCACTAATGGGCAATTCCAGTCTAATTAAGGAGGAAAGTAGGCCTGTGCTCATGAGGACTCACTTTCTCAGTTTACAAACTGCTTCTCCGCACTTCTTTAGTACTTTCCACAGGATCCAGTGTTTTCCCTGTTTCAATAACTGCCTCTGCTTACCAGAATCAGTTGTTTTTATTGGCTCTAACCCACTCATTCCCTTTGAATTCAACCTTTTCTCCTTGTTGATGTTTTCTTGGTATAACATTTCAAATAAAGATCTCCATCGCTTTGGTGTTGCTTTATTTATTTCTCTTTTGATTTGCATGGTGTAGAGTTTGGTGGAAGTAGAGTTCAATGCCAGGCCATGGCAGAGAAAGCAGAATGCTTGATTTGGAGACCACATCGTCCCAAAGGATTCTTGAGAAATTCATCACAGGGCAGGAAATGTTCTCCCCTGATCAGTTTTTCCTCAAACTATGAAGGGCCATGAGTCTCCCTGAACAATGACACATTAATTCCCCTGGGATATTGGACTTGTGAGTGTCCACCAACCTCTGGCATATTAGGTCAGTGGTCCTTTAATGGTAGTGGGCTTTGGAACCACCTGTAGGGCTTCGGTAGTGGGCTTCGGAACCACCTGACAGCTGGCCGGGCCCCACCCCCAGAGTCTCTGAAATGATAAATCTGGGGGTGGGGCCTGAGAATTTGTTTTTCTAACAAGTTCCTAAATGCTGCTGATCTGGAGACCGCACTCCATGAACCACTGTTTTGTAGTGTGCAACACAGACAAGAGCAAGAAAGAGGGTTTACTTTTGAGAATAACTTAGATGTATTTATACTAGATGCCAGAAAAAAAAAATAACTGAAGGAAATGAAGACACTGAAGTTCTAGAATTTGCCATCTTTCCTGAAATAGTTTGGATTAGTGCCAGACTCCAATTTTTTTTTTTTTTAAAGAAGATGTTGGGGGTAGGAGTTTAATTAATTAATTTATTTTTGCCGTTTTGGGTCTTCGTTTCTGTGCGAGGGCTTTCTCTAGTTGTAGCAAGCAGGGGCCACTCTTCATCGCAGTGCACGGGCCTCTCACCATCGCGGCCTCTCTTGTTGTGGAGCACAGGCTCCAGACACGCAGGCTCAGTAGTTGTGGCTCACGGGCCTAGCCGCTCCGCGGCATGTGGCATCCTCCCAGACCAGGGCTCGAACCCATGTCCCCTGCATTAGCAGGCAGATTCCCAACCACTGCACCACCAGGGAAGCCCCAGACTCCAATTTTTTGAGTAATTGCTGTCAGTCCTGTGAACCAATCTAGTTCTGGCCCTGTGGTTGGTGACTAGTCCTATCCTTCATAATTCCCTATGAACAGTCTCTTAGATACACATTTAATTCTGTCTTCCCTAAGCCCTTTTATTTTGATGGGTTCATCTTTCTGCCAGGCAGTTTTCTGTAGGATAGCTTTAGGATGTGGGATAGCCTCTCCATGTATGAATATAACAATTGGAAGGAGGATGCAGAGGGGATACAAACAGAACTGAGGAAAAAAACAAACAAAACAAATCAATCAGGTCTGGTGATCTGAGTGGCAGGAACAGATGGGTACTTTCTTCAGGGCTTCCTAAGATCAATTTCAGAGTTTTTGTTACTCTGTTCAAGGACTGCATTCCGGGAAAAAAAAAAACACTTGATTCACAAAACTTGGGTCACATCCCTAGTCTTGGCCAGCAAAAGTAGAGTACCTTGATATATCGTCCTATCAAGACAGTATCCAGTGTCTTTGATGGCTGGTTCCCCAAAGTAAAATGAGTGTGCTGTCAGCAAAAGAATGAGTAATGAATGTTGGCAGGTGAAAACAAAAGATGTCCATGGCACACAGGCTCCTTGCTTGTATGTAAACTCTGCCCAGGCACCAATGGCTGAGAGAATTCCAGGACCCTTAAGAGTTTGGTGACTTTTTATTTATGAAGACTGTCTATGTCAATCCCTGAGTTTTGCTCAATGAGCAAATGTGATTTTTGTTACATTAGAAAAAAAAAGTTCCTCTATACTTCATTGGGACTAAGCTCTGATCTCTGAAATAATCATGGAAGTCAGGGTGGGTAGAAAAGAATCATTTATTAAATAGCATTTCATTATTTAAGTTATTTATCTTCATATTTAGCCAATCACTTAAAATGCCATCAGAATAGGCTATCCAGGTATCTCCAGTCCAAGGAGAGGACAAGGTAAGTTAAAGGAATAGAACTGAAGCTGAAGTTTGTTACAATTAAAGAATTTGAATGGCATGGAGTTTGGCAACAGGATGTGGGGCTGTTATTTCAGGCTAGGGCAGTAAAAGAAAACAGAGGAAAATACATGTCTCACTGAATGAAGAAATCCTAGAAGAATGGAATAAAATTCTCTATGCTATGCTTACCAATTTGCAGAATATTATAAAGAAATGTCAAGGTTAAGTGTAAATAAAAATGTGATGATGGAATCAGGCTCTGAAATTAATCAGCATCTCCAAAGTAAAGAATCACCTTACCAGGTTATTCATCTGAGTAGTAAGAAGATAAAAGGATTAAAACAAACCAAAAAGTAAACTTTGATTTTAAACTCACATACAGTAGAAAATAATTTTAATAAGATATGTTTGTGAATAAAATAATCATAAACTTGAAAATAATTTCTCCATTAATGCAAAAATTAACAAAATGAATAGTCATAATATTCAAAAAATGATCTTATCTTAGGATATCACATATTTGGTCATAATTTGCCCTAAAATCAGCATAATGTCATAAAAATATGATCCAGCAATTTTATTCCTGAATAGATAACCTAAATAATTAAAAACAAATAATTCTAAAATTTGTATGGAAACACAAAAGACTCCAAATAGCCAAAGTAATCCTGAGAAAGAAGGACAAAGGCTGGAAGTATCACTCTCCCTGATTTCAAATTATGCTACAAAGCAACAGTAATCAAAACAATGTGGTACTGGAACATAAACAGATACATAGGTCAGTGGAACTGAATAGAGAGCCCAAAGATAAACCCACACTTATAGGGGCAATTAATCTATGATAAAGGAGGCAAGAATATACAATGGGGACTTCCCTGGTGGTGCAGTGGTTAAGAATTCACCTGCCAGTGCAGGGGACACGGGTTCGAGCCCTGGTCCAGGAAGATCCCACAGGCCGCAGAACAACTAAGCCCATGTGCCACAACTACTGAGCCTGTGCGCCATAACTACTGAAGCCCACGCACCTAGAGCCGAGCCCGTGCTCCACAACAAGAGAAGCCACCGCAGTGAGAAGCCCGCGCACTGCAATGAAGAGTAGCCCCCACTCACCACAACTAGAGAAAAGCCCACGCACAGCAACAAAGACCCAACGCAGCCAAAAATAAAATAAATAATTTTTTTTTAAAAAGAATACACAATGGGGAAAAAGACAGTCTCTTCAATAAATAGAGCTGGAGAGCTACATATAATAGACGTTAACTGGACCTTACACCATATGAAAAAATAAACTCAAGATGGCTCAAGGACAAATGTAATACCAGAAGCCATGAGGTTCCTAGAAGAGTCTTAGCAATAGTTTATGGAGCTGTCTCCTCAGGCAACCCACTGAATGAGAGAAGATATTGACAACTAATATATCTGATAATGGGTTAATACCCAAAATATACAAAGAACTCTTACAACTCAATATCAAAAAATGAACAATCTGATTAAAAAAATTGGCAGAGAACCTAAATAGACATTTTTCCAAAGAAGACATACCCATGGCTAATAGGCACATGAAAATATGCAGAACATCACTAATCATCAGGGAAATGCAAATCAAAACCACAATGCAATATCACCTCACACCTTTCAGAAAGGCTGTTATCAAAAAGTATGCAAATAACAAGTTTTGGTAAGGATGTAGAATAAAGGGAACTCTTGTGCATTGTTGGTAGGAATATAAATTGGTACAACCACTGTAGAAAACAGTCTGGATATTCCTCAAAAAATTAGAAATAGAACCACTATACGACCCAGCAATTCCACTTTGGGTATTTATCTGAAGAAGACAAAACTACTAACTAGAAAAGATATATGCAGCCCTATGTTCATTGCAGCATTACTTACAAGAGCCAAGATATGAAATTAACCTAAGTGCCCATTAACAGATGAATGTATAAAGAAGATGTGGTGCACATATACACAACACACACACACAGAGGAATACTACTCAGGCATAAAAAATAATGAAATTTTGCCATTTGCAACAATATGGATGGACTTGGAGGGCATTGTGTTAAGTGATATAAGTCAGAGAAAGACAAATACTGTATGATTTCACTTATACTTGGAACTTAGAAAACAAAACAAATGAGCAAACATAAGAAAACA
Source organism: Mesoplodon mirus (assembly GCF_964341445.2). Classification (NCBI taxonomy): domain Eukaryota; kingdom Metazoa; phylum Chordata; class Mammalia; order Artiodactyla; family Ziphiidae; genus Mesoplodon; species Mesoplodon mirus. The sequence goes on along the minus strand of NC_138987.1, from coordinate 5,070,926 downwards.
GACACAGAATCATAGATTCAAAGAAAACAGGTGGTTGCCAGAGGGGAGAGGGGTGGGAAGAGAAGGGAAATAGGTGAGGGAGACTAAGAGGTTCAAATTTCCAGTTACAAAATAAATAGGTCACAGAGATGTAATGTACAGCATAGGGAATATAGTCAATAACATTATAAAGAACTTCGTATGGTGACAGATGGTAACAAAACTTAGGGTAATCATTTCATAATATATAAAAACACATTTTTGTACAGCATAGTGTACAAAGCACTATGCTGTACACCTGAAACTAATATAATATAGTAAGTCAATTATACTTTAGTAAAAATAAATAAAAGAAAATTCAAAGCATGAAACAATATACTAAAAATTACATGTGCATTCATGTTCACAGCAGCATTACTCATAATAGCCAAGAGGTGGAAACAGGCCAAAGGCCCATAGATGGATGAATGGATAAACAAATTGTGGATATACATACAATGAAAGATGTAGCCTGTAAAAGCAATGAAGTACTGATATATGCTACAATGGGAATGAACCTTGAAAACATTGCACTAAGTGAAAGAAGCCAGATACAAAGGTTATATGTCATACAACTCCAATTTCTATGAAATATCTGGAATAGGTAAATACACAGAGACAGAAATCAAACTGGTGGTTGCCAGGGGCTAAGAAGAGGCGAGGAAATGAGCAACTGCTTAATGAATACAGGGTTTCCTTTTGAGGTGATAAAAGTTTTAAGGAACTAGATTGAGTTGGTGGTTGCACAATATTGTGAGTGTACTAAATGCCACTGAATGCCACTTCAAAATGGTTAATTTTGTGCTGTTATCTTCTCTTATTTTACAGCATTTCCAGTGAATGCCTTTCTTTCTTCTTTCCACCTATCCACCTCCTTCTCTTATTAGAAAGGCAATTCACATGTCATTTACTGATTAAGACCTTCCTTGTTAATTCCAACCCCAAGTTAACTTTCACTTCTCTGAGTGTTTATACTGTATTTCATATTTAGTCATTCAGTCAACAAATATTTGTTAAGCACCCACTATGTGTAGGGCACTGTGTTAAGTTCTGGAAAAGTTTTGGTGAGCCCCTTACAACAAATGAGAAGAATTATATTATCAAACTAAAGAAGGCTTAGCATCAAATCAATAAAAGTACTTTGAAAAAAAGAAAAATTTCTTGAGAACATATAACTAAATAATCTGACTGAGACTTGGGGATGGAGGTTGTCAGGAAAGGGTTCTCTTAATACCCGTTTTATCATATATTCTCTTAATTATGAATTACTATAATTAGTTTCCCATATATTAGAAAACAAGGCCAAATACTATGCAAATCATCATGCTCTTAAATGATACTGAAAGAATGGAAGAATGAGTGGATGATCAGTAGATATTCATGGCCTATAGGAGTAGATGGTGAAGAACTGGATAGAGACACTACCACCTAATAACTGATAACTACAATACTAATTAACACTTTTATTCTTTAAGTTTTAAAAATTTATCTACTATGCACATTTACATCCCATTTGAGAGAAATCTTTTTAATTGAAAAGGTTCAATTTTTCCCTTTAAGAAATCTAACTGCCTTCAATATTTATTATCAGTAGTCATAGCAGGGGAATCTGATATAAAGCTATTTGTTTATTTTTATCATTCACTGCATATTTTTAAATGAGCAAGTATTTTTGTATTAAAATAAGAAAGCTTAATAAAGCTGATTTAACATAAAACTTTTAAGTGGCAATTAAAAACAAAAGACAATTTGAAGATTGGCCTACTTTTATTCATAATGGCTTGGCAGAGATATTTGTTAAGGAATAAAAAGAATTTAAAAAATTTTTAAGAAACATATTTGTTGACATTATACCTGAAATGTCTTAGTTCTATTTTAAATAATTGCCCTAAAGTATTTAATCCTGGAAAGAAAAATCTGCTTAGCCTTGTTGGTCTGCAACATTATGCTAAGTTTTAAAGTATTTTCTTTTTCTAAAACAGTTATCAGTCTGTAAATGGAATCATATAATATCACTTTAAAACAGTTATTCACTAAGTAATAACAATCAATTAGTCACTAAAACATAAAAACACATAATGGATCTTGTAGCAAAAAAAATGTGTAAAATGACTAAGAAGTTCAGAAAACTGACCAATAGAATTTGGAATTAAACTGAAAAAGAAGGCAAAACACGGATCAATCCTGAGCAGAACAGTCTGAATAGTCAGGCATTTGAGAATCTGGTTTTAATAGATACTTGATTTAGTATTTTTACAACAGCAAAGGTGACAAGCCAATAAAAATATTTTGCAATTCAATTTTTGCTGTACTGGAGCAACCAGGAACCCAACCAAAGGCAGATCTGATACACAGACCAACTACATATCTGCCAAACATTAAAGCCAAAATGATTTGTAATTCACCATGGAAAAAGCCACACAACGGTGGTTTTGCTATGAATTTGAAATTAGCAACTTAACCCAATTTAAAGGACAGAGTTCAAACATAAAGAATAAACAACCCACATCAGCAAAGTATTTTTTATTCTGCATTTTTTTCATAACTAAAAAAAACAAAAAAACAAGAAAGATAGTAACTCATTCCTCAGTTCACTGGCTAAAATGTAAACAATATACCAAGGAAGAAAGCTAGACAATGTGACATTGTCATTAAAATATCATTGAATATAGGATGTTGCATAATAAATGTACCCTTTAAATTGTCTGAAGGAGTTTTCAAAGTACTAGGCACACAAGAAGAATGTAATTTTTAAAGCTTTTTTTGGGCTTCATTAACACAGTTTACTTGAAACACATTTATATTACCCTCGTATCCACTTACAGAAAACAATTATTTGACTCTCTCAGGAAAAACTGTTTTCCTTTTGAATCCCTGGGAATAAGAGCAAAAGCATTTCTTCTTTTTCCATGTTTCCTTCCTAAAAATCAGAGATAAGCTTGACTGAGTTATAAATGTAAACCACACAGTTAATCTAATACGAAATTCATGACATACCTAACTTCTCAAATCTCTTAGGTATGGTTTTCCTAGAGTCAGTTACTGTGGGAGGATTAATTGTATTTGCTATAGAAAGTCATTCATGTATTTTTAGATGATTTCTGTCCAGTGACCCCTGAACATCTAGGCTAACTTGGGAAAGAAGAGAAGAGCAGAAAAAAGTGTCATTCTACAAATATATACCAAGCATCAAAATATATAACAAACCCTCTGGGCAAGAATCATTTCTCATATTCTTATATTCATGGAAACACTTTAACGCCAAAGGCTTCTTTTAAATGATGTATTCTTTTAAAGAGTGGTTTAGCCCACTTTTATATTTATATGTACAATTCTAGGATGTTCAACATGGGGCCCGTGAGAGACTACATGCCCATTCGTTCATTTATCAAATATTGAGTCAGCAGCAGCTATGAGCAAAAGTGCTATAAAGAGCAGAGAGAGATGTAAGGAATGTCATCTCTCCCTCAGTAGCTTACTAACTGAAAAGGAATCTAAGACAAGACCTTTTCACTTAGAAATCATGAAAGAGTGAAGATGAACATTTCTGATGGGCTAAGCGAGTTACCCCCAAAGGGCTGAAGAATGAAGAATTTTGGACATGACGGGCAGCTCTTAGTTTTTCCAGGCATTAAACTGAAGTCTTGGGGAGCAAGTCACAGCAAGCATTCCAGGTTGACTTATCATTAAGCAGAAAACCCAAGAAACAAAAATTTAAGTTTTATATACTAAGTTTTCCAATTTGGATGGAGCACACTACTTTTTCAGAGTTTTAGTGAAATAAAATATCCCCCAAGTTCCATTTTTGTTCATCAAAGAAAGAAAGAATGCAAAAAACATATTAATGCGTTCTAAGGCTCTGAAAATCAATACCGTAAGTACACACTGTCAAAACAGAAATTCTAAAATCACGGGAAACACAAATATCCTTCTCTTCCTCAGCATGTATGTTTGTGTGAGAGAGCTGCAAATAAATGTTGAGGATGTGAATTTTAAAAATAGGAGAAGAAATTAAAATTCACGTATAATTAATTTTTAAAATCCATTACATCTCTAAGACCACTTTGAGGTAAGGTTCAGTTTTTGTTCACAATGACAGTCTTTTTAATGCATGCTATGTAATGATATAAATTACATATGCAGTATTCCGTATATATGTACATATATACATATATATACACACACACACACACGCACACACACACACAGTACGGTATGTCGTCCTGTAGATGGGGGAAAGGCGCTAATAGTTACTGAGTGATGTCCACGCAGCAGCCACTGTGCCACGTTGCTGTCATGTACTTAGCTCATTGAATCCTGAGCGCCATACTTTTTTTTTTTTTTTTTTTTTTTTTAAATTTTTTTTTTTTTTTCTTTTTGCGGTATGCGGGCCTCTCACTGCCGCGGCCTCTCCCGTTGCGGAGCACAGGCTCCGGACGCGCAGGCCCAGCGGCCACGGCTCACGGGCCCAGCCGCTCCGCGGCATATGGGATCCTCCCAGACCGGGGCACGAACCCGTATCCCCTGCATCGGCAGGCGGACTCTCAACCACTGCGCCACCAGGGAGGCCCTTGAGCGCCATACTTTGAGCTAGGTTACAATAGCAGTGTTTTTCTTGTGGGAACTAAAACCTGTGAGATTCAATATTGTACCCAAGGGAAACCTAGATGAATTAGAACCTGAATTCAAAACTAATTTTTTTCCGATTCTAATGCTCAGGTAGGCAAAGCAAAGAAATATATCAGTTTTGGTAAGAAAAGACTGTTGTCATGTCTTTCCCTAAGTGCCTCTAACAAAATCTTAGAATCCACTGTGAATAATTGCAATGTTTTAAAAAGTCATGAGGAGTATCCTGGGTGAATAAGTATAGAAATAAATGAGGAATTTTCTCTTATGTGTTTTATCTCACAAATCTGTGTCCATTAAAAAGCAGGTCTTTTTTTTTTTTTTTTTGTGGTACGCGGGCCTCTCACAGTTGTGGCCTCTCCCATTGCAGAGCCCAGGATCCAGACGCGCAGGCTCAGCGGCCATGGCTCACGGGCCCAGCCGCTCCGCGGCATGTGGGATCTTCCCGGACCGGGGCACGAACCCGTGTCCCCTGCATCGGCAGGCAGACTCTCAACCACTGCGCCACCAGGGAAGCCCTAAAAAGCAGGTCTTAAAAATATTCCCCCAATTAATTCCTGACAACTCATTCTGATATAAGCTCAGACATGTAGGCCACTTCCACAGATGCCAAAGTCTGTTGTTAATTCTAATTTTAAAAGCAGAGTTACATAATCATTTCTAAATAAAATCATAAATTGTTTATAGACCATAGTAGTGCCTGCTATACTTAAAAATGACAAGAAAAATGCCTATTTTCTTTGTTAGGAAATATTAGAAAACTAAGGCTAATATCAAACCAATGACTTTCGGGGGTCAAATGCTCCATTTTATAAATAGTAACCATCAAAATGTTCACATTCTCTCAAGAAAAATATAAGCCCCAAGAACATACCATTATACACTCACTAGAACCCATTTACTTTACACCACAATAGCAAACACGTGTGATTTGTAGATTTAAATACCTCAGTTTATTAGCTATGGCAGTTGACTTCCATGTTCCATTTCTGCTTTGGGAGAGTTTCATTTCTAAAGCCCACCCATAAATACAGCCAGTCCCTTCCTGCTTACCGTCTTCCCTTTTGGCCTTTACCTATGTTTTGCTGGCCAAATTGAATCTGCAGTGGCTGCCAATTCCAAGGCCTCAAAAGCCATCTCATGACACTACTGTTGATGTTCCATGAAAGTCCAAGTCTCCTACTATTAAACTATTATTCAAACCCATGGTTTGACATGTTTTAACTGTTATACCTCTCAGAAAGCAAGTACATATGATGGTGAGAATAATGCCTTTTAACACAGTATTCTACTTGTGTCATTAATTTTTTGGGACACTGACTCACTGAGATTCTGGAAGAATCAAATAATATAACAGCATTATAACTAAGTACAGATAACGTAAAGCACTGTAATTACATACATTCATTTCATATTTAAAATATATATTATATGTATACAAACCCATGTATACACATATAAAATTTGTGACACTGTATAGCATAAATCAGAAGTCTGTGTTCTAATGTCAGACCAACAAATGTCAATTGTCACCTCTACCACTTACTAGTATATAACTCTGGGAGAACTTATTAGCCTCCTAGTATTTCACTTTCCTGTTTGATTTTTTTTAATGAAAAATAATAGTCTATGATAAGGCTAAAATAGGAGAATGTATGTGAAGAATTTAACATTGTGTGTGACATATATTAAGAGTTCATTTATTGTTAGGTGCAGTCACCATCATCAGCATCATCATCACTGGGGGAGGAATAAATTTTCTCAGTATTTATCACCAGTCATAGCAACTAAACTTTGGCTCACTCACATTCTGACTTAAAAATTATAATGAGACAATAATTCTTAATAAAGGATCATGTTGACTTTAAAATCACGTTCAATGATTTATCCACTTTACTTCATTAACAAGAAAGCTAATCAAAGCATTAAATATAAATTAAAAATCCAATAAAGCAAGGGAGGCTCAAAAGTTCTATTTGTAGTAGCCTGTTACAAGAAAGAGCCCCAATAATCATATTTCCTGGTATCCAAACCCTTGTGTTATCTCCTCTCACACTGACTCTTCCCACATGTGCTTTGGCCAATGGAAGAAGAGCAAACACTATACAAACAGATGCCTTAACGGTACTTACACACTGGGGTGTGCCCCATCTCTTGTTGCTCTGGCCCAAGCTAGCCTTGTATAGACATGTGGTCCTGCTGAGAGCCAGCACCAACCACCAGACATGTGAGCGAGGCCATGAGGGACCAGCCAACTCACTGCAGATGCTTGAACACAGCCAAAACACAGAGCAGACAAAAGCCATTCCAGTTGAGCCACAGAACAATTTGTTAATGAATGGTGGTCTGGGGGTGTTTTGTTATGTACTAAAAGCTAATTGATAAGGTATTTCTCCTCCAGTGAAGTAATTCTAAGTTACTACTTTGGATCAAAGAGAAGTTCCATTTCATGAATTCATTAATTGGTTCATTGATACTTATTTATAGTATATAAACATTGAAAAACAAAGTCAAATCCTATATGAATCTTGCCCTCAAGAACTTCCTCATAGAAACATGAGGTCAGAGGAAAGGAAGTCCCCCCAACAGTATTCATAACAGTTATGATATTTCATTATCATTTATCATTAAAAATGATAAAATAAAATTAAAATTTACATATTCAAGCACCATACATCATCTCATTTAATCCTCATGAAGCCTTATAAACAAGGTTTTACTTGTATTCTTATTCCTCGGGTGAGGAAAATGAGGTTCAAGATGTAAAATAATTTGTCTGTCACACAGCTATTAAATGCACTGATTTTCCATAATTTCTACATACAGTTATACAACTATATACATATATAAAAGTTATGTAAGACTAAATGTATTTATATATCACAGTAATAATGAGTTTTAAAAGAGAGAGATCAATGGAAATGCTTAACTTCAAATTGCCTTTACTAAAGCAAATTTATTAAACATGTAGTGTGTGTTACCTACCCTGAACTTAGTTTCTTCCTCATTTATCAAATGAAGGTATTTGAATACGGTATCTTTAAACAACTTTCTACTTTGTAAAAATTCTGTTTAACCCTTAGTACAGAAAATTAAATCAGCAAACATGTTAGTTACAGATTTACTTACTCTAAGTATATAATGAAATAGTCACATCATAATTTTTGAATCAGTTTAACATGCACAAACACATATATATTGAGAACCCACAAAAGATGCTTTTAAAGAAGACCACATGTAAATAATAGGTTATAGAAAAAACAAATCAGGTTCCTAAGACCTTGATTAATACTCTTATTAGCTCTGATATGACCTGGGTAAGTTGTGTTCTCTATGCCTCAGTTTTCTAATTTGTAAAAATGGGACAATAATGTATATTCCATGAATATTTTGTAAATGAAATAAAAAACAAGAGACACTGTTTACTTGTGCTAGGCATTGTACATACATAATCTCCATTCTGACACATAGTATGAAAAAGCACTATTATTTTCATTTTATAGTAAGAAGTTGAAAACTTGTACCAAGGTCACACATCTTAGGTGAAAGCAAACCAATACTGAAACCCAAATATCTCTGACTTTGCTGCACTGTGCTCTGAAAAATATAAAGGTTGATGTTAAAATGACATGGTTTTAGATAAATAGCTGGCAAGATCAGTCTTCTCGATCGATAGCTAGGTGGTAGCTTGATTTCAATTTGGGGACCATTAGAAGTAAAGTGATCTTAAAACCCACCTAATTTAAATAACAATAAGAAAATGGAGTCCCTAAGAAGTTTACTTATTTGCCCAAGATTTTACTTGATAATTTGAGAGGAGAACTTGGCTATAAACAGATTCCTGACCTTAACTTCAGTTCTCTTCTTCTATATTATAAATTGGAAGCTACAACTTAACTACCTTAACACCTTAAACAGAAGACATTAAGAAATTATCACTTCTCTTTCAATCTTAGACAAAACACCACCTCCTCAATGAAACCTTCCTGATTTCAATATAATATTGCCTGTTTCTTTTTATTATACCTCTTTTGTTGTTTTTTTCCTTCACAAGATTAACTATCAGCTATAATTATTTGACTTATTCACTCATTCATTCATTTCATTTCATTATTGTCTGTGCTTTCTCAGTAGAAATTAAGTTCATAGAGGTCAGCCTCATTTGGTGTATGGGTGGACCATACAACTGCAATTGACATCAGCAAGGCTCAAGAAAGGTTTTAGCTTCTTAGGGTAACTAGGCACATAGGGCCATAGGTTGCCTCTCTGAAGACCCCTGCACTGGAATCATGGAATGAACCAGCTAAAAGCAGATTTGAAGGGCCACAGTAACATGTCCACTGAGAGAAATGCCTCTTGGTAGTAACTGGTGGGAAGTGATGATTTGATGATGTCCAAATCCCCTATACATTAGTAAGGGAGTTTTTAGAAACGACACTGAGACAGGATTAAATGTGCTAAGATTTTACTATGGGAAACACTATGAAAGGAAATAGGGAGGGAGACTTAAAAGGTTGTGCCTGCCTTCAGACTGTACCAGTCTGATCCCGATGGAGGAAAGAGGGAAGGACCTTCGGGAGTGAAAGTGCCTCAGGCTGCTGGGCAATCGAAGGACAGTTCAGCAAGGTTGTGGAGAGCCCTTGAACCAGAGCTGCCCATGAAAGGAATCCCATGGAACAGGTCTGCCTTAAGATCCCTGCTGTGCTTAGTAACTGGTTGCGAGCAGTCCCCTGAGAAGCCTCCTTGTCAATGTGCTGATGGAGTTCAGGGCACAGCAGCAGGGGACTTGGTTCAGTGATGCTCCCTGTAGCTTATGGTCTGAGAGGTGTATTGTCATGGCCACCACGATCCATGTCCAAAGCCTTAGCCCTACATGATATTTGGGTACCATGTAGGTGGGTGTATGAGGGGGCCCTAATAAAGGCTGAAGATTATTTTTTTGCCAGCCTAACAGGAGGTTTAATTGGTTAAAGTAACAATTAAATTGAATTATGAAACAAAGACTTTTATTGCTTGGCACCTGCATTTGTGAACTGAGCTTTATATTTGCTGCATGTAGGAGGATAAAGAATTCCAAGCAGAGGGAAAAGCAGATGGTCCAGAGACGGGAAAAAAAAAAACAAAAAAAAAACTGAAGGAATTGGAAGAAAATCAGTCTGGCAGTAGCATACAAAGTGAGAATGATACTAATGTTAGATGATGTTGATGAAAAAAAATGTAAGATGCTTTGTGCTTAGGTGGCTTTTACAGCAGTACACAACAGATGTTCGGTTCTGCCACATGCCTGTGGTAAGCCCTGGGCTACTCATTACCCTTTGTGAGCCTCAGCAACTCTTCTGAAAATAGGGTTGATAACAGCACCTATGTCATCAGGGACTTATGAGGACTAAAAGAGACAGTATGTTTAAAGCACCCATCATAAGTTTCTAAGGGCTAAGTCGGTTCCATCTCATCAGAGAACCTGTTCCACATGCCAGGAAAATACTCTTTATCACTAGGACCCACCCATAAGGATGATTCAGAAGGAAGGAATGACAAAACGAAAGGAAACCATTCTCACTGTCCCACAGGAACTAAGAAAACACCAAACTGGGGTCAGGGTTCTCGCCTTCTGCTCTTCCTTCCTTGTCCTCCTCTTTTGAAATTATACCCTAACAGGGTATAAGGGGAGAAGGGGGTGGTGGAGAGAAATACCTTTAAAAACACGAGGTAAGTGGAGGAAAGCAGCAAGGGAAGGAGGGCCTCAGTCTGCAGAGGTTGCCTGAGTGGAGTGGTCCAGCAGACAGGCTGTAGGTTTCACTCCTGAAATGTTCCTACATCGTTAGACAGTGAGTTGAGAGTCACTGGGTCTGCTGAGGGGCCCCCTGGGTAGTGAATCTTATAGGCTGAGATAAATGTCCACGATCTCAAACCATACAGAGGACGGTGCAGAGCCTCAAAGGCCAGAAAACCTCTAAAACAAGCAAAGCCTGGTCACCTGGGGGGCAAAGGTCGGCCCTGCCCAAGCCACGAAGCCAGACTGCAAGCTACACTAATAGCTGTCCCCACCTGCCAAGACCAGCAACCAGGTGGACAAGGGTCATCAACCCAGGGGCCAGACAAAACAGAAGTTTCAGAACCCAAGAACCTCAACTCTTTACCCATAAGACTATGCAGCTCATTTATTCCTCAACACCTTATACCCAGACGGATGTAGGAAAAAAGCCTAAACTGGGGCAGAGGTCTGAATCCAAGATTGAATGTTTTCTCCCAGAGATGCCGAGCATCTCCTGAAGAGCCAGCTGCATATATCTTAACGATTTTTTTCTGGTAAGTCAGAAGATGTAGGCCTTTGTGAAGGACACCGGCTCAGTTTAAGAAAGCACGTGTCGGGCTTCCCTGGGGGCGCAGTGGTTGAGAGTCCGCCTGCCGATGCAGGGGACACGGCTTCGTGCCCCGGTCCGGGAAGATCCCACATGCCGTGGAGCAGCTGGGCCCGTGAGCCATGGCCGCTGAGCCTGCGCGTCCGGAGCCTGTGCTCCGCAACGGGAGAGGCCGCAACAGTGAGAGGCCCGCGTACAGCAAAAAAAAAAAAGAAAGCACGTGTCCACTGTGCATCACAGTTACAGTTTGTAGTATGAGAAAATGTGCTATCATTTCTTTTATGGTTATTTATGTTGCACATGACAGCAGGGGCACCAAGGAGAGGCTTGTTACCGCTGATGCGCGTTAGTGGGCAGATGAAGAAAAGTAAGGTGTTCCAGACAGTGGGAACAGGAGGATAAAGCTAGGCAGCGGGTACCAGAAAAAAAGTACTGAGGAAAAGAAAGTAGTTCAATAACAGCTAGAGGGTAGAGGGCCAGGGGCCAGAGGAATTAATGACTAATAAACTAAGTGACAACGTAGGCAGGAGGCAGCTGATGAAGAGCTGGTAAGAAAATGGAGATATTTATTAGGGGAGGGATATGACAATCAGACACAATTTCCAGGAAATCCCACTCTGGCAGAGAAGTGGAAACTTTATTGGAAGGATTTGAGATCAGAATAAGGAAGGTAGGTTAGCTGGCATAATCCAAGCAAGAAATGATTAGAGCCTGAAGTGAAGCAGTGGCAAAAGGAAAGGGAAAGCAGAGGATGCACTATAGCACGTCTGTTAAATAGCAGAGTCATGACGTGGCTACTGGATTACTGTGGATGGGGTGGGAGGTCAGAGGGACACGTCTACTGTGGCTTCCAGTTCTCTGGCTGCGGAAGATGGAGTCGAAAGGGATACCATGCACAAGGTGAGGGACTGAGTTTGGGGAGCCAGGAAACAGAGAAGTTCGGTTAGGAGACAAAATCTAGTTTTTTGTTTTGCTTTGTTTTGGTTTTTTTTGCGGTACTCAGGCCTCTCACCGTTGCGGCCTCTCCCGTTGCGGAGCACAGGCTCCAGACATGCAGGCTCAGCGGCCATGGCTCACGGGCCCAGCGGCTCCGTGGCATGTGGGATCCTCCCGGACCGGGGCACGAACCCGTGTCCCCTGCATCGGCAGGCGGACTCTCAACCACTGCGCCACCAGGGAAGCCCCCAAGTTTAGTTTTATTTTTTTATTTTGTTATTGTTTCAATCTACTAGAAGAAGTTAATCGCATGTAATCTCAATTGCTATGTCTTAGAAATGGAAATCCTATTATTTAACCATCCTGAAAGCAGTAGTCAGGCCTGGTATCTCTACGAATTCTACATAATAGAAGGAAGAAGAAGGAGAGGCGGGCGGGAAGGAGGAGGAGGAAGAGGAAACACCTGAAAAAGCCTTTGCTTGTTTGTTTTTTTTAAAAAAAAGGCTAAATGCTTTCAAGAACATTCCATGTGTAAAATGCATTAAGTCAAAGTGCATTGAAAGATTCATAGACTTTTAGAGCCGAAAGACACCTTAGAGATCAGGTAATCCAAGTTGGCATATTTATAGATGGGACAACAGAGGTACAGAGGGGTTAAGAAACCTGGCCAAGCTCACACACGGGAGCCCATCTCAGGACTATTCTTCCGCGCCTGCCAGGCTTTCTGCCTCTGCTGACCACACTCAGCATTAACTTAAGGCCAAAGTCATCACAGACTGAGAAATGAATGCAGCACATTTTTACCTGCTGCATTTCTTTCTAACATCCAGGATTTCTAATTTTACTACAAACGTCTCAACATCATTCTGAATAACTCTTAACAGTAAGAAAGTTGCGTATATGCACGCGATACACTTCCATAAAATCCACAGTAAAGACATTATTTGGGTCTATTGATACTCACTATAATCCCATGAGGATTATCCATACTTGATGAAAACAGCAAGGCCCAGCAATGTGAAATGTCTTGCTCAAGATCACGGAGTTAATAATTTGTGAAGTTAGGACTGGAACACTAGGAATCTAGCTCTAGCATCTTGAACTGTATAATATACCGTCTCTCAGTCATCTCTCTCTCTCTCTCTCTCCTTTTTTTGTTCTCAAACTAACAGGGCTAATGAAATATTTTAATAATACTGAAAATATTTTCAAACACGTTGCCAGTTAAATCTAGATCTAATCATTATCAAGAAAAGTCCATGAACAATTTTAAAATGTGTATATCTGTAAAACTATCAAACTGCACACTCCGTATTAACTGTATGATGATCTCCCCAACAATCTTGGTAAATCACATTTACATAAAATGAACAGTTTCCCAAAAAACTGCTAAATAACAAAGAAGATTATTTTTAAAAACTGCTTAACTTAGTTCAAGGAATCGCTACGAGGTGGAGGCTTATGAATTCATATCCATTAGACAATGAATACATCCTAAAAGAAACAATGCCAGTAAAATTCACAGGTCACATCAGTGTTTGTACCTAAGTTACCCTCTGGGCATCTAAGCAAGTGCTGCTGGTTTAAAGGACAGGTAGGACGGGTGAGCCACACAAACAAGAACTCTGTTTCTCCACAGTTGTCCCTGGCGTTCACCAGCTCTTCAACCTCAGGATGACATTGTCCAATAAGATGAGAGGATAAAGGGAGTACTTTTCAATCAACTTAAAGTAATAAAAAGTTCTTAAACATCAAAGCTCTTCTCGGGTATTCTGATATAATGGGGAATAACAGTTTGAGCAGAGAAATGGCATGGTGGAATGGAGGCTAATACGTGCTAAGAAACAGAAGGCCAAGACATCCTTTCGAAGAACAATGTGATTCTAAGACCTTAACACCGTTGCTGGTAGCATTCGGAAAGAGAGACCCTGAGCAGTCAGAAATGATAAAAGCGGGTGACGTGGGGATAGGAAAAAGGGAAGAGTTAGAGACTCAGGGATTTCTTCTCTATAGTCCTTCCATCTGTAACCCCAACTCTCAACACCAGCTTTAATAGGATCTTTTTTTTCTTTTTAAATAGGATCTTTTAACAGGAGCTTTTCCAAGGATCCACCTTGTACGCTGCCTCCATCTGAACTGCTTCAAAATGTTCAAAGAAATTATACTTATTATTTGAACTACGTGGCTGTTGACATGCTGCCCAAATGAACAAAAATATTTTATTTGGCCCACTTTACAAAAAAATAGAATGATGTTTCAAAAACATTCTCTTTAAATTATCCTGGTATTACAAAGACCAAAAAAAAAAAAAAAGCAGTCACTTCAGTTTTAACATATGAACAACATTAAAATGACATATGAAGAATATTAAAACACATGGATAATAGTCACCATTTGGAAATGATAGCAGGCAAAGGGGTATATGATGAACAATCCAAAAATATAAAGTTTTAACTCAGGAAAAAAAAACCAATAAAATAATATCAGTGTTCTCGTATTTCACCGTAATCAGAATTATCTTATTCTCTATCATACTTCTCGAAAAGAAATAAGTAGTGCCACAGAGCAGTTAGGAGCATAACGAAATAGCCATTTTCAATGATTTTTGAGAAATGACTTAAATAGGGACTCTTTTTAAGAGACACTATTTGGCAAAAATCTCAACTGCAATCATTTTTATTGGAAAAATTTCATGGGCTCCCACAGCTTAGGTGAGAGAATTTGATCTCAAACTCCAAGCTAAAATTCTTATAAATCTGCACTCATCAAAAAAAGATCATTCAGCTCCTGCTAAGCCTTGACTTAAGGTTTAACATGACAAACTTCTCCTCATCTCAGTATACACAGGCTCTGTTACTAAAGGATTTGGAAGGAGGAATGGCCACAGGTTTCTTGGGTTTCCAAAGTATGTACTTAGAGAATTGCCCCCTGATAAAAGGCATCTTGACGCTACTATAGGAGCCTACCATTATTGCTGATGGCGTTCAGGGTAGGCTGCCCCCAAAATGCCACTTTGGCATACTGATGATTTTGAATTAGTTACTTAAGAAACAGCCGGTACAAGAAGAACACTCTGACCCTCCTCTGTCTGTCTCCCTTTACCCTCTTTAGCTCCCTTCCCCCCTCTTCCTACTTCTTTACCTCAGTGCCTCCTAGGCAGGTATCTGTGTAACATGCAAACCCTTTTCCGATTAGCATCCATCTCTGTTTAGGGGATCTCCATCCTCCCCCATTGCACGTTGCCTTAGGAAATAGTGACTACTTCTCACTAAGGACGTCAAAGTAGTAAATATCTTCACGATCCTGTTCAGGACAGAAAGGGGCCAGGCGTGGGCAGAGTCCAGGTCAGGCTGAGGCTCTCTGAGGTTCTTCAGGGCTGAGTAAGTGATACAACAATTAATATGGGAATAACTGGAGTTCAGAGTGGAGGCATGAAGACCACGTGACCTTCAGTGTGGTTCCTGCTCCCTCACCCTGTACTGTGCCTACAGTTCCTGTCCATTTTCCAAGTCTGGACTTCCAGGTTCCCACTGATCCACTGAACTTGCAGTATCCTCACTAATTCACTGAACTTACACTATCCTTATTAATTCCCATTTTACTTTTGTGAGTTAGCTTCTGAAGCTTGGTACTAAGATCACTGACAGACACATCTCCCAATGTCAAATGTACCCAGCTTGATCCTTCCAACATATTGCTCCTCCAGCCATACAAGAAATGGAAAATACAAGAAACTAGTTCAAGGAACTGCTTCATTGACCAAACTGATTGATTCTGGCCATAGGCTGAGTTCTACTACTGACCCTCACTGCACCTCTAACCTTGACATGCCTTTAGCAGGTAACTTCCTGCTTTTGATGATGGGATATTAGTTATATCATCCTTCCTTTAGGTAACATTGTCCTAGTTTTGTGGTCCCTGCGTGGCCTAACTTCTGACAGATGTATCTGCTCAACTACCAATACTTTCAGATTCTGATTTTAATCAGTATGTAGTCTGAACTTCCATTCATCATGTGTATCTTAGTAAGTCTATCAGTTTTCAGATCCTAGTGTTATTCAGAAAGATAATCAAAGGTTAATAGAAGGGATAAAGAACCATCACTCCCTTCTATCCAGACCAAGGAAGTACCGTAATAGATTCCTCTTTGAACAACTCATAGTTGCAGGCTCCTAAGAAGTCTCTCCCAGCCTTGATACCTCAGGGAATTCATTCTGAATTCACAGGATTTCCATCTCCTTTAGTTTCCCTGTGCTTTCTGTTGCCTCATCTCTAGATTCTTCCTGTCTTCATTGATAATTCTGTTGTACACTCTTCTATATGACTTTGGTTTACATTTTTCTCCATGAGATCACTGGACTCCCTGCTCAGTCCAGTGTTTTAATCCACTTGGCAATAAGCTCAATACAGCAGGGACAGCTTCTACTTACCTGGGAGAGAGGGAATGTTACATCTCCACCAAAAACTGAAGAGATTTATTGTGTTGAAGTTAGTGGTATTACCATCCTTCTCTTTAGCATGATCATAGCTACTGCTTACAGAATGTTGCTGAGTGGCAGGTACCAGCCTAAGCACTTTAGGTCCCTAATCTTATTTGATCCTCAGAATGCTTCAGATAAATTTGCATTATTGCTCCTCATTTACTGATGAGAAAACTGAAGGTCAGAAACATTATGTATTACACAAGTTCATGTAGCTTGTGGACGGCAGAGTCAGGATGGAAACCCAAGTTACTCTGATCCCAAAGTCTGTGTCTGGAATCACTATACTATAACTCTAGTCTTCTCCCCACACACACACCCATGAAAAAAATCAACAAGTCTTAACTTGGTAATTAAGCCCGCCCCCCACCCCCTATGATTTGCTTCTATTTGCCTTTCCAGAGTCACCTCTCCCTTTGCCCCAACTCTCTAGCTCAGCCACATGGAATCTGAACTCCAGGCAAATTGAAATGCATGTATCTACAAATAAGCTATACACCTCAAGCCACAGATGGCCATCCTTTTATTAATGCAGTTTCCTCTAATGTAAAGCATTCTCACCCTTATAAGCTCCATTTTCAGTCCTATTCATTCCATATGATCCAGATCAAACACATCCTTTCCATGAAGCCTGCCCCATTCCCCCACTTAAAAAAAATGGGCCCCTTATTTTAATTCCCATAACACTTTATTCACTCTCTACATAATCCACGTCCCTCCAATTCAACAAGATGCTAAGTTCCTTGGAAGCTCACACTGCGGTCTACTCTTCTCCATACTCTTCTCTGTGTACCATACTCTTCCTTGGTAGTTTCCACTGTTGCATTCACTTAAGTGTGCTTCTGCCTGATCACATTCCCAGCACATCGTGAGAGAAGACAATGTGGTTGCCAGACACTGGCAATCAGAGGCTGAGGCAGGAGATAGACGGGCCCCAGGCTGAGCAGCTGGAGTTTGTCCCCTGTGGACAGATACTCCAAAATAGCAGGAGCGAGAGTGAAGCTGAGCCCTGCCCAGGTAAGAGACCACAGATTTCTCATTCTCAAGGTTAAGGAGACCTTCCCCACTCTACATGTGCAGAAAGGCTTCTTGGAGGTCAAAAAAGGGAGTGATGTAAAGTCAACCTACCCATAGGCCTCTTCACTAGCATGCATCTTGGCTAAGAGATGCACACACACACGAGAGGACCCTGGGGTAAACCAAATACGGAAACAGAACCAGGCAGAGCAAGATGATCGGCCAAAGGAAACCCGGAAGAAATGCCCCATATACGTGATTCAAACTACCACAACAACGCAACTCTTTCTCTGAGTCCGCCCGTGTGCCTGTCCACACGTACCCCTTTTCCACCTAATAAACACTTTACTTGTTTCACTACTTTCCATTTCTCTGTGGAAATTCATTTTCTGCAAAGCCGTACGGGCCAGGGCCTTGTCACTGGCCACTAGTGTCTAGGATTCAGCGCTCTCCCTGCTGCGGCCTGACTTCAATCTCTGGCTGGGAACCGCAATCCTGCTTCAAGCCGCTGTAGGCCCAGGCCACCTGAGAACAAGGCCACCAGACCTGCACTAGCTCCTGTTCCTTCACAACTGCAGGCTCCATGTGCTCGGTCTGGGGAGGCTCTCCCACCAGGCCTGGAAAGGTCATGTGCTTACACTTTATAAGTACAAAGGCAAGGATTGGTTCCAACAGTCCTAATAAGTAAAACATGAAGAAGCAGCTAGAATCTATAGTCCAAACTGGACTTAATACAGTACCTTTTAAAATGGCACCTTAATATTATAAATAGAAAAATAAATAATCATATATAGAGTCAGTGGTATAAGTGAATATAAAAAGTATGTTCCAAGGATAACTTGTGATGGGTTGCTTAACAACATAATGAGAAAAACAACTGCTAAGGAACTGCTCCTTCCCATGCTCCCTCCCACCTCCACCTCACCTCCAGAGAGTCTGTAAACACAGCCTGGGATATTGTGTCAGCATATGCTCCATTTTCACACTAAGATGGAAAAGAGAACTTTGCAAATAAAAAGTGGGGAAAAATTAAAGTATGTTCTCAAATGTGGAAAGCTCAACTAAGCAATAAATAGTCTAGAATGAGAGCAACACATGACTTGGTCCTTTTTCATCTGGATACTACTTTCAGCTCCACTAGAATTTTCTTACTTTCCTATTTCGAGTGGGATAATTTCTTTGAGAAGGTATAGCTATGAAAGATGCAAGAATATGCAGAGGATAAAAACTCTGTGCAAAATAAGCTATCAGCTTATAGGCTGTTTGCTCAAGCTAGGGAATCTTTAAATTCTCTCTAGGACAAGTCACATCATAACTATATGACTGGTCAAATTCAGAAAGCTAAGCTTTAATTCATGAGACAAGTTTTCACTTTAAATTTTATTTGAATCATAGCTTTTCTAGCTAGTGTGATCAAAATTATTATCTGGTGTGGTGCATTTTTTATTATATTTTGAAGGAAACAGAAAAACTTCATTTAAAAAAAAGGAAAGAAAAAAGAGAAGAAAGAAAAAGACAAATTTCATAAGGAACCTCAACATGTTGTTTAGGTTAAAGTAGATATAGGGAACCAGAGCTCTGTAACATGAAGACATCACCTCCATCACCAAACTTCTCTAGAAGCAACTTGAGGACTCCTACACATCAAAGGAAACTATTATTAGTGAAATTGCTTTAATTTTGCAAATGAAAGATGTGGCACATAGATTGTTACAGAAGCCTCCTGGTATTTACATCTCTATGTAAAAGCCTTCCACAGAGTGTGCATGGAAAGAGTGAGGATTCTAACCAATAGACTACAGCAAAGGTGATGAGATGTCATTTCCAGGATTACACTATGTTATGCAAAACTTTCCTTGCTAGCCACCTTGCTCTAGGACCTCTGTCTCCCCTTTTTCACTTTGATGAAGCAAAATGCCATGAATTCTACAGCCAAAGAGAAAGGAATGCTGCCAAGAACCATGCCAGTGGAGGAAGCAGATGTTTCCACGGTTGAGGTTCTATAAGAAAACACAGTTGTGGTCAACACACTGATTGCAACAGAGCCTAAGCAAATCTCCGACCCACAGAAACTGTGAGATAAATAAATGTGTGTTGTTTTAAGCCACTAAGTGTGGTAATTGTTACACAGTATAGAAAACTCAAAGAGAAAAACTAACATCCCCAAAATATACCTAAGCAGAGCCAAGGACAAAACCTACCTCTTATGGTTAGGATTCTCTATCTCCATGCTGTCTCCAAGGAAAATGAAGGTAACAAAGATGGCCTTAAGAATCCCCTCAGCATCACTAAACTTTAGACAGGTTTCTTCCTGACTTCTGGCCTCTGCCTTCTCCTAGAGGATTTGCTTTTAAAAAAATTGAATTTGTAAATTCTTTCTCTGCCCCTTTGAGATATAAATCTCTTCCCAGCCTCCAGCTCATACTACTACCTAGGAAGGTCTTTCTCAAGGACCTGGGAAACATCCCTTTGAAATTTTATCATCAAGAAAGAATTGAGCCTCAATCTTCCAGTCTCAGGGGGGAGGGTAGGAGCCTAGATTAGGTAAACTGCCATATTGCAAACACATTGACCAACCTCCCCACAAATGTCCCACAAACTTTTCCACTAGCTCATCCCAGCATTTAAAAATTCTACTGCCTTGGGCTTCCTTGGTGGCGCAGTGGTTGAGAGTCTGCCTGCCGATGCAGGGGACACGGGTTCGTGCCCCGGTCTGGGAAGATCCCACATGCCACGGAGCGGCTAGGCCCGTGAGCCATGGCCGCTGAGCCTGCGCGTCCGGAGCCTGTGCTCCGCAACGGGAGAGGCCACAACAGTGGGAGGCCCGCATACTGAAAAAAAAAAAAAAAAATTCTACTGCCTTTTGGTTCTTCAGAATTAAAACAATCTCTCTCCTCTACTGTATAACCTTGAATCTTATTGCAATAGTCTTGACCTCTAATAGTCACGAATAGTAAAGTCTTCCTTGACTGTTTAACTCCACCCAGTGTTTGCCCAATTCTGGAAGCTACTTTTCATACTTTATTCACATTGAACTTCACTGAGTTGTGCAACATGGTGGCCCAGCTGTGTATGTATTAGTTCTTTCCAACAAGCAGTTTAAGATTGTTGTAAATTCTCTTTTTCAGCAGTCCTGGACGGTCTGAGTATATACAAGCTACATAGAACTTCAATTTCAGAATACAGGCACCTTGGAGATATCATGGGTTCAATTCCAGACCACCAAGATAAACTGAATATCACAGTACAGTGAACCACACAAATTTTTTGGTTTCCCAGTGCATAGAGAAGTCATGTTTACACTGTACTATAGTCTATTAAGTGTTCAGTAGCATTATGGCTAAAATAACAATGTACATACTTTAATAGAAAAATACTTTATTGCTAAAAATTGCTATAATCTGAGCCTTCAGTGAGTTATAATCTTTTTGCAATCATAATATCAAAAATCACTGATCATAGATCACGGTAACAAACATAATAATAATGAAAGAGTTTGAAATACTGTGAGAATTACCAGAATGTGACACGGAGACATGAAGTGAGGAAATGCTATTGGAAAAATGGTGCCTGTAGACTTGCTCAACACAAGGTTGCCACAAATGTACAATCTGCAAAAAAATGCAGTATCTGCGCAGAGCAATAAACGAAGCACAATAAAATGAGGCATTGCCTGTATGTCCATTTTACTGGAATGGTTGGTTTTATACCCCTTGAGATATTATTTTAGTTTTAGTTTCGCCCTACTCATGGGTAGAAGCCAAAAGTTTAATTCATACCCTCTGGGTGAGATTTTTCAGTGTCGTGACAAAATTTCAACTCAAAACCACAAATCTCAGTTGCTTTATAACATTTATCCAAAATTGACACTTGTAGCAGAAATAAGTAATGTGATCAACTGCCACAAAAGTGTCATTACAAAGCAATGTATAAGTATAGACTCCAATAATTTATTCTCACATATGCAAAGTGGCACAGGCTAGTATCAAAGAGACCTCTTTTTTAATTTACATTTTCAAAGCCTATTAATGTGTGTTTTTGTTTTATTTATTTATTTATTTTTTGGTACACGGGCCTCTCACTGTTGTGGCCTCTCCCGTTGCGGAGCACAGGCTCCGGACGCGCAGGCTCAGCGGCCATGGCTCACGGGCCCAGCTACTCCGCGGCATGTGGGATCTTCCCGGACCGGGGCACGAACCCGTGTCCCCTGCATCGGCAGGCAGACTCTCAACCACTGCACCACCAGGGAAGCCCAATGTGTGTTTTTATTAATAATTTGAGAAAATTACAAATTCCAACGCACAATATACATCACAGCTTAACTTAGTCACTTGAGACATTCAATCTCAATAATCACTAAATTGATCTTTCTTTGTCCCAAAGACAACAGTTGATGCTATATAATTATATACACATTTGTTAGTGAGGATTGAGAACTCTTTTTGCTTGAAGGCGACAATTTTATACTTTACTAATATATACAATTTCCTTTCTCCAGCAAACTGCTTTTATAATTTTAAAATAAACTTTTTTCCCATTTCATATAAAATAATACATGTTCATTATAATAATGTGGAAAATAAAATGGTGTAACAAAAAAATTGATCTATAATTTTATCAAAGAGAATCACTAATATTTTTGGTGTAGTATCTTCTCGTTTTTTTAATACATTTTTTAAAGAAAAAAAATGTTGCAATCATACTGATTAAACACTTACATAGTCTACTTTATTATCTTAACAGTATACACCAAGCATTTTTCCCTAGATGGTTACTAATTCTTTTCATTCTTTTAAGTGACTATATAATAGTTCACTGAATAAATGTACAGTGATTTACTTAATCCTTGTTTTCCTATTAAACATACGCTTAAGCATCAGAATATGCTAAGTGGAATCTGAACTACTGGATTACATGGATAAGGAAATCTTCACATTCATTTCTATTAATCACTGTGTGAGTACTGTAAAACTGCTCCTGTTTAGACTTGTTCAGAGGCCATATTCATCAGTGGTGCAATCCCAGAGCATGGCTTTGATGAGCTTAGGGATTGATGATTTTGAGACATCGGGTCAGAGAGGTGCAGTACCTTCATCAGGAGGTTATCATCATCCTTCTGAACAAAGGACTGAGAATGAATGAGCTCTCCAAAATCAATAGTTGGGGTTTGTTTCTGAACATCTGGTAACCTGTATGAATTCAATTAAAAAAAAAAAATATATATATATATACGCCTATGCCTTTGTGTGTTTTTCTGTAGAGGGACCATAGCTTTCATCAGATTCTCAAGAGGTCTATGACCTACCAAAAAGTATTTAGCTATTAAATGCAGGAAGAGTTCAATACATATCAAAAAATTACTAATCTGTTATATGACACATATGCATCCTGTTGTCATATCTTTCTTTTCTGTGAGATTAGAAGTGCTTATTTTTGTTCACGTGTTTATAAAATGTCACCAACCTAGAATTTACCCCATCAGATCTCAACCTAGATTTCCTTGGTCAGACACATGTGGCAGATGAAACTCACATGTAACACACTAGTAAGGTTTCCATGAATGGCCTGGTAGGTTATGCCTTTCCCAAATAACTCCTGGTCTGAGAGAGATGGGGACCAAAATCCTTGCCACACCTTGAGGACAAAAGTATGAGACCTGACCTTAGATTGTATCCTCTAAGAGGACACCACGTCCTTTTTTAAACCACAGAAAGGTACCACATGGGCTAGTGGCAGTCATGTATACACACAAGGACAAACTTCCGTTGACGTGCTACTCCCAGCATTAGAAAGTGAACGATGGTCTTCTTTAAGATATCATTATAAGGACCATCTAGTAATTGTCAATTCATGTCAAAATGTAAATATTTTGCTATTATTATTTAATTATGTTTGGTAACAAACATGTTGGCATTTGTGACTGACCTGATGATATGCTAGTATGCAATGCTATTGTGATGAGAAAAATGTCAACCAGTATAGATCTTAGAAGTTGATTATTCATTTATGTTTAATCTTACCTGTTCCCAAAGTTTGAAGGTGGTCTATATAGTTATAGACAATAAAAATATATAAATTTGTAAATAAATAGATGAGGAAATAGAGCAGAGGGAAAATGAGAATAAGAAAGGTAAGATAAAGTCAGGAGTGAAGGTGACAGACAAGTACACCTTGCAAGATGAGATCCACTGGCTAGAGCTTGGTGATGAATTTAAATTTTGCAAGAGACAGCTGAAATTGACAAATAGACTCTTTTAAGTGGAATATCCATGTCTAAAGCCACCAGCTCCTTCTATATAATGGTACAAATTTACTTATTTTATTCATAAGATAAAATCATCCATTTGTTCATAGTATAAGCTCAACTAACCTTGGTACTAAGATCAGAGAGAAATTTCTCCCAGGGATCCCCATAGGAGTGTTCTGTGATATATAAATATAGTAAATGGAACGGCAGGCTTCATAAATCTTTATTTTTTAACTTCCTCAATGTAGACTGTTATATTCACAACACATCAGAACTCAGAAAATTATATTTTAACAGAGATTGGAAAAAATGTGGTTTAGGTATCTTAATCAGATACCAGCCTATTGTAATCAGAGGAAGATTTTGGTCATTTAAATGCACGGTTTTAAGGTGGTCATCTACTTGCAGAAATCAACCTTCAAAAAGTGTTTTGTGGAGTGAGGAGTAACTGTGCCTAGATGGGCATGTGACCCTCCAGGAGGCCACAGGTCACATATTTGCTTTCATTCAATTTTGTTACTTTCTTGGCTTCTCTAGTCCTTTAAGTTTGTAATTATGAGTCTAGAGGGGTGGATGATCTGTGCCTCCTTCAAGGAATCCTCCATAAGTACTCTTTCTCATTCCAGCTTTTGATAAACATTTGGAGCAGTGACATCAAAATAATATGCTCTGAGATGTCTGTTGAATACACTGTTATACATTGCTGATTGAGCGGTGATTATACAGGAAAATAAGACTATGACCAGCATCAACTTATGAAAGCTAATAAAGTCTACCCCACCTCTTCACGGAAGTGGAGCAAAGGAGGGCGATAATTGGATAACTGCAGACACTTCCTGTTATGTCTTTCCCAGTGTGTGAGAACATAACCATCTGAGCATCTGAGTAGAAGATGATATGTTCATTCTTTCTAGCCTCTATAGCTGGGCAGGCAGCTATGCATCACTGTTCACTTGAGCACGAAAATCACAACTAGAAACTGCTATGTAATTCACAAGAAAATTATTTCATTCACATTAATTCAGTAATATTAATGTAAAAATGTCACGTGAACTCAAGCATTTTTAACCCATGACCAATCCTGATCGTGAGCTTAACAGGCAAGGTAAGGACAACAAAAACCTAACAGAGTTTTTGGTAATATAATACAAAGTATTGCAAAATCACCATATCTAATGCCTACCAGTTCCTAAGACAGAACAGCAGCTTGTGAATCTGCCAAATCCTACTTATTTTTTGTTCATTAACAAAACAGCAGGGGTTGGTAGACGTAAATATAAAAATAGCATATAGTGTGATGACATAATTAAGTAAATAAACATATCAAAGTTACATAATATGTACACTGGGAAAAACAGCATATAAAGTTGTCAAAAGACATATTTGAGAGTTAATCTTTGATAATTAATCTATTAAAATTGCACCTCCTCAGACTCCGCAACAGCATTCTCTATTTGCCTTTCCCGCCTTATATTTCCCCATAGCTCTTATCACCATCTAACATATTATGTAGTTTACTTATATATCTTACTTATTGTCTGACTCCCCCACTAGATGTTAAACTCCATTGGGACAATAATTATTTTTCCACTTCACCGAGCCAGGGATTATATATTTCCAACATGTATAAGTAAGTATTACTTACTAGAACTTAGTAAGTATTCGATAAATATCTGTGAATAAACAGAATGACTTGCAGTCAATTTTCTTTAAAATATATAGAACACCTTGCAAAATCCAAAGTCAGCTAATAGGGAGATCAAGTAGAATATTCCAATGGAAGATGTTATTGTTTATATTGCTTTTCTTTTGCAATCTTGGTGGTAACAGTCACAGTCTTTTTGCTTTTGTCTACAATAATTTCAATACATTCTTATCCCTGAGGATCATCACTAGAGAAAACAATAAAAAGCTGATGGTTTGGGCAAAAGGAGCTCTGATAACGTGATACAGTAAATAATCAACACTTTGGGGGAAAACAATCTCTGACTATTTATTACTGAAGTGCATGTCAACCAGCTATATATCCCATAATGATGTAATATCTATGACATTGGATGGCTTTGTAGCCAATAGAAGAACTCATCTGTTTCTGCCATTTAGGATGATTAAATATTGGAATGATAGAGTGTCAGAAACTAGCCTATTTTTTTACCATTACAGTTTCTTCACATAATATATATGCTATTGAAATGCCCAGATTTATCTGTTGTTCATGAAAAGTCATAATGCAAACAACTAAAGAATGCTGGAACAGCTGGTAGGAAAGACCAGCAATGTGTTTAGTTCATTAAGTCAGGTCTGGGTGCTATCATGTAACATGTGTGTCCCACAAGTACATTTTGCCCATCAAGTCATTCTAAACCTCAGTAAGAATTCAACACAGATTCCAACTGCTTGAACCATCAAGGATTTTCCTTTTAAAACAGCTTCTCATGTGACTGTGAGTTTACCCGCTGAAACAGAACCTATCAAACCAAGAACTTATATTTAAGATAAAAGGATAGCCAAAAAAAAAAAAAACTCAGTGCAGCTTTTAATATGAAAATTGCTAGCATCTCCTTACTAATTTTACTCAGTGAAGTCAATTTCAGTGTTAATACTATTTATCATTAGCTTCAGCAAGGATCTGATTCTGAGATTTCCTTACATAAAGACATATACTATTCATAAAAGGATTGACAAGTACAGTCAAAGATTTATGAATAAAAACACTTAGTTTGGTGATAAGTCATTGCTTTTTCCTAATTAAAAGATTTCAAAATTAATCTCTTCTTTTATTTTGAAATCATCTTTGTGTTTTATTGTCTGTCGCTCAGAGTACAAAGCATACAAAGTTTTTGAAAAGCCTTCACAGAATCAGTATAACTTAGAGATCAGACAGACCCAAGTTTGAATACTGGTTTTGCCCCTTGTTAGTGTTGTCACCTGGAGCAAATTACACAACCTCTCCAAGTCCCAGTATTCTCATCTGTAAATGGAGCTAATGATATCCATTTCAGGGTTGAGGTAAGGTCTAAAGGAGATCATTATGCAAAGCCCTTAGCACAGTGTCTGGTACATCATAAAAGAGTGATACATATTAAGTATTATTAGTAGGTACCAATGTTGAATATATAGTATTAATTTTTCATACTTGATCATATCCTAGGCTAACCTAAATCCAAATGGTAAAGTCTTAGACTTCATATAAAAGCAAGGAAGGGTGGGCAGGCTCCAGAAGCTGTGGTACAGGTGTGATTGCTAGGCTATCATTAACTACTCAGACCTGAAGCTCTTGGCAACTGTTGAGCCAGGCCACCTCTAAGTCAACTTCAACTTTCTAGGTCTATTTTTCAAGAGCTCTTAAGTAGTTCAGGCAAAAGTCCTCACTAAACAACACTCACCTGGTTACCTGGGAGGACAATTTATTGACTGGCTCAGTTCCTTGACATGTTCAATCCCAGTGACATCCAAGTCCAAGGCTTGGAGAGAAACTTCAGGAGAGAACCTCTTTTCACTTAGAATTGCTCCATCTCTAAGACTGCAAACTGACAATCTACTCTCCTCCTACAGGGATTTAGCTTTTTCTCATTTCTGATTTTTCCACTCCTATGAATGCTGTCCTCAGTGTCAATATTCTTTCTTATAAACTAAAGAAAGACCCTCACCCCCAGCCTCTTAATACTTCCAATGACAAAAAAACGTTTTTAAATTAAAAAATAAAATCTAGAACTCTAGCATGAACAAGTTTCTTGTGTCTTGTGTTTTCATATTCCTACTGGCATCCAATAAAACATACCCAAATTCAAACCCATCATCTTCTTTAAAAACAAATTTCTCCTTATTTCCTTAACTCCATTAAAAAAAATTAACCTGAATATCCCAGTTATTGGTCAAACATTCATTTCACTAGATATACTGAAGTTACTGAAAGTAAACCATTTAAGTTGAGATTATTATTAAATTATTCTAATGATTCAAGCTTTACTAACTTACGAAAGTGTAGTAGTTCCTGTTTACTAACCCATGAAGTTACCATCTCAAAACAGGAACTGACAGTTGTTTTTTAAATTAATAACATTCACTGTCAGGTTAACTGGAAAAATATCAGTAAAGGATATGCTCAATTAATGTCTAATAGTCATAATTATAACTTTTTAAAATCAATTCCTTATTGAGACATCTGACTTTCTATAATGGCAGTATATTTCAAACACTAGCATCAAAGACATTAATTTAATTACAAAAGTAAACCATTTAAGTTGAGATTATTATTAAATTATAAATTAAATTATTATTAAATTATTCTAATGATTCAAGCTTTACTAATTTATTGTCCCAATGGAGTTTAACATCTAGTGGGGGAGTCAGACAATAAGTAAGATATATAAGTAAACTACATAATATGTTAGATGGTGATAAGAGCTATGGGGAAATATAAGGCGGGAAAGGCAAATAGAGAATGCTGTTGCGGAGTCTGAGGAGGTGCAATTTTAATAGATTAATTATCAAAGATTAACTCTCAAATATGTCTTTTGACAACTTTATATGCTGTTTTTCCCAGTGTACATATTATGTAACTTTGATATGTTTATTTACTTAATTATGTCATCACACTATATGCTATTTTTATATTTACGTCTACCAACCCCTGCTGTTTTGTTAATGAACAAAAAATAAGTAGGATTTGGCAGATTCACAAGCTGCTGTTCTGTCTTAGGAACTGGTAGGCATTAGATATGGTGATTTTGCAATACTTTGTATTATATTACCAAAAACTCTGTTAGGTTTTTGTTGTCCTTACCTTGCCTGTTAAGCTCACGATCAGGATTGGTCATGGGTTAAAAATGCTTGAGTTCACGTGACATTTTTACATTAATATTACTGAATTAATGTGAATGAAATAATTTTCTTGTGAATTACATAGCAGTTTCTAGTTGTGATTTTCGTGCTCAAGTGAACAGTGATGCATAGCTGCCTGCCCAGCTATAGAGGCTAGAAAGAATGAACATATCATCTTCTACTCATTCCTAATTTACGAAAGTGTAGTAGTTCCTGTTTACTAACCCATGATCAGAATTGTCTCTTCAAACATTCCTGTGACTCTTCTTTGATGAATTTACTGTTTACTCTTTTAGGGCAAGGAAATGTACAGAAAAAGTCTCAGATGTCAAAGTAGTTATCTGGCTAACCAGATAACATTCCTCTTTTCAAATACAGTAACTACTGCACTATCAGAAAATGCTTCTGACAGATGGCATGACTGCTCTGGGATCTGTGCTCTTCTGTTAGTTATTACTGACAAACTGGGCATTTTACGTATGTCTGAAGTTATATTAGAAATTATATTTGAAAGCTTGGAAGCCATATATAACTGAGCCTTATATCAAATGTAATTTATATCAAACACATATTTGACTAAGAATTATTTCATAAATACATGGCAACTATATGTAGTAGTTTAAAACACAGGTTCTGGAGCTGACCTGCCTGGATTTCAATTTGGGCTTAGTTCTTTATTTTATGAGTGACTCTAGCAAATTATTTAACCTCTCTACGCCTGTTTCCTCAACTATAAGATTGCAATGAAAACAATACCTACCTACCTCAAAAGGTTTTTAAAGAAGATTAGATACATTAATTCATGTAAAAGACTTAAAACAATGCCTTGTTCATAGTAAATTTTCATTCAATGTCTGCTATTAATATGTTCTTGAGAAAAGGCATTACCATTGAGCAAAATTAACTTTAGGAAGAAGAGAATCACAAATATTCACTAGGCACACATCATGTGCCACATTTGTGCTGGCTATTTTATCCAGATCATCTCATGTGGTTCTCACAACAGTCCTGTAGGAAATTATACCTACCCATTATGAAGAGGTCAAAATTGAGACTTAGTTCAGGTAACTTAGGTAGAGATACAAAACTACCATACCAGAAGCCAAGATTGGAACCTACCCCTGTGACCCCTTAACTTTCCACCACACTTCCTACTAGTCATTTCATCCCTTTTCATAAAATTCTTAATTGCTTAATTTTAGTATCCTTGAATTTTTAGCTAGAATACATCTTGGATAGAAGCTATACAAAGTATCATTTTTAAACATAAGAGGAGACAGACCTTATGCCCTTCACTAAAATTAACTCAAAATGGATCACAGTCATAGATGCAAAACACAAAACTATAAAATTCCTAGAAGATAACATAGGAGAAAACCTAGATGACCTTGAGTATGGTGACGCATTTTTTAGATACAACACCAAAGACTGGCTCATAAAAGAAATCATTGATAAGCTGGACTTCATTAAAATTAAAGGCTACTCCATGAAGAAGACAAGCCACAGACAGGGGAAAATTACTGCAAAAGACACACTGATAAAGGACTGCTATCCAGAATATACAAAGAACTCTTAAAACTCAACAATAAGAAAACAAACCACCCAATTTTTAAAAAATGGGTCAAAATACAGAGTGGAAGATTGGACAAAAAAAAAAAAAAACAAGAACCTACAATATGTTGCTTACAAGAGGCTCACTTCAGGATGAAAGACACACACAACCTCAAAGTGAGGGGATAGAAAAAGATATTTCATACAAATGGAAACAAGAAAGTGGGGCTAGCAGTACTCATATCGGACAAAATAGACTTTAAAACAAAAGCCATAAAGGAAAAAAAAAAAAAGGGCCAAAGACCTTAATAGATACCTCTCCAAAGAAAACATATGGATGGCAAGTAAGTATATGAAAAGTTGCTCCACATCATATGTCATCAGGAAAATGCAAATTAAAATGAGATACTACTACGTATCTATTAGAATGACCAAAATCTGAAACACTAACACCACCAAATGTTGGTGAGGATATGCCACAACAGGAACTCTCATGCACTACTGATTCAACTACAAAATGGTATAGCCACTATGGAAGACAGTTTGGCAGTTTCTTATAAAACTAAACATACTATTACCATACAATCACCAATCACTCTCCTTGGTATTTACCCAAAGGAACTGAAAACTTATGTCCACGCAAAAACCTGTGCGTGGAATTTTTGCAACAGTTTAATTCACAATTGCCAAAAGTTGGAAGCAACCAAGATGTACTTCAGTGGATGGATGGATAAACAAGCTGTGGTACATTCAGACAATGGAATATTATTCGGCATTTTAAGAAAATTAGCTACCCTCTGTGGTGACCTAAATGGGAAGGAAATCTAAAAAAGTGTGGATATATGTATACATATAACTGATTCACGTTGCTGTAGAGCAGAAACTAACACATTGTAAAGCAACTATATTCCAAAAAACAGAAGAGAAAATAAGCTAGCAAGCCATGAAAGACATGAAGGAAACTTATGCGCATATTACTAAGTGAAAGAAGGCCATCTAAGAATGCTGTATATTGTATGATTCCAACTATATGACAGTTCAGAAAAGGAAAAATTATGAAGACAATAAAAAGATAAGTGGTTTCAGGGGGTTGAAAGGAGGGGAGATGAACAGGCACAGCACAGAGGAATTTTAGGGCAATGAAAACACTCTGTATGATAGTATAGTGATGGATACATGTCATTATACATTTTTCCAGACCCACTGGATGTACACCACCAAGAGGCAACTAAGGACTTTGGGTGATTATGATGTGCTAATGTAGGTTCGTCCTTAGTAAAAAAATGTACCATTCTGAAGAGTGATGCTGATAATGAGAGAGACTATGGGTCAGGGGGTATACGGGCAATCTCTGTGCCTCCCTCAATTTTATTATAAACCTGAAACTTCTCTAAAAATATATATTTTTTAAAAAAGCTGGAGGAGACTGAAGCTCAGAGGGTTAAGGGACTTGTCCTGAGGCCATGTGTCTATCCTATTTTTTACTTTCTTCAGCTATAGCAATATGTTTTTTATATGAAAACCATCCTCTTTCAATGTTAAAAACATTCTCTTGGCCATTATCCATATTAGACTGCGATTCGATGAATATGTATGAGGCCATGATAACTGGGGAATGAAAGGGCCAGCCACTAAGGAAAGTGCTGAGCCAGGTTCCGAGACTGAGATAAAAAGAATACCTTTGTCGGTGGATTACAGTCATGCCAAAGGGGGAGTTAAGTTTCACTTGGAAAGGAAATGGAGAGAAAAAGGTGGTGTTGATGTGCAAAAGGAATTGACAGATTTTCCACACCTCCTTTAAAAGTAATTACAATCTCTTCTATTTCCTATACCTTCGCCATCTTCCTTTCCTCTAGTTCTTCTCCCCTGTGGGATAAATGTGATCTAAGTTTTTCTCTCTGGGAGCAGAAAAGTAGCCTGTCTGGATGAGACTTCAGTTCCCAATTCCCTGCTCTCTTTCCTCCTTCAACAAATTTGACCACTCAACATCTCCTCTTTCTCACATCCCTTAAATTTCTCAAACTATGGCCATTTCTCTTTCCCAACCAGTCAGCTGAAACAGATGTAGCTCTGACATTCAATAATCACTGCACACTTCTCATTTGGTTTCATGTCCCTCCTTCAAAGTTCACCAATGATTCTTTCCTCCTTCATTACAGTTTTCTCTTCTTATTTCTGTGTTATAATCTTCTCTTGGTTCTTCTTCTTCTGTCATTCTTTGATGTTGGTGTCCTCTTCTTATCTAGTCAGTTTCTTCAGGTTTCATTGTTGGTCTTCCTTCTATTCTCAGTCTGTGTGCCTATATTGAATTTCCTTTTCTTCCACTGTACCGGCTCTACCTTTTCAGCATCAGCTCTTACCATCTCTCACGTGAACTCTAGACTCCAGTCATACTCTTCCTCCCGTACCCCATGTTCTCTCAGAACTGCACGCCTTTGGTCATGTTACTCCTTGTATTTGCATGGCCCTTTTCTTCTCTGGCTTCCTGACTTAGCTTAAGAATCATCTTAACTGAATGCCTGAAACACAGTCAGCTGCTGCTGCTTCTATATTTTCAAAAGTCTCTGCAGCACCTATCGCCTTCTTTTGTAATTGGACCTCTCCTCCAGTGGAATGTGATCTTCAAAGGCACATCCTTGCAATAGATCATTTACCTTCATAGCCTAAGTAATTGGCATGATACCTAGATACCACAGACCCATCTACAATCCGTTCTTGGTAGTCTGATCAGTGAACAATTGGAGTCATGGGGTAAGCAGCTGACACGGACATTTAGAGAGGCACAAGAGCACAGAGCTGAGGCCAAAGTGGCTGGAAAAGAGATTTGTGGCTGAGGGTCTCAGAAAGGTCAAAGAACTTTGGAGACTGAAGAATTCAGGTCTGGCAGCAACACTGTTGTCAAAAGTCTTCCTTCAGCTCTGGGTATGAACATACTAGCCTCTTCCAACAAGATGTGAATAAAGAAGAAAGTTTAAAAGATTAGGATTTCTGGGGATTTCCACCTTCCAAACACCATTTTTTAATTTAATAGCCTTCATAATGTTTTATGTTCATGAAAACTTTTAAGCAGGTTTCTTAACCTAGCATAATTGACAACATACCATTAAGAGATTTTACAAGAGGGCATGGGGAAGACTGGCTTGCTGATGCATATGCAGATACTTCCTGGATGAGGTATAAATGTTATGTGAACTGGGACAGCTTCCAAAACAATGACCCAGACTTGCTTTCACAAATGTCACTTATATATTGACATGAATATGCAGAAATTTATGTACCTACTCACTCCATTTATAAAGCAGAGGTCTGCTAGCTAATTCAGAGCTACAGACCTCCTATAAGATGGTAAAATAGTTAAAGCAGAACAGAATGCAATAAAGCCATGTAGAAGAGCAGAATTTACCACCCCAAAATGGGTCTCTTTGGCATGTGGATTATTTCAAGCTGAAAATCATCAAGGCCCAAGAGACTCAGGAAGAACCTTTGGCCTTCCCCCTAAATGCCTAAAAGATAGAGGACTTATTCCAGGAAAGGAACTAACACCATAGATAACTATAGTATGAACTAGGTGTGGTAGACCAGGAGGAATCTAGCAGTCTGTTTGTTAAAATTCCCCTCTGTGTCCCCTTGTCTCTGCGTGGACCAGCCAACGTTTGTTTACCAAATATTTGCTTTTCCATCTCCATGTGAATTGCCTTCCTCTCCTTTGAAGTCCCAAACCACTACCGCCAACATTCTCTTTTGGCTTTAGCTGAAGATGGTATTTAAGGTGAGGGCTTTGGCCATTTTGCCAAGTTAGTTTTCCTGCGTCTCTCCCATGTGTACATGTTATTAAACTTTTGATTGATGTTCTCTTATTAATTAATCTGTCTCATGTCCATTTAATTCTTAGACCAGCCAGAAGAACCTAGAAGAGCAGAAAAAAATTTCTTCCTTCCCAACAGCTAACAACAATGCAATGGTTTATTGGGTTTAAAAACAGTATAAAACCAATTTAATAAAAGTCTCCTTTTTTAAATCCCATGAAGTAATAAAGAAAATTAATTTCATGTTCCAATCAACTAAATACCAACTTAAATGAGGTTAAATTCTCCTTTGCAACTTGAGTAAAGTGATCTTAAAACATTTCAGGATTAAATTTGTCTTTATAAACTCCTAAATATATAAGAATAGCTCATTTCTATCTTCCTTTCAAAATAACCAATGACTGGTCCCAATTACAAAATGCCCAGAGTCCTCTGTGTGGGCCTTAAAACATGTACCAAAATAACTATGATTGCCTATGTGGTAATATTAGCATTTGATGAGTGACAATTGGGGTGATTTTATTGATTTTGAACAGATTGTATTACTAAGGATATGAATGCCAAACAAACATATAAACAATGCAGACGACAGTTATGTACAGTTTAATTAGGAAGGACAGTGCCCATGCACAGATGGTCACACACATAAAGGAATGGCATCTACAATGTTTTTATACTTCAGAAGGCATTCATCCACTTGTGGGAAGACTGGAAGAAATTGAGAAGGACAAGAAAAGACGACTTAGAACCAAGAAGAAAACTTTTTACACAATTAAACAGCTCTAATGGGCAGTGCCACCTTTTACAACCAGGCAAGTGAGGCCCCTGTCCTGGGCCCCAGTCTTCAGGGGCTCCGACACTTGAAGTGCCTTCTTTGAAAGTTTCTTTTCTTCTTAAAATAACTTTATTGATGTAAAATTGATACACAAAAAAACTACGCATATCTGATTTACAGTTTCATGAGTTTGGACATATGCATAAAGCCAGAAAGCCATCAACACAAAGTAACAGATATATCCATCACTTCCGAAAGCTTCCTTCCTGCTTTGTGTGTGTGTGGTAAGAACACTTAACATGAGGTCTATCCTCTTGACAAACTTTTAAGTGTGCAATACGGTATTATTAACTATAGGTGCTATGTTGTACAGCAAATTTCTAGAACTTATTCCTCTTGCATAACTAAAACATTATACCACTTCACTGAAATTTTCTAAAGAAGCCCTTCTCTGGTGCCTGGAGCGTGCCAGAGTCTGCAGTGCTATCTGGGTGTGGTACCTCGAATTCAGACCAGAACTGTATTGGACCTATTCCTGTTTCCTCTATTTGAGGTCTTCTCCAATGCTTTATCCCAAGTATGGGGTGAACCAGTTGTTCCGATTAGTTTAGGGATTCACACCTATTTCAGGGCTTAGTGACCTTGTTCTAGTTCCAGGAGAGCAGCCTGGAAAAGGATCCCTCCCACTGGTCAGTGTACTATTTCTTCCATAAGGTTGTACAAGGTTAGGTTGCAAAAATGGTGCAAACGTAAATGATCTTGAACAATGTTTATTCATGTTGGACAGAGGGCAAGTTCAGGTTCTGGGCAACCAAAGGTCTACCACTAGCCTTGAGCTTCGTGGGCCCATGCATCAGTTTGCCCATGTTCCAACTGTGGTGATGCTGCTGGTCTATAGCACTTAAGGGTAGCAGGGGTCCACAGCAGGCACTCTTTAACCTGTGGACTCATGGCCCACTGCATCCAGAGCTGTCATCTCTCCCCATTTGCTAATTGTCAGACAGTCCTCTAGTAGTGGCCACATCCATCTTCTCAAAGGCCTTTCAAGACCGTCTTTCCCTAATGCTAATGAGTCCTTGTGATCAACATCCTCTCTTACTTCCCACTGATGTGCTTCCCCAGGTCGGTCGTCAGCTGTATGGCCAAGGGAGAGATATTCCTTGTATGAAGAGGCAACTTCTCTCTCTCTACCCAAGGTCCCCTCACCCCTGCCCTATGGGTGGCCTTGTGTAGAAGACAGGGGCACGGTTAACATTCAAAATGATCACAATCGGGGCTTCCCTGGTGGTGCAGTGTTTGAGAGTCCGCCTGCCGATGTGGGGGACACGGGTTCGTGCCCCGGTCCGGGAGGAACTCACATGCCGCGGAGCGGCTGGGCCCGTGAGCCATGGCCGCTGAGTCTGCGCGTCCGGAGCCTGTGCCCCGCAACGGGAGAGGCCACAACAGTGAGAGGCCCGCGTACCGCAAAAAACAAACAAACAAAAAATGATCACAATCTAGGAATGCACTTCTTATGGCCTAAAGAGATCATGAAAAGATATAATTGAAAGATGGATGTGTTATTCTCAGTTCACACTCTAAATTCTAAATTTAACATGACTAGGAAGCAAATTATGGTTCACATTTCCCTCCACATTCTGAGTAAGAGGTCCATTCATGGTTATTAGTGTTTATAGGAACAACCTCTGAGGGAGCCACCAGAGGCCAGTATTCATGGGAAAAACAATGGATAATACAGTGTCGTGAATAATCCGATGAGCATTTAATAAATGGCATCATGGAACTGTAGAGGCAATATGTATGTTGTTTCAATATAAATAGGTTCTGAAGATTTATGGCACTGAAAGTAATAACGGTCATGTCACAGTGGGGAATAATCAATTAGCATAAAATTGTCCATTTAACAATAAAGAACTTGAAGAGACGGGTGGAATTTTAAGGAGGAAGAGTTCTGTCAACTAAGAACTTTGTAGCAGTTATCCCTGTTCATATGTGGAACAGCCATCTTTTGAACATTTCCATGATAAAAGAGTTCAAAGAACACAAACATCAGGGAGATTGGGATTTGATAGTTGCACAGTGTAGCACAGTGAAACAGTTGATCTTCAGGATGTTACAGAATTACAAGTCTTCCATCTCTCCTTCCTTGGGGAGAGACAGTGGAACTCCCAAAGTGGTTTCAAAGTAGTTCTCTATGTAACTCCAGGTTTCAGCAAGGCATTGCTTACCGTTTCTCAAAATAAAAGTATGAAGCTGATAGAGATTTATGAGTTAAAAATATTAATATGCACATAAGCTGTCAATTTTGGGAAAAAATCCCATTGAAATAGAATTTTCAAAAAAAACCTTCTAAGATTGTTGTTCTTCCATTATTCTGGTAAGCTAACTAAGCCACATGGCTTTGTGCAATGACTGTGAGCGCTCCTACTACAGTAACAGGGAAACCGTGCACTGCAGTTTCTAGAATCTGTGGTTTATTCTGTTTCCTTCACTCTTCTCTCCTCTGAATCATCCAGTTCCATCACTACCTTCATGTAATTCCACCGTTAAGCAGGTAAAAGTGTAAGTATTCTGGACAAAAACATCATTATCATCATCAGCCTAAGATATTCTCAAATATGCCATCTCTTTATTTTTAAAGATATATATTTGATTTTGAAGTAAATTTGAATTCAAATGGAA
Organism: Mesoplodon mirus; assembly: GCF_964341445.2. Taxonomy (NCBI): domain Eukaryota; kingdom Metazoa; phylum Chordata; class Mammalia; order Artiodactyla; family Ziphiidae; genus Mesoplodon; species Mesoplodon mirus. The sequence goes on along the minus strand of NC_138987.1, from coordinate 5,033,601 downwards.
TTATTAACAGTGCCACTATATATTGTTCTCTTAACATGTAACAACCTAGCAGAGACCAGCAGAGTGAAAGGAGGGAAAGTTGAACTAGTGAACGTGTTAGGCACTGTACTAATATAATCTCGGATTGGCTTTTTTTTTTTTAAACGGTAAACTGTTTTTCTTATTCATATTGTTTTTAGGATCTACCTTAGGGGGTGATCTATAGATACGCCTGGTCTCTTCCTACTAGGTCTAGTAGAGAGCCAGTGTATTCTTTATGTCCATGACGACCAATCACAGCAGGGGTCACTGCAACCACTGACTTTCAGGTTGTGTGCCTGGATCAACCTTGGTTTAGATGATCAGTACTCTCCTACAGTCAGTCCTATGGTCAACTGTCAGGATACGGTGCTCCTCGTAACATGTAGGGTCCTGGATTGCCCCCCTCTTTTCTTGTGTCAACCAGTATCCGTGCATAGGGAGATAGTCTTCCTGATATTCCCTATCATAGTCGTAAAAAGATTTGGGTTACTGCCACATGTCCCCTAAAGTTTCCCTGATTCATGACCATGCCTGAGATTTTGGACTTTTCTGGGACAAGAACCCCACTTTGAAATGCATTTAGTGATGGGCACTCAGAAACCCCTCTAATGTATGTGAAGCACTCTTTGTGGATTAGCACCTTGCTTTGAATATGTCCCCCATCTCCAGCCTACACGGTCAAATACCTGCTACTTGCTGTATACCTGCACTTCCTGCTGATATGCTCAATCAAACAAAACAAAACAAAACAAAAATGACCACTTGCAGAGATGTAACTAGAAATTCTCGCTTCCTGGGGAAGCCCACAGAATCTTTGTGGAGGATATGGCCTCTTCTGGAATTCTCTAGTTTCTCGCATCTTTGCTAATGCTAAGTAGCCTGACCTGAAACCTGGGGTAAGCTTTAAGGCCTCAGTCAGAAAGAGAGCAGTAGGAGGGTGAGTTTTCTTTTGCTTTTAAAGTGGTCAGAGCTTAACATTGCTTAACTTTGTATCCTAGAAATCCATTTGCCTGGAAAAACCTTATCACTCAGAACTAACTATGGTCCTAACTCCTAGTACACACAATTTCTTGAGTCACATTTGAGCTTGGTAGCAGTTTTGGCATCCTAGTGACCCAGGGCTGGGACCTTCTACCTTCCTTCCAGTCTCTGTATGCTCCCTGTTGTCCCGGGTTCATACTGAATCCTACCCTGTAAGTCAACACTGAAAAAGTCATAAAACTTTTGTGATAATGTTTCTCTTGCTTTGACCAAGAATTTCATCTAAAGTGGAGTTCATTTTCAATGCAACTTCTTCAAAGTGATGGCTTTGAAGTTCTACTTACTGGCCGCTAGAGTAATGTTAAAAACAAGGCTACAGACGCCTTTGCAAACTCTCCAACTGCTGGTAGTAGAAGTGTCACTAAACAATAGCCAAAACCAACAAGGAAGGCCTAGAGGTGCTAAGGCAGGTTAATGTTTCACTTTGAAATTCACATGCATGGCCAGAAACCCTGTCTCCAAAGCAAACTCGCAGGCTGCTCTGTGGTCCCCAGAAATCCATGTGCCCATTCCTATTCTGTTCAGGACAGTGGGACCAAGGCCAAGGTATTTCCTCAGCATAAAAATGATCTCCACCTGAATGTGTAACTACAATCCTGACAAAAGGAAAATTATTTTAGAGTAAGATTCAGAACTTTTTTTACATGGCTACTCAGTGACTCAAAAGATGCAGCTTTCCTCATACACATGGATATTTCCTGCCGTATCTGGATTTCATATTGGTGCTAATGGAGATTCAAGATATTAAACCTATTCTGTACCAGAGATCTTCTGATGCTCACAATGTTCCACAGTCTAGGAGGTTCGAATCACCACTAAAAGGGTTCCAGCTCCCTTGGATTTAAAACTGATCCTGGGAAAGAAGCACTTATACATTAATATATACAAACAAGGAGGACACTTTCAAGTCACTCTTCGGGCTTCTGCTGCAAACAGGAACCCACCACATACTGAAGCATAACTTCAAGCAGAAGTTATGTGACAGCGCTTTAGAGTCCAGAAAAACAGCAGTACAGGGCAGACGGACTACTAGGAAAAAGTCTTCGATTCCTCTAGAATCAAAATGAAATATAATCTGGAAATATTTTTAAAATCAGACGGTCTTCATCAATAAGCAACCTTATTTAACTCCTGCATATTTGTTAGTAGAGTGGTGAATATCTATAACAGAGTTAATTAATACTTGCTCATTTGAACAAACCTAGCAGATAACCAAAATAATGACATTTAATCCATTTAGAGCCCATTTCTCAGGTTAACTTCAGCTATATTGGGCACCAGGGGTGATTTTATTTGAGGAGTTACCTAAGAATCAGAGGACTATATTTAGAGTTTCACACTCATTTCAATTAACATAGTTTCACTGCCTATGAAATAAAGTTCAATTTATAGCTCCCTGAAATCTCAAGACCACTGGCCCTACATAAATTGCTAACTCAGTCAAAAACAAAGATCTGAGATCCCTGCTCCGCCACTTAAAGCTGTGTGAGTCTGGCAAATTTTGGAAAACTTCTGGGCCCCCTTTTCCCTTTAACATATCTTCATATCTTTGTGAAGAGCTAGATAACATTCATAAAGCAATTACTACAATCCTAGCAAACAGGTGGCTCTCAATAACTATTAGTTATGATAAATATTCCTGCTAATCAACAACAGAAATTAAAAATGATGAAACGCTGTTTTTTGTCTGTTAAACTTGAAAAAAAAATAACACGATAGCAGTGAAATAAAGATGCATTGAGGGGCTTCCCTGGTGGTGCAGTGGTTAAGAATCTGCCTGCCAATGCAGTGGACATGGGTTCAAGCCCTGGTCTGGGAAGATCCCATATGCCGTGGAGCAACTGGGCCCGTGCGCCACAACTACTGAGCCTGTGCTCTAGAGCCCGCGAGCCACAACTACTGAGCCCACGTGCCACAACTACTGAAGCCCGTGCACCTAGAGCCTGTGCTCCCCAACAAGATAACCCACCGCAATGAGATGCCCGCGCACGGCAATGAAGAGTAGCCCTCGCTAGCATCCTCCTGTATTGGTGTGACCAGTCAGATTGGAACTGTAAGATCCGATATGGTAGTTATCAGTCACAAGTGGCAACTGACCGCTAGAAATGTGGCCAATCCAAGCTGAGAAATGTGGTAAGTCTAAATACACATCAGATTTCAAAGAATTAATATCAAAAATATAAATTATCTTATTAACAATTTTATACTGATGATATATTGAAAATACACCTTGGCTTAAATGAAAAGCCTTATTAGCTCCTTAAGTAAAATGCCTTACGTTCTTAAATTTTTCAGATATAGTGAAATTTAACTTCATTATTAAATTCACTGCTCTAAGTTCAAAGTACTGCTTGATTTTTTTTCTTTTACCTATTTTCCAAGAAAGGAAGCAATTTTACTACCGTCTTTAGCCCAACTGCTTAAGTGCAGTTTACATTTCAAATAAACCAGTTTCCACCTATAAGAAATAACATTTTAAAAAATTATTTTAAAAAGTAATATAATCATGTATATTTTATAGTTGTTAGCAGTTTATAGCTATTTAGACTGCATTCAACTGGGTAGTGAGGATTGGTTCAAGATGGCGGAGTAGAAGGACATGCTCTCGCTCCCTCTTGTGAGAACACCAGAATCACAACTAACTGCTGAACAATCATCAACAGGAAGACACTGGAACTCACCAGAAAAGATACCCCACATCCAAAGACAAAGGAGAAGCCACCGTGAGACGGTAGGAGGGGTGCAATCACAATAAAATCAAATCCCGTAACTGCTGGGTGGGTGATTACAAACTGGAGAACGCTTATACCACAAAAGTGCGCACACTGGAGTGAAGGTTCTGAGCCCCACGTCAGGCTTCCCAATCTGGGGGTCTGGCAATGGGAGGAGGAATTCCTAGAGAATCAGACTTTGAAGGCTAGTGGGATTTGATTACAAGACTTCGACAGGACTGGGGGAAACAGAGACTCCATTCTTGGAGGGCACACATAAAGTAGTGTGCACATCAAGACCCAGGGGAAGGAGCAGTGACCCTACAGGAGACTGAACCAGACCTACCTGCTGGTGTTGCAGGGTCTCCTGCAGAGGCGGGGGGTGGCTGTGGCTCACCTCAAGGACAAGGACACTGGCAGCAGAGGTTCTGGGAAGTACTCCTTGGTGTGAGCCCTCCCAGAGTCCGCCATTACCCCACCAAAGAGCCCGGGTAGGCTCCAGTGTTGGGTCACCTCAGGAAAACAACTAACAGGGAGGGAATCCAGCACCACCCATCAGCAGTCAAGCAGATTAAAGTTTTACTGAGCTCCGCCCACCAAAGCAACACCCAGCTCTACCCACCACCAGTCCCTCCCATCAGGAAACTTGCACAAGTTTCTCAGACAGCCTCATCCACCAGAGGGCAGACAGCAGAAGCAAGAACTACAATCCTGCAGCCTATGGAACAAAAACCACATTCACTGAAAGACAGATAAGATGAAAAGGCAGAGGGCTATGTACCAGATGAAGGAACAAGATAAAACCCCAGAAAAACAACTAAATGAAGTGGAGATAGGCAACCTTCCAGAAAAAGAATTCAGAATAATGATAGTGAAGATGATCCAGGACCTCGGAAAAACAATGGAGGCAAAGATCGAGAAGATGCAAGAAATGTTTAACAAAGACCTAGAAGAATTAAAGAACAAACAAACAGAGATGAACAATACCAATAACTGAAATGAAAAATACACTAGAAGGAATCAATAGCAGAATAACTGAGGCAGAAGAATGGATAAGTGACCTGGAAGACAGAATGGTGGAATTCACTGCTGCAGAACAGAATAAAGAAAAATGAATGAAAAGAAATGAAGAGAGCCTAAGAGACCTCTGGGACAACATTAAACACAACAACATTTGCATTATAGGGGTCCTAGAAGGAGAAGAGAGAGAAAGGACCAGAGGAAATATTTGAAGAGATTATAGTCAAAAACTTCCCTAACGTGGGAAAGGAAACAGCCACCCAAGTCCAGGAAGTACAGAGAGTCCCATACAGGATAAACCCAATGGGAAACACGCCGAGACACATAGTAATCAAATTGGCAAAAATTAAAGACAACGAAAAATTATTGAAAGTAACAAGGGAAAAATGACACATAACATACAAGGGAACTCCCTTAAGGTTAACAGCTGATTTCTCAGCAGAAACTCTACAAGCCAGAAGGGAGTGGCATGATATACTTAAAGTGATGAAAGGGAAGAACCTACAACCAAGATTACTGTACCCGGCAAGGATCTCATTCAGATTCGATGGAGAAATCAAAAGCTTTACAGACAAGCAAAAGCTAAGAGAATTCAACACCACCAAACCAGCTCTACAACAAATGCTAAAGGAACTTCTTTAAGTGGGAAACGCAAGCGAAGAAAAGAACCTACAAAAAGTAACCAAAAACAGTTAAGAAAACAGTAATAGGAACATACATATTGATAATTACCTTAAACGTGAATGGATTAAATGCTCCAACCAAAAGACATAGGCTCGCTGAATGGATACAAAAACAAGACCCATATATATGCTGTCTACAAGAGGCACACTTCAGACCTAGTGACACATTCCGACAGAAAGTGAGGGGATGGAAAAAGATAGTCCATGCAAATGTAAATCCAAAGAAAGCTGGAGTAGCAATACTCATATCAGATAAAATAGACTTTAAAATAAAGAATGTCACAAGAGACAAGGAAGGACACTACATAATGATCAAGGGATCAATCCAAGAAGAAGATATAACAATTATAAATATATATGTACCCAACATAGGAGCACCTCAATGCATAAGGCAACTGCTAACAGCTGTAAAAGAGGGAATCAACAGTAACACAATAATAATGGGGGAATTAAACACCTCACTACACCAATGGACAGATCATCCAAACAGAAAATTAATAAGGAAAAACAAGCTTTAAATGACAATAGACCAGAGAGATTTAATTGATACTTACAGGAAATTCCATCCAAAAACAGCAGACTACACTTTCTTCTCAAGTGCACACGGAACATTTTCCAGGATAGATCACATCCTGGGTTACAAATCAAGCCTCAGTAAAATTAGGAAAATTGAAATCATATCAAGCATCTTTTCTGACCACAACACTATGAGACGAGAAATCAATTACAGGGGAAAAAACGTAAAAAACACAAATACATGGAGGCTAAACAATACGTTACTAAATAACCAAGAGATCACTGAAGAAATCAAAGAGGAAATCAAAAGACACCTAGAGACAAATGACAATGAAAGCATGACAATCCAAAACGTATGGGATGGAGCAAAAGCAGTTCTAAGAGGGAAGTATATAGCTATACAAGCCTACCTCAAGAAACAAGAAAAATCTCAAATAAACAATCTAACGTTACACCTAAAGGAACTAGAGAAAGAAGAACAAACAAAACCCAAAGTTAGCAGAAGGAAAGAAATCATAAAGATCAGGGCAGAAATAAATGAAATAGAAAAAGAGAAAACAACAGCAAAGATCAATAAAACTAAAAACTAGTTCTTTGAGAAGATAAACAAAATTGATAAACCATTAGCTAGACTCATCAAGAAAAAGAGGGAGAGGATTCAAATCAATAAAATTAGAAATGAAAAAGGAGAAGTTACAACAGACACCACAGAAATACAAAGTATCCTAAGAGACTACTACAAGCAACTCTATGCCAATAAAATGGACAACGTGGAAGAAATGGACAAATTATTATAAAGGTATAACTTTCCAAGACTGAACCAGGAAGAAATAGAAAATATGAACAGACCAATCACAAGTACTGAAATTGAAACCCTGATTAAAAATCTTCCAACAAACAAAAGTCCAGGACCAGATGGCTTCACGGGTGAATTCTATCAAACATTTAGAGAAGAGCTAACATCCACCTTCTAAACTCTTCCAAAAAATTGCGGAGGAAAGAACACTCCCAAACTCATTCTATGAGGCCACCATGACCCTGATAACAAAACCAGACAAAGATACTACAAAAAAAGAAAATTACAGACCAGTATCACTCATGAATACAGATGCAAAAATCCTCAACAAAATACTAGCAAACAGAATCCAGCAACACATTAAAAGGATCATACAACACGATAGAGTGGGATTTACCCCAGGGATGCAAGGATTCTTCAATATATGCAAATCAGTCAATGTGATACAAAATATTAACAAATTGAAGAATAAAAACCATATGATCATATCAAGAGATGCAGAAAAAGCTTTTGATAAAATTCAACACACATTTATGATAAAAACTCTCCAGAAAGTGGGCATGGAGGGAACCTACCTCAACAGTAGGTAGGTTCAGTAAACAGTAAAGGCCATATGTGACAGACCGACAGCAAACATCATTCTCAATAGTGAAAAAATTGAAAGCATTTCCTCTAAGATCAGGAACAAGACAAGGTTGTCCACTCTCACCACTATTATTCAACATAATTTTGGAAGTCCTAGCCACGGCAATCAGAGAAGAAAAAGAAATAAAAGGAATACAAATTGGAAAAGAAGAAGTAAAACTGTCACTGCTTGCAGGTGACATGATACTATACATAGAAAATCCTAAAGATGCCACCAGAAAACTACTAGAGCTAATCAATGAATTTGGTAACGTTGCAGGATACAAAATTAATGCACAGAAATCTCTTGCATTCCTAGACATTAATGATGAAAAATCTGTAAGAGAAATTAAGGAAATACCCCCATTTACCACTGCAACAAAGAGAATAAAATACCTAGGGATAAACCTACCTAGGGAGACAAAAACCTGTATGCAGATAACTATAAGACACTGTTGAAAGAAATGAAAGATGATACCAACAGATGGAGAGATACACCATGTTCTTGGATTGGAAGAACCAATATTGTGAAAATGACTATACTACCCAAAGCAATCTACAGATTCAATGCAATCCCTATCAAATTACCAATGGCATTTTTTACGGAACTAGAACAAATAATCTTAAAATTTGTATGGAGACACAAAAGACCCCGAATAGCCAAAGCAGTCTTGAGGGAAAAAAACAGGGCTGGAGGTATCAGACTCCCTGACTTCAGACTATACTACAAAGCTACAGTAATCAAGACAATATGGCACTGGCACAAAAACAGAAATATAGCTCAATGGAACAGGATAGACTAGAGCCCAGACATAAACCCATGCACCTATGGTCAACTAATCTATGACAAAAGAGGCAAGGACATACAATGGAGAAAAGACAGTCTCTTCAATAAGTGGTGCTGGGAAAACTGGACAGCTACATGTAAAAGAATGAAATTAGAACACTCCCGAACACCATACACAAAAATAAACTCAAAATGGATTAGAGAACTAAATGTAAGACTGGACACTATAAAACTCTTAGAGGAAAACATAGGAAGAACACTCTTTGATATAAATCACAGCAAGATCTTTTTTGATCCACCTTCTAGAGTAATGGAAATAAAAACAAAAATAAACAAATGGGACCTAATAAAACTTAAAAGCTTTTGCATAGCCATGGAAGCTACAAACAAGACGAAAAGACAACCCTCAGAATGGGAGAAAATATTTGCAAACGAAGAAATGGACAAAGGGTTAATCTCCAAAATATATAAACAGCTCATGCAGCTCAATATTAAAAAAATCAAACAACCCAATCAAAAAATGGGCAGAAGACCTAAATAGACATTTCTCCAAAGAGGACATACATATGGCCAAGATGCACATGAAAAGCTGCTCAACATCATTAATTATTAGAGAAATGCAAATCAAAACTACAATGAGGTATCACCTCACACCAGTCAGAATGGCCATCATCAAAAAATCTACAAACATGGGCTTCCCTGGTGGCGCAGTGGTTGAGAGTCTGCCTGCTGATGCAGGGGCCATGGGTTCGTGCCCCGGTCCAGGAGGATCCCGCATGCCGCGGAGCGGCTGTGCCCGTGAGCCATGGCTGCTGAGCCTGTGCATCCAGAGCCTGTGCTCCGCGATGGGAGAGGCCACAACAGTGAGAGGCCCGTGTACCATAAAAAAAAAAAAATCTACAAACAATAAATGCTGGAGAGGGTGTGGAGAAAAGGGAACACTCTTGCACTGATGGTGGGAATGTAAATTGGTACAACCACTATGGAGAACAGTATGGAGGTTTCTTAAAACACTAAAAATAGAATTACCATATGACCCAGCAATCCCACTACTGGGCATATACCCAGAGAAAAGCATAATTGAAAAAGACACATGGACCCCAATGTTCATTGCAGCACTATTTACAATAGCCAGGTCATGGAAGCAACCTAAATGCCCATCGACAGACGAATGGATAAAGAAGATGTGGTACATATATACAATGGAATATTACTCAGCCATAAAAAGGAAAGAAATTGGGTCATTTGTAGAGACATGGGTGGACGTAGAGATTGTCATACAGAGTGAAGTAAGTCAGAAGGAGAAAAAGAAATATCGTATATTAACGCATATATGTGCAACCTAGAAAAATGGTACAGATGAACCGGTTTGCAGGGCAGAAATTGAGACACAGATGTAGAGAACAAATGTATGGACACCAAGGGGGGGAAAGCAGTGCCAGGTGGGGGTGGTGGTGTGATGAATTGGAAGAATTGGATTGACATGTATACATTGATATGTATAAAATGGATGACTAATAAGAACCTGCTGTATAAAAAAATAAATAAAATAAAATACAAAAAAAAATTGGGCAGTGACTTGGAAGATAAATATAGATATTCCGTAATTATGTCTCAGTCACCTTTTCTGGTATTGAGCAATAAATAGAAGATACGAAGAACCTGTCTTTTTTTCTCTGTTTAATCTTATTATTTATTCTCCTGAATGATATAAGTTAAATTTATTTACTCATCCATTATTAATCACCTACTATGGGCCAGGAAGCATTGTAGGTGGTAGAATGCACAGTATACAAAATAGTCTCTGTTCTTATGAAGTTTAAATTCTATAGGGAGGAAAAATTCATAAACCAGTAAACAAACACACACATATATATATGTCTAGTGATGATAAATCAAAATAGAAAACATATGTCAAGTTAAGAAGTTACAGAGTGATAGGTGATATCTTAAACACAGTGGCCAGAGGCCTTTCTAATGAGATGACATTTAAGCAGAAAAAAATGATCAGACAAGCCTTGTAGATATTTAAAGAAATAACATTCCAGTGGGAATGTCAGTAGCAGAAGTGCCAAGCCTGGACTGTGCTTTTTGTGTTTTGGATTATCGAGAAGCCCAACATAGTTGGAGCAAAGTAAGCAAGGGTGAGAACCATGGTGACAGATCATCGTGGAGTTTGTAGAACACAAAAAGGGCTTCTGTTTTAATTCTGAGTGAAATGAGAGTTCCTAGAGGGTTATGGTGGAAGTGATACAAGATATGACTTGCTTGAAAATTTATAATGCATCAAGGTGATTGACCAGGTGATTCACATGTTTTGTATAATCCCAGAGTATTGAGGAAAAGGGAGATCAAGGAGAATTAATAACTAAGATCACATTGCTAATGAATCACAGAGGTAGAATTCCAATCCCATCTCTCTTTAAAAAGTCCAAGTCACCTTTTGGCATCACAAAAGGTGAGTGAAAAGAGTATCATGGAAAACATTATGAAAATGATTGAATATGTATAGACATATCAGGAGGACAAGAGCTAAGCACATCAGTAGATTCTTCTTTCAGTTTATGGTCCTTAAGATTAAAGTCTGTACAATCACTGACTATGGGGAATATATAATAGTTAATGCTCAATATATGTTTTAAAAGTGAATACGTGGTATTTTCCAATTGTAGCGAGGAAGGCACATTTCCACATGTCAAGAGGGCAACACTGAGGTAGTGTGGTGGACTAGGATTTTGTCTAAACATGTTTGCTGCTCCCCTCCCCTACAAACCAGGCCCACTGCTGCAGGAAGCAGTATTTTCCATCACATTATCATCAGGCTTGGCCATGTGACTGACTTTGGCTCATGCACTATGAGTGGAAAAGATATGAGACACAGGCCTTGTGCGAGCAGAAGCTGTACTAGCCAGCATGTGGTCTCACAATCTCTTTTTCCAATCTGTCACCATCTTGGCATGGCCCAGGAAAGGGTGGCCCCTCCGCTGGTGTCCCACCATGAAGGTACATGAAGAGGAGCCTCACACAATACTGAAGATGAGCAGGAAATAAAGCTCTAACTGTGTTACTGCAGTATAAACTAGGAAAGGCCACCTCATAGACGTCAACGGTGTGTCGAATACATTGCAAACTGGGAGGTTTTAGTCTTAAGGAAGTAGTAACAGAAATCTTCAGCTAAGAGTGAAGTTAGGAGTTTCTAGCAAGTTAAATAACAAAAAAGAATCTTTTCAGGAATGAGATAAATCTACTAAATGTCATTTTTTCTTAAATGTCAGGGAACAGTTAAATAAATAGTGTAGCTGTATATATGTGCCACATCTTCTTTATCCATTCATCTGTTGATGGACACTTAGGTTGCTTCCATGTCCTGACTATTGAAAACAGAGCTGCAATGAACATTGTGGTACATGACTCTTTTTGAATTATGGTTTTCTCACGGTGTATGCCCAGTAGTGGGATTGCTGGGTCGTATGGTATTTCTGTTTTTAGTTTTTTAAGGAACCTCCATACTGTTCGCCATAGCGGCTGTATCAATTCACATTCCCACCAGCAGTGCAAGAGTGTTCCCTTTTTTCCACACCCTCTCCAGCATTTACTGTTTCTAGATTTTTTGATCATGGACATTCTGACTGGTGTGAGATGATATCTCATTGTAGTTTTGATTTGCATTTCTCTAATGATTAATGATGTTAAGTATTCTTTCATGTGTTTGTTGACAATCTGTTTATCTTCTTTGGAGAAATGTCTATTTAGGTCTTCTGCCCATTTCTGGTTTGGGTTGTTTGTTTTTTTGATATTGAGCTGCATGAGTTGCTTGTATGTTTTGGAGATTAATCCTTTGCCAGTTGCTTCATTTGAAAGTATTTTCTCCCATTCTGAGGGTTGTCTTTTCATCTTGTTTATGGTTTCCTTTGCTGTGCAAAAGCTTTTAAGTTTCATTAGGTCGCATTTGTTTGTTTTTGTTTTTATTTCCATTTCTCTAGGAGGTGGGTCAGAAAGGATCTTGCTGTGATTTATGTCATAGAGTGTTCTGCCTATGTTTTCCTCTAAGAGTTTAATAGTGTCTAGCCTTACATTTAGGTCTTTAATCCATTTTGAGTTTATTTTTGTGTATGGTGTTATGGAGTGTTCTAATTTCATTCTTTTACATGGAGCTGTCCAGTTTTCTCAGCACCACTTATTGAAGAGGCTGTCTTTTCTCCATTGTATATTCTTGCCTTATTACTCAGCCATAAAGAGAAACGAAATTGAGTTATTTGTAGTGAGGTGGATGGACTTAAGAGTGTCATAAAGAGTGAAGTAAGTCAGAAAGAGAAAAACAAATACCATGTGCTAAGACGTACATATGGAATCTAAAAAAAAAAAAAAGGTTCTGAAAAACCTAGGGGCAGGACAGGAATAAAGATGCAGACGTAGAGAATGGACTTGAGGACACGGGGAGGGGGAAGGGTAAGCTGGGACGAAGTGAGAGAGTGGCATGGACATATATACACTAGCAAATGTAAAATAGATAGCTAGTGGAAAGCAGCCGCATACAACAGGGAGATCAGCTTGGTGCTTTGTGACCACCTGGAGGGGTGTGATAGGGAGGGTGGGAGGGAGACGCAAGAGGGAGGAGATATGGGGATATATGTATATGTATAGCTGATTCACTTTGTTACTAAGCAGAAACTAACACACCATTGTAAAGCAATTATACTCCAATAAAGATGATAAAAAAATAAAGTAAAAAAGAATTAGACTAAAAAAAAAATAGTGTAGCTGAAATGTACCTATTAACGACAGATGGAAAGATTTGGTGGACACTGTATATGCCAAAGACGTCCAAAGTATATCTGTATTTTGGTTATTAGGAGCTGTTTACTTTCAAATAAGAAAATAAGAATAATGCAAAATAATTACATAATAATTCAGAATGTCAATTTTAAACCATTACTGAAATACTCAATCTCAAAAGAAAGTCGACCAAGAATCTTTATATAACCTCCAGCCATAAAATATAGTTATGGATATTTCTTTTTTATATGACACTCCAGACTCATAAACTACACAGCTTCTGAAGGAGCCTGTCTTACTGACATCACTGAACGTAACAAGAGAATGGCCAAGACAATCTAGACATTTCCAAGCACTCCTTTATTTCCATGTCCAGAATAATAAGGAGGACAACATACTGCGTGGAAAAATAAAAATACATGTTTCCTGGAGATAAGAGGGAATTGAAATTTTAAAAATAAATTTGACAGTCAAATAAGTATGACATACATAAACTTAACAAGCCATATAAGCCAACATTCTGAAAGATTATTCTATCCTATAATGTTCTAATTTTTATAAGTCTACCTAATTTCCATAAGCTCTTGTTTTTAACAACACTGGCAATAAAAATAAAGGCAAAATGCATTAAGAACCTACTGGGTGGTAGTAGTTATGCATATTATATCACATAGTTCTCACACACCTCCATAAAGGTGATACTCTTATTACCTCTATGTTCTAGAGAAAACAAAATGAGAATGCAAAAAGGCAAGTGTAATTTGTGCCTGTTAAGTAATAGTGCTAGGATTCCAAAGTTGATATTTCTATTCCCAAGCCCACTCTAAGTTAGTATTTTAGGCTTTTTCCTGTGCTTTCCTTTAGTGTATTAAGATCTTTAAAGTAATTTTTATCCTTAAATAGGTCTTAAAAGGATTTCTAATTTGACATTATTTTAACCCATTAACGTTACTCTCCAAGTTTCTCAAAAAGGAAACTGTAACTCCCACCAAATAAAGGCAGAGGGCTTTGTACCCTTCACATGCCTAGCATATAGTTGGCAGATGGTAGATATAGATGAGCAAACAGGTCAAAATATATGTAGCCTATATTAAATTAAAGTCATGTATTTCCTATTTGCAAGGCAGGAATAGAGATGCAGACAGAGAATGGACGTGTGGACACAGAGGGGAGGGCGGGTGGGATGAATTGGGAGATTAGGATTGACATGTATACACTACCATGTGTAAAACAGCTAGTGGGAACCTGCTGTATAGCACAGGGAGCTCAGCTTGGTGCTCTGTGGTGACCTAGAGGGGTGGGATGGAGGTCCAAGAGGGAGGGGATGTATGTAACATATAGCTGATTCACTTTGTTGTACAACAGAAACTAACACAGCATTGTAAAGCAACTATACTCCAATAAAAGAAAATAATAATAATAAAAGAAGAGCCTTATTAGAAAAAATAAACTGGAAATTATTAATTGTGATATAAGAGATCTGCATCAATTTCAGAAATAGTCTATTAGGAAAAAAAAAAAGTCTGAGTAAAACAGATTTCAGGAAAAAGAGGCTTAGAAATACCAAGATGGTCAGGTACACATCTGTATGAAAAGGTTTACCTGTAGGCTTACCTTCATAGCTAACTGAGAAATAAGGGAAAATTAAGTTATTGGGTTTTTGTTTTTTAATTCAGGAAAGAAACTTATCGTTTAGGATATCATATTTAAATCTTTTGATAAAAGATTCTCTATTCATGCCAACAATTTTCACCCAACACTACCTGATTACGTCTTTGAGTTTAGTGCAAAATCAGGAGCAAAGTAACAATATCATAAGGAACACAACTCTGGCAACACTTTTTTCCAAGGCAGAGGGAAAAAACCTCATAGCATCATTGGTCTCATGAGCAATACAGGCAAAGTTTCACATAAACAGCTAATTCATTGGGAGCACAGCCAAAAGGAACATTAACGTTTTCCTGGGATTTTCATAAAGTCTCACTAATACTGGTTAACAGGCCTGCCTTCCTGCCTATTTTAGTAGCAGCAAGAAACACGAAATTTTGATTAAGAAGCTTGCTTTCTGCAGCTACCCAATTTTAGTAGGTAAGAATTAGATATTCAATTAACCTCAAAGTCTGGGCTATACAGAAACAGAGAACTACATTTGTATGCTATGGATTGAGACCATGGAAGAGAAAGACTAGGTAAAGGAGTTCTTTAGGAGCAGTGAAGGTCACCATAATGATCCAATATAGGGAAATGGTAATAGCCATTGCTTATATTGGAGTATAGCTGTAAAAAAAACTCTCACATATATTGTTATTCCCTTCCCATGTGAGCATGAATGGGGAATTAAGCCAACAGATAATTCAGTTAATCTCTTTGACACTGGTTCCTTGTGACTGGAAGCTTTGGTATTCCTAATCCTATGTCAAGATCAGCTTGAGGAGAGTGAAAGACTTGAGAGTTAATGGCCAAAATAGGGGCTCTAAATGGCTAAAACTGACAGAAAGGCAGGGTGATACTGAATGATGAGATGCCTGTGACATGCCTCTGGAGAAGCTCATTCAGAAACATATATCATTTCAGTGATAAACTAAAAATTATTAACTGCTTCTGAAACAAACAAGTGTACTAGCCTAATTTTTTTCCATATGTGAAGACTCAAAATCACAGTTAATTATGTGGTGCTAAAAGTGGCACAAAATTTAGGGGCACTAAACGTGGCTGTCTTACGATGTGAAAAATCTTGAATTTCTGTTAGTGAACCATGTGTAGAATGACAGAACATCTTTTATTTAATTCTTCTTTGAATATAATTCGATGCATTATTACCTCAATAAGCACTCATTATCTTCATCTGTAAAATAATTTCACTTTAGACAAGAATTTTTTATATAATGTGTACAACTTTCATGCTATTTCTTAAGAAGCAATTAGTTCAGTGTTGTAGAACAATAGTAATGGACCTCCCCCCTTCTCTCTCCCTTTTCAACTAATCTGGGGCAAAGGATTGAAAAAGAATACAACATTTCATTTTTAATGCTATCATCATTCTCAATATGACCTAACCAGTAAAAACTGCAAAATCAGCAGTAGATCCAGACCTAGGGATTGTCTTTAAAAAGAGAGAGAAGAGAAACACACATGAGCTGCATCCAAGAAGCTGTCATTAGACTTAGGGATGAAGTTCGCTTTTGGCTACTGCTAAGCTCAGCAATTGCTACTTCTCCACTTCTGACTGGGTATCTACTTTTAAAAGAAGAAATTTAGAGAATATTTGAAAAGGAATCTTCACTGTGAAAAGCTTGGTCATAAACTTCAATTGAAAAAACCATTTTATTAGGTGTCTACAATGTGCAAGGCAGGGAGCTCATGAGAATGATTAAGTAGTTTTCTCCACTGTGAAGGTCCTAGACACTCAATAAATATGAATAAATGGCTTTATTTGACAGGTAAAAGTTGGTCGGAATTCTTTTTTACTGTTTTATGTGGTTTCAATTTCTAGCCCCACGTAGCTCTTACAGAAGATTGAAAAATTTCCAAAGTACGGATGAACTGAGCTTACGAGACCTAAATTATTCATAAAATATGACTGAATGGTTCACATATTAGAGATGTATTAGCACCTTCAGGTCACAGGGTTACCATTCAGTTTGCTAGATAATAAGTAAAGACTATGTCATTGACGAGGTAAGTTAGAGCAGGGTGACAATGAGGCCAGAATGTCAAAAACTAACTCTCCGAAGACCCTAAATCCCATACTCTTGCCAAAAAGGAATGTAACTTGCATATTCAATTCTGAGAGATGAGGAGAAGAAGGAAGAGGCTACTCTTGTCAATCCCTGTTCTAAGCCACTTACCTTAATCCTTCCAAGAGCTCCATGAGGTTGAAACTTCTGATATCTCATTTTACAGTTGAGACAACAGACTCAGGTTAAATAACTTGCCTGGGCATATATGTGGTAGAGTCAGAACTCAGACTCAGGCAGTCTGGATCTAAATCCTGTTCCGGCCTTTTAAAATGGATTGCTTTGCATTCCATTAAACACAGACACTTTGATGTGTCTTTACCTGCTTTTACCTATAAACTGAGAAAAACGGACTTGGCTACATTTTTTTTTTTTTTTAATAGCAGTGCCAACCCTGAACTTGTGGGTACTGGCACATTCAGGTAGCAGTTCTATCCCTATAAGAGCAACACAAACATCCTGTCTATATGTCTCTTTAGAGAATGTCAAGCAAATAGTTTCCTCCCCAGATTCCAGGTCAAAATGGAGTTTGCTTCATGTTTTACACCAAAGACAGGACCTGTGCCAAGTTTAAATTAAGAACAAAAGTCAAAGTAATGGTGCATCAGTTGTGGGTTTGGCAATAGCAAGAAAGATAGCCTCAAAGAAAACTCATACCTTTTATGGAAACCAAATATTGACCACAATTGGCACATAGAAAACTGCACAGACAAACAAAACTGCTGGATAAACAAATCAAAATTACATAGGAAGCTGACACCCATTCTTTACAGTGGAAAACCAAAGATAAAAATGAGTCACAAATTTTATATTCTTGGAAAGGATAAATGTTCACTCATCTAGTAATGTTTTTAAAAATTTCCCTGAAGATGTCTAATATTCCCAATATTTTCTTTAATAACAAACTAAGAATACCTACAATGTGTTAATGTCACAGGACAACTGACTATAAACTCGGTTGTGAAAGAAAAAAAACACAAAACCTTGACTTGAACAATGTGTCATTTAATAACACAAACTGTATTATCAGATTCCTATAACATTTCTAGATTATAAAAAGAGTATGTGTATACTTGTGTGTGTCTGGAAATTGGACTTGAGGGAGAAAAAAGCGTTCTTTCAACAATAGCTTTATCCAAGACTGGCATTTTTGAAGTAGAGAGGCTTATAAGGGTGTTAACACATCAGTCATCCTTTTTTGTCTCTTTTGTTATCCAGTGTCCTTATATTTCCTTTGCCCTGACCCACACTGAATTAAACTTTCATACACATAACAGATTCTAAAGAAATAAGAGGATCAATTTGTTCAAACTAAGATCTACTACATCTTTGTGAAACTCTAAAGAACAGAACCCATCTCCCTGAATATAAACAAGAAGGAGAAAAAGAAAATTCTTACAATTTGCCATGAGACTGTAGGAATCACTAAGAGAATTATAAAGGCAGTCAGGTAGCCGAAGGCACCTTCATGTTCAATTCTAAGTGAACTACAGTGTAAAAAACTATAATCCTGTTATATATAGTTCATGAAAACCTTCAAAGGGGATAGACCATTATTTCTTGTGAGTTCTGTGTTCTGCCTTTTTTATTGTACTTCATTGCGTTGCTTGATTTGGGAAAAAAATCCACGTGAAGCTATTTCTGACTTTCCCTTTTTAATGCTAACAGTATACCCCTTGTGATATGCTCCTTTACCACTTGACACTGTATCACAATTAAGTCCAATTCAGGCTTTAAATGGAGAGCTGAGGTCCATACAACGTGCTTTAATAGGTCCAGAAGCTAATCAAGAGTGAGACCCTCCAATCACAGCCTATCTCAGTTCTTACCCAGGATTGTCTTTCTTTTTGCTTTCTCAAATCTTAGATTTATATTGAATAATCATGGCATCTTTGACTTTTAAAAGGAAAATAGAAGTTATTCCTCTTAGTCTCTACCAACCAAAGATTTCTCTTTATTATATCTCTCTGGCAGTGGCTGCCCATGCCTTCCCAGGAGAATCAAGTCTGCTTCTTGAAGCTTTTACTTGAAAGAAAATAATTCCAGCATCTGTTCCATCGGCAATTTGAATATCTGAAGAAAACTGGTCAGCCTCCAGCCTCGTTTGGACCCACTCTGACATATTAAGCACTCTTCTTAAATCAGGGCTCATAGAAAGCAGCCCAACCCTCTGGATGCGGCCTGCACATCACAGTGTGCAAAATGTCTAGGAATTCTTTTTTTTTTATCTGTTTATTTTTTTGAAATATAATTCATTTACAACGTTGTGTTAGTTTTCGGTGTAGAGCAAAGTGATTCAGTTATACTATAGGTAGGTAGATAGATAAATAGATAGATAAATAGATAGGTAGATGGATATAGATATATATTCTTTTTCATATTCTCTTCCATTATGGTTTATTATAGGACATTGAATATAGTTTCCTGTGCTATACAGTAGGTCCTCATTGTTTATCTACTTTATATATAGTAGTGATATCTGCTAATCACAAACTCCTAATTTATCCCTCCCTCACCCCCTTTCCTTTTTGGTAACCATAAGTCTGTCTTCTATGTCTGTGAGTCTGCTTGTTTCGTAAACAAGTTCATTTGTGTCGTATTTTAGATTCCACATATTAGTGATATCATACAATATTTGACTCTTTCTGACTTATTTCACTTAGTGTGATAATCTCTAGGTCCATCTATGTTGCTGCAGATGGGTAGTTCATTCTTTTTAATGGAAATAGTTCATTCTTTTAGTAGTATCCCATTGTACATGTACACCACACCTTCTTTATCCATTCATCTGTCAATGGATACTTAGGTTGCTTCCATGTCTTGGCTATTGTAAATAGCGCTGCTATGAACATTGGGGTGCATGTGTCTTTTTGAATTAGAGTTTTCTGCAGATATATGTCCAGGAGTGGGATTGCTAGATCATATGGCAACTCTATTTTTAGTTTTTTGAGGAACCTCCATACTGTTTCTCATAGTGGCTGCACCAAAATATATCCCCCCCAACAGTGTAGGAGGGTTCCCTTTTCTCCACACCCTCTCCAGAATTTATTATTTGTAGACATTTTAACGATAGCTATTCTGACTGGTACGAGGTAAAAATATGGAACACTACACAAATGTGCATGTCATCCTTGCTCAGGGGCCATGCCAATCTTCTCTGTATCATTCCAATTTTTAGTATATGTGCTGACGAAGCGAGCACTGTCTAGGACTTCTCTTGATCTTTACTATGTTTCTATCGTGCTCAAGGTTTTTATTTTTTAGCAGCTGCTTCACACTACTGGCTCATATTAATTTTATAGTCATATAAAAATACCCAGATTCACCTTTTTAAAAAGCGTCATTTGCTATCAAGCTGTGTTTCCACTACCTTAAAATTGCCCAAACTGGTTTTTACAATAAATATTTACATTCAAATTTAATCCCATAATGTGATGCAATCCATCAGTTGAAGCTATTAACCTTGTACACTGATGTTCTCATCCATCATACTAATGCTCCCTCCCATATTTCTATCACCTGCAAAAGTTAATGACATATCTTTTATGACTTCATCTAAGTTTTAATATTTAAAAATGTTTTTAAATGTTAAACCGAGTCTCAGGGCTGAATCCTTCATGGTCAGATCCTCAAATATCCCCCAACGTAACAGAATCGTTAGAAACAAAAAGTGCCACCTTTTCCGTTTACAATTATATTTCCTCCTCTGTTCATCTGATGCCCATCAGTACAGTCTGGTTAGAATCACTCTCTTTAGAACTGTAGTTCATACCAAGTTCTCCTTCTCGTGCCTGTCATCATTAAAGAAGAACATCTCTTTTCAATAGCCCTGGGTAAGATTAGGGGGGGAGAAAATTTCCCACTTCACTTTATGTCATTGAAAGTTTATTGTCAACACTGTGGGATGGCTTAACACCACATGTATCTTAGCTCAGAAGGCCAACTTGAATCTTACCCACCATCTTGAAAGTGTGATATACACAAATTTTTGCTCAACTAGAACAACAGAAATCTTGAATTTGACAATGAGCAAAGTAAAACACAAATTGACTGCAGTAACCAAATTGCTCAGGCAGATTTACAAAGACACCACCATGCCACTGAACAACTGATGATGTAATTTTCCATCTAGAATCCCAGATTGTATTTTACTGTAAAATTACCGGTAGGCAGTGATAGCACTAGGCCCTTCCAACATACTGTTCTATGATATCAAAGTGGAACAAATTTATAATCCTGTTTTTTTTTTACATGTGCTTTCTGATTACGTTCCAAATATGGTTTAACAATTTTAAATGACCACTTTAATGTGTCAAACACTAAGTAGGATTTATCCACTGGTCTTTATTTTTCTTAGGTAGAACTGCCCAAAATAGAATTAACAGACTTAATCTATTGCCACATAAATTTATTTTATAATTCAAGAAAATATTTAAAAAGAAGAAAAAGGGGTCTGTATCAAATACAGCAGGACACTACTTTCAAGGCATCAAATATTTTGGGAGACCATTATCATACCAGTCAAAATGTGATTGAGTCTGAAAAGTGTCCATTTAATTATTTTTCCGACTTTTATTAACTATTCAGACTATGACATTTAGCAGAACTAAGCAGTAGAAATAAAAATCCTGGAGAAATGAGTCATTATTTCATCTTTCCAAAGCACGAGAGTAGCTGAAATGCTATACGTGAGACAAGAGTTCCCAGTTGGTTACTGTCTCGAACCTCAAGTCCAAAGGCAGAGAAATCTTCCTGCTTGGTATACAGGCAATTCTGTACTCAAAGTCATTCAGTCACCTTTGTAGCAGTAACTCACTGTCCAACTACATGATATTTTATAAGTAACCTTTGTAGCAGTAACTCACTGTCCAACTATATGATATTTTATAAGTATTTTCATTCCTCCAGTCTTCCTTTTCCCATTTCCTTCTCCAAATAGATTGGCAGTTCTTGGAAGACAAATTATTTCTGTAATTTCTATATGTTTCTCATAGGGACTAAAGCAGTATTAGGTATATAGTATCATATACCTACACACACACACATACATATATACAGACATAGATACCTGTAGGTAGATTGAAAAATCTCTTCAACATCCAGGAGGCTAGGAAGTTCATTTTTACAAGGATTGCAACACTGTTTATACTGATACATTTTTAACCTTGACTTCTAATGGGGATTTCACACAAATGTTCCTGGGCAACCACCTATGGTTTTCAGGTCAATGCATTTTCAGATTGTCTAAGGCATATATACTATCTAGACCTGTAAGAAAATGTTTGCCAACCTGGATTTAAGCAAAACACACAACACAGAGTAGCCCTCAACTAACAGGAGTAATGGGATAGACTAGCCTGATAGATGTTCTCGTGACTGCTCTTTCACTGCTGTCATTATCAGCTTGCCAACTGGGCAACAGGTTACCACTCTTTACTAATGCCTCCTAGATTATGTTCTTATATTTTGACCTTAAGTATTTAGCTAATCTTGTGGAGCTACATGGATTTCTAGTCTGTTTTCAGTATCAGGCGTTCCTGACCCCTGTTCCATTTTCCCATATAATTCCTTGGTCTCCTATCCACTTGAGAGCTCACTGTTGTCCCAGTTATTTTATTTTCCTTTTTCCCCCTCTGTCAAGGACTACCAGAAAGGTTGCAAAGCCATTGTAATTGACTCAGAATACACATGTAACCACACCAAGACCTCTCTATTGCTCAGCAAGCCTTTAATTCTCTCCCGAATGATTCCTTGTTGCATTCTCCTCCACAGTTGACCCCAAACTTTACCATCAAAACTTCTCAGTCTTTCTTCCTCCTCTCAGTACCCTCAAGTCATTCCAGGAGTATTTACTGAGAAGGTAGCCTTGCTTCTAAATTTACAGGGAAGATGATAGCCCCTAGAAATAACACCTTGCAGTCTCCTTCCTCTCCACCTGAAGATGTGGCTGGCTTCTTCTGCATGTATCCTTTCACTGAGCTCTACCTTCCAAGGCTCCTGAGCTTATCCCCAATCTTCTCATAGGCAATTTGTTCCATCAAAGGCTTTTTGCTCCTTTATCGCTGTTTTTGTTTCCCTCACTCACCTAACTGACTCAAACATTCCCAGCTTTCACAAGAGCCAATGATTAATACCTGGTTAAGTGGTGTAAATTCTTACTGGGATAATAAGAGGACAAGAGACAGCCTCAGTTTCATGCAGAATGAATGATGTAATACCACGAACAATGTGTTGGTTTTAGGTACTAACTCATTTGACAAAGTCTAATGATTAATATTAAAATCAGCAAAAATTACTGTAACACTAGCTTTTAACCAAAAGCAACACCTTAGTCCCAGATTATAAATTTTTTAAAATAAAATAGGGAGTTCCTCATCCCACTTACTTAACACCTCACTGTACAAAATAAGACACAGAAATACAGTTATTGTTCACCCCTTGAAATGCAAATCTTACACAGAAAGATGGAGCTACTTAGTAACCAAGGATATTCTCATGACCTATTTTAGAACCACTACATTCTTAAGTTCATATCTTCCAAAAAAGCCCATTATGATTTTTTAATTTTACATAAAATAAATATTATTATATTAGTTTCCTGACACACCTTCCCCTGACTTTTTTTTAAATTAATATACTATGAAAAACACTGAAAAACAAACCCCACCACAGTCAAAAACTAAGTATGGCAAAGAGCCTATATAAAATTTTAAGAAGTGATATATTCTACAAGCTCCCTGAAATTAGGCTGAGGAAAAATAATGTGTCTTATATATGCCTCCACTTTAAACAGAGAAGTCCTTTCACAATACACGAGGCTTCTCACTTACTCCTATAGCTTTCTGTCTCAACTCAAAACTCAAAGTCTTGTGTTTCTGATGCCTAGGATAAATACCTAGGAGTGAAGTGCTGTGTCATTTGAGAGGTATATGCTTAATTTTATAATGATGGTGTATCATTTACACTGCCACCAGCAAAATCAATATGCTGAGACAAATTAGTTCAATCAGGACAGGCTACATATATATTAACATTGTACCAGCTGAATTAAGGACACAACTGATATGATGGTTAAAACTGTAACACAGAGGTCAAACTTGAAAAACTCATAAGCAGAGTGAAAAAGAGCAAAGAGCTAAAATTACGTCAGAAGAAAGTTTTTATAGAGGTAACAGAACAGATCATTAATAAAAGATTTTAGGTATACTGAATGCGGAAACCAGAAAAATAAGCAATAAGAGTCTCAATACTTACTGAAGAATGAGTGGTAATTATGAAAGAAAACTTGGTGAAATTATATGAACATCAAACGAAGTCCACTGTGTTCTTAACAAATTCAAATTAACTAAATAAGAGGCTTTTTAACCCTTCTGCCTAAGAAGAGCCATACACTTCTTAAGTTTATTTTTTTTTTGGTACAATGATAAACTAATGTCAAAAATCATGAAGTCGGGAAAATAATGTTATTAATGAAAAAAGAAAGACATTAATTTGTTATCATACCCATCTGCAAAACTGAATTCCTAAAACAATACTGAGCACTGCTCAGTTTTAATGACCAACCAATAATTTTATAGTTAGCCACATTTTTAGTCATATATAAAGGCAAGAGAAAGACTTCTTCAGTAATTCAAACTTCCTATTTATTACACAAGCTATTTGAATACATACTCTAGGTGACTGAGTAGTAAGTCAAATTTAAGAGATCTTAAATAAGGAAGTGATGGCATATAATACTGGCAAGGAGAATAAAAACCAGTTAAATAAAAGTTGTTTAATTGTAGTAAATATAGTAAAAAAAAAAACCTGACAATACAAAAATTAAAAATAGGTATTTATAGAATACAAATATATAATGTAATAATTAATAGCTTGTAACAACAACATAATTCCTAAACCTCAGATTATTGTATGCATATGTAAAACAATGGAAAATAATGAGTAAATTGATGGGGGCAGGTAAAGAAAAAGTGCTAAATGTATCACACTTTATAAGGATTTTGTTTTTCTCTGTCTCTCCTTTTTATTCTCATTTTTTTCTTTCTCTTACTATCTTTGCCAATTAAATTTTGTTGTTGGTATTTCTAAAATCAAGAAATGTTAGTTCCAATTCTTTATACCCAGGAAAAAATAACATTTCAAAAAATACTTTCCCCATAAATGATTTTTTTTTTTTTTTTTTTTTAAATATTGGACTCTCCTCAACTGATAACACACAATCTACCTGGCAAACTTCTGGGCACTTCTGTTGGTCTGAAAGGCTAAGGGTCAGAAAGTTGCTTAGGAATCCTCCACTCCCTCTCTCCCAAGGAGGAATCCTCTGTCATCACATTCCCTGACACGGGGTCACCGGGCTTCTGCTGAAGTAGTCACAGTATTTGCAAGTTAACTTCCTTGCAAACCACCTTACACCATGGTTGCATAGCACTAACAGAAAATGATGCTTCTCTTCCACCTCCCAGTGTTATTCACCCATTTGTTCCTCTTCTGCCATCATGTAGTCTACTGGCAAACCTTCTCCTTTCCAGGGTAATCAGAGCAGCTTATCCTCACTGGAAACCATGAAAAACCTCTTACCCGTCCAGTTATCCTCTTAGAAAATGACCCCAAGAAATGGAGTCGGTACTTCAGATGTGGTCTTGACCACAGAATGGGATTCATCAGTACAGTACCATGGGTAAAACACTCCCTTTAACTGGAAATATACCTTTATCAATGTATGATGAGTCCTAATTTCATTGTTATTTTTTCATTCAAACTGAACTATTTAACATATTATTTCAAAATTAATTTGTAAAAGAATAATTATCCCCTCCCCCCATATAAGTCATAAACGTCCCCCCCTTTTTTATTTTTGCAAAATCAGATTTCGTCCAACCAATAATATATGTTTTTGACTTCTGTAATGGCCCATTTTTTGGTTACATATCACCTTATCACTTTCTAGATGGTTATTTTCACAATTTTTAAAGCATTCTGGTTCTACGTACCAGTTTTCCACATATTAGAAACTTCAAATTAAAGAGGAAAATATCCACACATTCAGTGAAGCATGTTTAAGCTTTAAATTGAGTGCTATATTGTTAGTTTTCTCATGTCTACAGGGGGATAATAATTACATTGCAATAGTTTTAATAAAACCTGTAAAATCCACCAAGTATAGGAATTGAAAAATAATTGGTATGTAATAAATAGTAATTATCAGTT
Source organism: Mesoplodon mirus (assembly GCF_964341445.2). NCBI lineage: Eukaryota > Metazoa > Chordata > Mammalia > Artiodactyla > Ziphiidae > Mesoplodon > Mesoplodon mirus. Next base: position 5,007,682 of record NC_138987.1, on the reverse strand, counting down.
CTAATCCAAGAACTGGGAATCAAGTGGGATCTTTTTTTTCTCTTTACTGTATAACTGAATAGAAAATGTTGTTAATTAATAATACGGTTACCGTCAATTTAATTTAAAAAATAAACTTTGTAATTTTCTTTTAAGGCATTGATGACATTCTTTTAATTAATACAAATGACTGTTAAATCAAACAGATTTTGTACTTCATATCAAAATTTGATTTAAACAATTCAAATGCATAATGAAAAAGGTCACTGTGTGAATCATTTTAAAACACTAGGACATTTGTCTTTTAGATTTAAATGTTTAAAGCTCCAGAACCATAGCCACTCTCTACTTAGAAGAGACAATTATCCATGTGGATTTGAAGTTTCCATCATCTGACATTATTCCAATTTATTATTACTGTAATTTTCTGGGATCTGAAAGGTTGAGTAGAATAGTTGAGGTTAAAAGAAAATCTGTTTACTTCTCACAAACTTATTTTCATACCATTTTAAAATTTGCTGCTAAAGGAATAATTATTCTTTGGGTAGATTTGATTTAAATCAGTCAGATACAATTTTCACTACTAGTTAGGAATACCCAATTTAATCAGTTTTTACAATAAAAACTGTCTTTTGATCTGGTATGACCTTCTTGGTGAATATTCAATGAATGTTGATTTTGCTCCTATTAAATGTAGCATCAGGCTAAATGCTGGACGTACACAGAGGTAACAAAAAAGTATAAAATCTTTTTCTCTGCATGAAAAAAGACATTACCTAAGTAAAGATACGGGATATACAAAGAAGACACATACCCTAGAAATATGTAACGCCATTCTTTTAAGAAAACGTATTAGAAAACAGTAGCTAACATTTATATGCTATTTAAGATGTGCCAAGTACTAGTTTAGATTACTTCCTTTAGTCCTCATAACAACTCTATGAGATAGGTCCTTTTATCCAGATCTAACTACTGAGGAAACTGAAATAGAGGCCAATCTCTTGCCTCAAATCACACCACCAGTTAGTTCTGGAGCCCGGGTTTGAACCAAAGTCCAGTTCCAGAACCCACAATCTTAACTGCTCTACTGCCCTGCTTCTCATGACACCTTTTCCACCCAGTAATTTATTGAGGTATGATTTACATCTAGAAAATGTATACATCTTAAGTATACAGCTTGAAAAACTTTGGCAAATGTATATGCCTGTGTAACCACCATCCAAAGCAAGATATACGTATGTGTGCCTGTGTGTTTCTGTGGATGTGTGTGCACTTGTGCACTTTTGGGTCTGGCTTCCATTAATTATATCTTGGTGAACTTATTTATAAACTTTGGGGGAAAAGGAGGTGTCATTAGGAAGTAATGATAACAACTAAAGCCTTCTATACGCCTCGTAATTGCCCCATGAGGAAGCTATTGCAATTGTCTCCATTTTACAGAATAGGAACTGAAGTGCAGAAAAATTAAGGAGGAAGCAGTAAGACTTGGCATTTTCACTCTACCAATGATCAATTAGAAAGAGAAAGAGGTAAAAAGAGATGACAAGACGGACATTAGGAGAGATGTGTAAACACCAAGAAAAAATTCCATAATTCACATTTATATTTGATTTGCCATCAGAATCCAACTGGATATGGACTAGACTGTATATCTTGAGAGATTCACTATGGAACAAACAGAAAGAAGCTAACGTTAAACATCCAGGAACCCAATGAGGAAGAATAAGTTGGAGACAGGACGTATATTCTTCAAGGATGCCAAAATTAAGATGGATGGGGTGGGACATCAAGGGAAGTAAAGAAAGAAGAGGGAGCAAGGGAAAAGCTAGTGAAATTCGCTGTCACTCAAAAGGGAACTAGAAAAACACATGAAAGCATGTTTGAAAGTTTCTAGAATGTGGTCAGATTCAGTCACCAAATCAATGCGAAACACTTGGAAATACTGGTTATCTCTAGAAAAGCATGGGCTGTTGAATTCTTACAAGACAGACGGCATACTAGTAGTTGAAGAGCCCGATGAATGGCTATGAGTCCTTCGCAGAAATTACATATGTAAAGTTATCCTGTAATTTGTGGCAGTTGCTAGTATTCTGTAGTTGCTCTTGTCACCTTTAGAGAACATTATCGGGTCTGGTCTTGTTCATTTGAGTTCTGTTTCTCCTGGATGGAATGCTCACCCTTCTTCCCCTTTCACTTGCCTTTAGTGGTTCTTAGTCCTGGGGGTACCTCAGAATCTCCTGGAGAACTTTAAAAACGGTATCAATGTCCACATCCCCTGGGAGAGGACGGCATATCAAAGAAGTACCTGGGAGTTTATTCAAAGTACACATGCTTCCTTCTCCACCCCTGTGATGTTGGGAAGCAGGATGTAGAGTTTGCAAATGACCCTTAGTGGATTCTGCTATTCTTCCCTCCTCTTTAAGAAACACTGTTCTACGCATCCTTGGACGAGCTCAATCTCTCCTAAGGCTTCAAACACCAGGTGTACCCTAATGACTCCTAAATCTTCATCTCCATTCCGGATACCATGTGACCAGTACATATTTCTCCCTGTACCTCCAAAGAAACATCAACCTCAACACATCTTTTTTCCTCTGCCTTCCTCATCTGAATGAATGGTGCTACCATGCACAGAATCATACTGAATTTCTCTTTTTCCCCATATCTTTATTTCTTCACCCACTCCCAGAGTTAAATGGAGGCCAAATGAAATTTTAGGGAAAAAAATAAAAGTAGCATAATTTTAGGCTCAGATCACTTCTTACCTCAATATTACTGCACTACTTTTGAATTGGCCTCATTAACACTAATCTTGTTCTTCCGAAATCCGTCCTCCACAGTGCTGCCCAAGAGACCTGCCTGACAATTTCACTCATTTACCTAAATCCGTGCAATGGGTTCACCCATCGTGGGCAAACATCAAAATTCTTATGGTGACCGACAATGTCTCTGAGAGCCACAAGAATACACAGTACATCTTGAATTTAATTTCTTTAGAACAGTAATGACCTTGGTGGCCCCCAGGAACCACAGGTTTCAGTATTCATGTCTTTGTTGTAGTCCTCTCCCCGTGAATCTGTCCTTGAGCAGCAGATGGGAAGTGTAGACATCAGAAGGATACAGGCATACCAATTAAACGTACGAATGAGGGTGTTAAAAAATGTTGTTGTGACTTTGGTAACTCTTTTTAAATATTTTGTTTTATTTTTAAACTTATGTAGTGGTATATGCACTCATTTATTGCACATGGCACTTCATTTTATGAAAGGCTGTGTTTGGAGTTATAACAGCAGATTCAAATGACAGGTATTTCATGCACCATTACTTTAAAGTAAAACTGCATATAAGGAAGTAATTTGTCTTTACAAGATTAAAATATATATATATTTCTGATGATAATAAAATATCTAACAGGGCAGAAAAATTAAAGGAATATTGGAAAATTTAAAGAAGAAAAATAATCACCCTAAATAGTAAGAAAGTCTTTAATCAAGCTAAGAGAAAGAAGGGACTCCTGCCAGGGGTCATCTGCTGTTTACAGGAGGGTTTAACATGTTTTCCCTCTTATCTTTATATCATTCAAATTCAGCTAACCATTGTTGAGCTCCTACTGTGAACAGTGACCTGCACTTTCCTTTATGTTAATTCATTTATTATTAATATTTTGCACATATTGGTATTGACATTAAAATCCTATTTAAGAATAACTGAACAAAGGGTTTATATTCAAAGGTAAGTATCATTTTTAGTGCCCTATTATTATTATAAACAATGTTCAGTATACTAATTTTCAATACATATCAGACATTAAAAGACCCTGTCAAAATTTGCATGATTCCTCACTTTTTTTCTTTAAAATATCTTCTTTGTCCTGTTGTGTCTAAATCTTTGCAATTATGTGAATAATATCACATTCTTGATATCTGTGCAGAAGAAAAGCTTATACTATCATTCAAGTGCACATACACAGTATATATCACCAACATTTATATATCAATTTACACATTATTAGCTTTTTCAGAGAGAAAATTGATTCAACTTCATCCGTCCTTGGTAAAATGAGTTACATCTGACTGTTCATGTAAAACATCAAGGCTATCAGGGAATAAAACACACACCATATTTTCAAAGGCAAATGAGGGAAGTAACCTTACGATTGCCTTCAATAGTAATTCTGTTGTTTTTGCCTCTAAATATTTCCTTTTACTTACAGGAAGCAGTCAAGGTTGACACATTAGGCGGTCTTGCCTAGCAGAGAATATTTTTAATAGTGATTTGCTGGAGGCATGGCTTTGGGCTGTGCAGTGTCCCTGGAACTGGCTGTTTAAAATCCCAGATGGGCTGACTCATCCCTTCCACTTTTGGAGGTTAAAAAAAAAAGAAGGCACATCTTACAATTTACTGCAGGCAGATCTCTGAGGCCAGGTTGTAGATCATCTGCTCAGACTGCAAAATTATATCCAAATACGCAAATCAAAAACCTCAAATTTAGTTGCTGTGACTCTGACTTCTATAAAGGTCATCAGCCAATGCTTCAAAACTCAGGGTTTTTTTTTTTATGCCAGGTATTTCTCATGTATAGATCAAGGTATCAGCCAAAGATTAAAGATCATCACATGGCTAGCATACATATTGAATCTGAGGAATTAGAAGGACAAAGGGACATGGTCTCTGGTTCCAAGATAAAAAAGTATTGTGATTTATAAGGCATATGTATTTGGTCATTTGGATGACCTAAGGATGAGGCTGGCTGCCAATGGAGCTAACCACGTGATTAGAATGTTGGAATTTTCAGTCCCACTCCCTGACCTCTGGAGAGGACCTGGGGGTTGAATTAATCACCAGTGGCCAATGATTTAACCAATCATGTCTTATATAATGAAGCCTCCATAAAACCAAAAGGATGAGGTTCGGAGAGTGACTGGGCTGGTGAACACTGTGGAGATGCGGGAGAGTGCCCACCTAGAGAAGGCACGGAAGCTCTGTGCCCTTTCCCCATACTATGCCCTATGCCTCTCTTCCATCTAGCTGTTCCTGAGTTATATTCTTTTATAATAAAGTGGTAATCTAGTAAGCAAAATATTTCTCTGAGTTCTATTAGCTGCTTTAGCAAATTAATTAAACCCAAGAAGGATGTTATGAGAACCTCTGATTTATAGCCAGTAGCTCAGAAGGAAAGATAACAACCTGGGCTTGCAACGTCTGAAATGGGGGTGCAGTCTTGTAGAACTGGACCCTTAAACCTGTGGAATCGACACTATCTCTGGGTAAACTGTCAGAATTGAGTTGAATTCATGGATACCCTGTTGGTGTCTAAGAATTGCTTGTTGGAGTTGAGGAGAATCTCCCCACATGCACTGGAAATTTAAGCATGCAATTAAGTTATTAAATATCAGAACCAATTTAAGTATGCAAATGAAAAGACCACAAATACAACAGGAATCCAAGAAAGGAAAAACGATTGGTTCATGGAAGACAGGATAGGATGTAAAAAAGTAGAGTCTATCAAGTGGACAGATTGCTAGACCCTCTCCATCACGTTCCTACTTTCATCCTTACAGCATTAGTGAACAAAGATATCTCAACTGTTTTCTAAGTCAAATGGCCCCTTTTGTACTCTGGATGCTATCTTTTCCCATTGAAATGTTCCTACACGATTCCTTTTTTGCTCAGAATCTTCAAATTCATCTCTCTTTTCTGACTCCTTCCCTTGAGTCTCTCTCATCTTAAAAAAAAATCTTTTGACCCTATTTTTCCTCACGTTATCTCCTAGCTTTGGGAAATGTCTAGTCTACACAAATTGGATTTATTTCCTCACCTCTCTTTTATCTATAAACTGAAAACAAGCTCTTAACCCAACTTCCTCAACGAATCTAATCTAAACCAAGTCAGCAATGGCTTGCTAAGTGCCAAAAGATCTAGTGGCCTTTCAGTAAAATTTGATCACTCTCTCCTTGAAATTCTACTCACTATTCTCAAGCTTTCATGAAACCATTCTTTGTTGGTTTCCCTCAGATCTTGGCTCCTCTTCTATCTCCTCTGTGGTCTTTGTTTCTAGCTACCATTTAAATGTGATTTCCCCCCAGTTATAACCACATTTCTCTTTACTATTTAGTTTATATCTGTCAAATGATCCCAGATGATGTTTTTTGTTTGTTTTGGCTGAGTTGGGTCTTTCTTGCTGCGTGTGGGCTTTTCTCTAGTTGTGGCGAGCGGGGGCTACTCTTCGTTGTGGTGCGCAGGCTTCTCACTGCGGTGGTTTCTCTTGTTGTGGAGCACGGGCTCTAGGGTGCGTGGGCTTCAGCAACTGTGGCACTCAGGCTCCGTAGTTGTGGCTCGCGGGCTCTAGAGTGCAGGCTCAGTAGTTGTGGCGCATGGGCTTAGTTGCTCCGCGGCATGTGGGATCTTCCCGGACCAGGGCTCGAACCCGTGTCCCCTGCATTGGCAGGCGGATTCTGTGTCACCAGGGAAGTCCCTGGTGTGTCACAAGGGAAGTCCCCCATATGATGTTTTGTAACTTTGCTTATGTCCCTGAGACGGTTACACCAATGTCCAATATGTGCAGGTGATTTATACAGGTGAAACCCAGACTCAAATACATAGGTTACACATCCATTCATCCATTCATTCATATTCATTTCTCTCTCTCTCTCTCTCTCTCTCTCTCACACACACACACACACACACACACACACATTAAAGCAACCAACCACTGCACATTTCCATCTAGAAGCTTCCCAGGTCACACAGAATTGCTATATCTCAAACTGAAGACATATTTTCCTTATCTCCCCCATGCTCTTCTTCTTGGTTTTCTTATATAGGTGAACGGTGCTTCACCTACCTAGTTACTCAAGGCAAAAGCAAAGGAATCATACCCTTCATCCCCTCGTCCAATCTTTCACTAAGACCGATTAAATGTACTTCCTTAATGCCTGTCCTATTTGTCCCCTCTTCTCTGTGCCTACTTTTTACCTCTATCAACATCAGTTTCTTAAATGCTCTCATCCCTACATCCCCTCTTCAGACTTTTCCAACAATCTTCTATAATGTCAGAGGGCCCTTTCTAAAACAAATCCAATCACATTATTTTCTTACTTAAAATCCTTCAATGGCTCCTTCTAGCTATCAGGCTAAAGCTCAGAGGTCTTCAATATGACAAAAAGGTTCTTCATGAACTAGTTTCTCCGATGTCTACAGATTTTTTTTCTACCAGTTTCCCACATGTCCCCTTTATATTTGCATCCTAAATCCTATGCTCCGGCTCTGCTTAATTACTTTCAATTCCCCAAATACACTCTCTTTTTTCAACCTGTGCACTTGCTATTCCTCTGTCCACAGTGTAGTTAGAGCTAACACAGGATAATAACTAACCACACGTGATCAGGAGTCAGGTTACTTAGATTTAAATATCAGCTCCTCCATTCACTGGCTTGGTGACAATTTGCTAATTAAACTCTGTGTCCCTTGTTTTTCTTTTTTGTAAAACAGGATGAAAAAGAACTTTTACCTCGTAGAGTTGTGACAAGGATTAGATGAGACATACCATATGAAGCAATGAAAATATGGCAGCAATAACCTCTCATTAACGTCAGCAGTAATCGTCAAACATATGTGTAATGACTATCTGCAGGAAGGACTGAATTCTATCCAGTGTGAGGAGTATGTCACCAAAATAATCAAGCAACGGAGACACAATGTTGAGGTCCTGTAGCTTGGTTCCACTCACCCACGGAGGCACCTTCAGAAACAGTGAGGAGAGCCTCCCTTCAAGTCTCCCTGCACAGATGAATGTTCTCTTTCAGTCCAATTCTTCTCAGGTTCAGTTAATGTCCAACTCCTTTCCTACGTTCCTCTTCATCTGTCTTCATTCCATTTCAACGCCATAACCTTTTTTGGGAAATGCTCATCAACTAATACAACCCTACTTCATCACCCCTGCACAAGAGCTGCAAAGTAGGCTATTGAATTTTGGGTGGGAAAGGCACCAGGGATCCCTAATGAGGGAGAAGAATATCAACTTGCAGGGACCCCAGTCCACTGCAGTGGTCCCAATGCAAACTTTACTATTTGGGGATTTCATTTGTGGGTTCTCATCTTTTTTTGCCTGGTTTTCAAACTCTTCCTCTCTCCTATTTCATTCTCTGTGTCCTATAAACCGATTCAAACCTCCCCCACGCTAAAGCTGCTAAATGCAGCAATAGATCCTCACTTTTCTTTATTCTGCCTCTTATAGCTTAATTCTAGCGACAACTGCACATTTCAGACTGCCTCAAGCATTCCTCGTCTTTTTTTTTTTTTTTTTTTCTTGCGGTACGCGGGCCTCTCACTGTTGTGGCCTCTCCCGTGCGGAGCACAGGCTCAGCGGCCATGGCTCACGGGCCCAGCCGCTCCGCGGCATGTGGGATCTTCCCGGACCGGGGCACGAACCCGTGTCCCCTGCATCGGCAGGCGGACTCTCAACCACTGCGCCACCAGGGAAGCCCTCCTCGTCTTTTTTAATTAATAGAATCCAAATATAATTTTATATTCAAACTGTTATATGCAAACTTTTTTTAAAGTTAAATAATACTGGAAAGGTTTTAATAAGAACAGCAGTCCTCTGTGTCAACATGGAGTTCAACTCCTTGAAAGGCAATCATTTTAACTCTTGGTTAATTTTTCTATAATTTATCTCAAAGGTACAAACAATATCTGTGCTATTTCCTATTATTTCAAAGTTCAAGAATCCCTTGAATTCTTACACGGAAGATGAGGATTTTTCTTTCTCCTATGACTTGACTCCCTAATGAGCGTTCTCTCATGGCAATTTGGATAGAAATCACTGTTTGGTGGTTATATTACAGTAACTAAGTAACTTTGTTTATTGCTGGGTCATGCACTGCATCATAAAATCATTTACTTTATTGTAATTTTATTTTCCTTGGAATTAATTGCCTCTTTTAAAATATCTGCATAGTTTTCTATGTTCCTGCCACTAAATTCTTCTGTGAATCTTTATGGGGGAGCACGTAGGCTAATCCATCATTTTAACTTTTCATTTCCTCTGAAAGACCTCCCCCTGGAGCCCTCCCCTATACTCCAGCAGTCAGCACTGGTTGCTCTGTAGTTTGGTATACAGGTGTCACCCTTGCCTTCAACTTCATTTTTCTGGGAATTACATTCACCTCTCTTCTGGGTTAGATCTCTTCATTCCTGAATCTCACACGTAATCATCATTCTTGATTTTATTCCCTTGATTTGACGGACCATAAATGAGGTGAGTGGTAAAAATTTCAATGCCATGTATTTGCTCAAATACCTTTCTTTTTCTTTTGTTTTAATCCTCATATTATTCAGAGATTAGCTAAATATCAATATCTAGTTTGGCAATCGTTTTCCTTCAAGTACTGCAGGAATTGTTCCATGTTTCTTCTGGCTTCTAGCACCCCTTTCAAGAACGGTCTTCTTTATTCATTTTTTTTAACATCTTTATTGGAGTATAATTGCTTTACAATGGTGTGTTAGTTTCTGCTTTGTAACAAAGTGAATCAGCTATACATATATATATATCCCCATATCTCCTCCCTCTTGCGTCTCCCTCCCTCCCACCTTCCCTATCCACCCCCCCAGGTGGACACAATTCTTTATTCTTTTTTGAAAGTTACCTTCTTTTCTGAAAGCTTTTACATTTTTCTCTTTATCATGACTGTTCAAAATCTCATCATGATGTGCCTTTCTTTTTCTTTTTTAAAAAAATTCATTATACTATATAATTCAATGAGCACTTTCAATCTGGAACCTCAATAACTCAGGCCAGATTATCTATGTATTATTTCACTCCTAATTTTTTTACTTGTATTTTCTCAATTCTGTCTCATTGGAACTCACGATCATAGAATTTTATTTTATTCACTGCAATATCCCAGCATCTAGAACAATAGATGGTACATAATGATGCTCAATAAAAATTGACTGGATATATTAATTAGGATACTAGACTTCTTGGTTTACTTTACTTTCCTATTATGGTTCTCTTGTGTCTTTTTTAGCTGTTACTGTCTTCCTCACTTTTAACTGCCAAACCTTACATTATTATTTTTTTAATTTCTTGGAGTTGTACTTTTTCATTTCTAAAAATCTTGTTTGTTCACTAAATGTTCTGTTTTAAATATCTCATCCTATTATTATTTCATGTATCTTTTTTTCCCCTCTGAGCTTATCAATGATTGCTCTTTAAGTTTTCTTTTGCTATATGTATTATAAATGTTTTCATTTTTTCTGAGCTATTTTTCCTGATTTTCCCCCCACTCTCCTTTCTTGAGAAAGAAATCTATCATTCTCCCACTAAGGGAGCTAAAAGCTTGGATGCAGCTTCTGTAAAAGGAAGGATTTCATGGTTTCTCTATTTAGAATCTACATTGCCAATTACTTATCTTGTTTTCAGGCCTTCTATTGTGTCTGAAATTATTTTATCAGATACAACAGTGTGTCTGATACTATTTCTGTTCAGTTTCACCAAGGAGTAAACTTCCTGCCTTATTTCAGGATGAGGAGGAATTGTCACATGGCTGCAGAGGGGATCTGGGAGACTAAATAGCTCATTAGGAATTTCAGCTATCATTCATCCCCCATTTCAGTGATTCTTGTCATCTCCGATTCCTGAACCATGCCAGGGTCTGGAGGCAAAACTCTATTTCTCGTTGGCTCTTCCTTCTTCAGGTAGTTATATTTCAGCTTTCTGTACTCTACTGACCATGTTTCCTTTGCATTTCACTCTTCAACGTGCCATAGATCTTATTCATATCCTTTCCCATCTCTTTCCTGGTAGGTTTTTATTCTTTGCTAACGTTTTAGTGAGATTTGAGAAGTAAAAATAAACATGCGAACTCAATCTTCCATGTTTAAGCAGAAGACTTCCCTTCCCTTTCCAATTATGAAATCAGGCTTCTATGCCTTTCTTGCTGCTAAAACTGTTTTAGCAAGGATCAATAATGACATCTTACATTCTAAAACCAACATACTGATGATTTCCAAACCTATATATATCTGAAGCCAAAGACTCTCTTCAAGTAAACATATACAAATGTGCTCTGGACATCATTTACAAAACTGGACTCACTGTTTCCTCCGCCCTCAAGCTATTACTGCCTTAAACGATACCACTACAGTATTCAACTTACTACTCAAGCTGGAGACCTGGATATTTTCTCTCTCTCCCTCATCCTTCCCCAACTAATAAAACAATTCAATAGGTGTGACTAAATTACTGTGTTTTATATCATTGTCTCCCCTCTATCCTCAGTGGTAATGGCTTAGTCCATTTTTAAGCAATGTGTAATCTGGGTTACAGAAATAATCCTGCTATATTCTTTCTGTCTCTAGTCTTGCATTTTCCATACTGTTGCAAGTGAGTGTTTTCCTATACACAAATCTAACCATGACACTGTGCGCTTAAATGCAATAGAATGCTTTTGATCACAAGCTAGAGTAACCAACTCAGACAACCTTAGGCATTTCTTGGTTCCTGTGACCAAATTGCCAAAATGGGATGCTTGCCCCCGACGGACTGGAATGAATCAGGTATTGGAATACCTCCAAAAGACTCACTAGATCTCTTCTCTGCTTCTCTTGGTGTGTTAGGTTTATGAACTACACTGACTATGCCCACGAGGCTGGAATCATAGTCAGCTGCAATCTGGAGCGTACGTTCCACCAGCTATGCTACCAGAGGAGTAAGGATTCGTACCCTTTTATTCCCATTTTTAATCCTAAAGAAAGATACTGATGAGGCCAGTTTGGGTTTCTTGCCTACTCTGATCGCCAGTGGGAACGCAGACGATAGACAGAATGAATAGGGCAGTGGCTTCCCACACAAGGAAGAATTAGAAGGACGCTGAGCAACAGCATTTATCCCGCTGTGTAATACAGACCGTCTGGACTCGAGTTCCAGCACAACTCCCTAGCTGTATAACTAGGGCAAGTTACTTACCTTCTCAGGGCCTTACTTGTCTAAAATAAAAAGTGAGACTAAGGACAGGGATTACTTCATAGACTTGTTGATTTAATAAGGGTAAAATTCTTACAACAGTCTCAGCTTCGTTGTAAGTACTAAACAAACATGAGCCATGCATAAATAAATCAAATTCTTCTTGCCGTGACAAAGAAAACCCATTACGACCTGGCCCCTGCTTGATAGTTCAGCATTCTTTCTTATCCCGTTCCTCACACTGACACTCCCAGACTATGATGAACAATCTATGTCTCCGTGCCTCTTGGCCCTTGGTCACGGTCTCTCCCTGGAATGCCCGTCCCCAGCTCTGTCTGCCTATGTGCCATGTAAGTTTCCCTTCAGTATTAAAATATTTATACCTCAACTTGGTAATGGTACTTCTAAATGATACCTCCCCCCCCCAAAAAAAAACAGTCAAAAATTTATGCAATATGTTAACTGTTCCTCTTAAGAGCTGAAATAGGAAAGGGCTCCCTTTTCCCCTCCTCTTTACTTCAGTCCCATGTTTACTGTTGCTTTATACAGACTAAAGATGCCCACAGATATAGCTCCAGCCCAGACTAAACTCTCAGACCTTGAAAAAATTACTAAACTCCCCCCTTGAAGCCCCACATTGATGACTCAAAGGTCTCTCAAACTCAATATACCCAAGGCTGAACTCAATCTTCCTACTACAACTGCTCTTTCTCTGCCTATACTTGTTCTTATGAAGGGAGACAACCTCCCCATGGCTCCTGCCACCCTCACTATTCACTTCATCATCAACTTGTGGACATTTCTCAACACAGCCTCCCTCCTCCAGTTCCATCTCTGTTCCCTTCACTCATGAATGGCTGCAGCCAGAGGGATCATTTTGAATGTGATCTTATTGTATTTCTCCTTTGATTAAAAGGGTTCAATAGCTTTCCTTTGTCTTGAACACAAAGCCCAATAGGCTCACCCTGGCAATGTGACGTCTTGCATGATCTGGACTCTGCCCACCTCTCCATTTTTATCTTAAGCCATTCTCCTGCTCACCTCACCAAGGAGGAGATTTCTCTGACTTCTTCAGATTCCTACAATTTGCTAAGTAGCTTCCTGACGTGTGGTCTTTACCCATGCTCTTCCTTTTGCCTCAAACACCCCTCCTCACTTCCTAACATGTATAAATCCTTCCAGCATTCCAGTCAACTTAAATGTCACTTTATCAGGGAAAGTATGCCTAAGAATATTCTTCCCATTTTTATGGCACCCTGTTTTTCATTTTCATGCCCAAGTCACAATTTTAATTAATTAATTCTTTGGTTAATCCCTTACTTTCCTTTCTTTTCCATTTTCCCGTAAGTTCCTGAAAGGCAGAAGCTTTGTCTTATTTATGACTAAAGCCTCATTTCTTTGCAGAATACTTCTAACATAATTGGAACACAATAAATATTTTTTGAGTAAGTGAAACTGCCAACATTAGGTGAGTACAGTAAATTCTTTCATCGTAGTATTGTGTGGCTGTGAAAAGATGTATGCTAAAAACTGCTGATGTGAGAAAATGCTAAATTATACACATAGTATTTCAATTCAGTAAAAAATGCACAGAAGATAGATGTGGTAGGCAGAAGAATGACCCCCCCCTCCCCAAAGATGTTCACATTCTAATCCCTGGAAACTTTGAATATGTTATATTACAAGGGAAGGGGTAATTAAGACTGCTAATCAGTTGACCCTGAAATAAAGAAATTATTCTGGATTATTTGGCAGGGCCCAGTGTAAGCACAGGGTCTTGTAAATGTGGAAGATGCAGCAGAAGAGTCACAGTCAGAGCCAAGTAGGAAAGGAGAGACTCCATCAGACATTGCTGGCTTTGAAGATAGAAGGAAAACACAAACCAAGGAAGGTGGACAGCTTCTAGAAGGTGTAAAAGGCCAGGAAAATTCTCTCCAGAGCCTCCAGAAAGAATGCAGCCTTGCATTCTTAATTTTATCCCAGTGAGACCCATGTTGGACTTCTGACCTCCAGAACTGTAAGATAAAATACTTTAGGGTTTTCAGCCATCAGTTTGTGGTAACTTGTTAGAGCAGCAATAGGAAACTAGTACAATAGGGTGTATGAGGACAGGAGAGTTGACATGTTTTTGTTTTCATATTTTGTACATTTTTGTAGGCAAGCTCTCTGCAGCTTCTCCTTTCTCTGATTTTAGCCCCGTTTTACCAGTTGGCAGCATTGTGCTTAAGACTGCCATATTTCTACTGAACCCATGAAATTAAAAAAAAAAAAAACCTGGAGAAATTATCTGGCTTACAGATGCAAGTTTTTGGGGTTTTTTTCTAAACACACGTTAAATGAAAACGTAGATGGCAAATATCCTAAGAATATTCAGGGAAATTGCATAGTTTTTCTTGCTAAAATGAAGAACGAATAAATTTTCATCCATTACATTAATATTACAAAAGGACTTTAGAAAGTATCTATATAGCTGGATGACTTTTAGCACTGAAAGACAGAAACAGTTCCCAGGATAATATTATTGTCCTTTTACTATTTTATCCTCTTTCTATGCCTTTATAGCAGTAATGAAAATAAGCACTGGATTTAGGAATCTGAGAAGCATGTTTTAGTTCCTAATGGGAAAGAAAAGGGAAATCCTCGATGGAATTTTTTCTTAATGCCAGCATCTCCTAGATGCTTAAACTATCTTGAAATAAGCTATCTGAATAAAATACACATGGATACCTGGTATTACTTTATATCTAGGAAACTTGGAAGTCAGTGAAGTTTTTACGGTTAATAAATTTACTTACAAGATTAGAAAATGTACTCTAGAATTATGCATTCAACAATACCATTCTTGGACTTCCCTGGTGGCGCAGTGGTTAAGAATCCACCTGCCAATGCAGGGGACACGGGTACAGAAATATCCCACATGCCACGGAGCAACTGAGCCCGTGTGCCACAACTCCTGAGCCTGCACTCTAGAGCCCGTGAGCCACAACTACTGAGCCCACGTGCCACAACTACTGAAGCCCGTGCGCCTAGAGCCTGTGCTCCGCAACAAGAGAAGCCACCGCAGTGAGAATCCCGCACACCTCAATGAAGAGTAGCCCCTGCTCACTGCAACTAAAGAAAGCCCACACTCAGCAACGAAGACCCAACACGGCCATAAATAAATAATAAATTTATTTTAAAAATACCATTTTCAATTCTATCTTATTTTGAAGTGGGTGTAAATTGACCTTTGAAAGATCTGAAATTTAAATTAGAACATATGGTTTACTTATAAACTTGACTGAAAAGATGAATTTTTATACAGAAGCATAAAATATTTATCTTCAATTACATGACTGTTATGTTCTCAAATAATTCATGCAATTTTTTTCTAAAACCTTTTCTAGTTATTTATTGGTGAATAAACAGATTAAAAATCTGCTTTTGTTTTTGCACATGGACAAATCCCTGAAACTTTGTAGATATAATATTGAAACCATATGAAAACCTGTCACTGAACGGAGGAAATTATTTAGAGAGAAAGAACACCACCGAGCAAATGGAAAAAAAACAGTGCAAAGTATCCATACAGCTGGTTTCATTTCCCTCTAGCACCTTCTGGTGGTAAACGCGGTGTATTGCTGAATCCTCTAGCATGGACAGAAAGAATTTACTGCAAACATTATTTAATGCTCAGTATCTTGATTCTCCCTCAAAGCAGTCTGAATATATTTTAAATTTTTTCTGTAGTTACTGTTATACATTCAAAATATAATCATATCAGAAAAGATAATTTCAAAATTCCTGCCAGAACTTTGAGTTAATTTATTTGCCGGTACCGTGAATTTTTTGAATGTCTGCACTCAAAAATAAAATTGGATAAGGCAGAACCAAATAACAGGACTGTAGACAAATACATAAGTACCCACATATATGGTCTCAGCCTGGATTATATATGAAAGAAGCGATTTTAAGATAAATGTGCCTTTATTTTTCTTTATTAGATTTAGAATGTGGTATTATTTAGTGTCAATAATATCTAACATTTCTTGAGATCTTACACGAATGCCTGGAATCATTTAAAATATGTTATACACAATCTCATTTGGTTACACAATAAGCTAATGAGATACATAAGTATACATATGTGTGTGTGTTTATTATCTAATTTGATGGATACAGAAAAGTAATCATTTATTTGGCATATTTAAAAATAATGAATAGAAAAACTTAAGAGACAGAGACTCAAATGTACTCTCATAGTCAAAGAATAAATGAATGGATAAATGTATTCACTACTTAATATCATGTATATATGAAGGACCAAACATTGGGAATTTAACATGAAAAAGGCTCTTCACTATATTGAAAGCATTTACTGTATAAGCTGCAGAAGGTAGATATGAAAAAATATCATAGGAACTGTCATAATAGATACATATGTACCAAATGTCAGAATTGCCAAGAAGATAAGCCCCTACATCTGCATGAAGACACAGAAAGGGCATCAGCTGGCTAGTGATCAGGATCTGCCCATTAATCCTCTATTTCCATGATCATTAAGCATCCAAGGAATTAAAATTTGGCTTTGCACCTGGATTTCCTGCAGGGAGAAGATACATAAGCCAGAAGATTCAAAAACCTTCACAGTATCTGTCATAATTTAAGTCTTGAAATGTATGTACATTAAGTGGACAAAGATCATCTCTATTTTGTTTATCACTGACCTCCCAACAGCTGACAGATTGCTGGGCACACAGCGCGACTTGCTCAATATCTGCTCAATGACTCCACAGGGCCTCTGAAGCCTGCCGGCCTCCTAAAGGAACATCTCATAACCCCTCACACATTACCATCCTATGCAGCCAAATATGTTCAATACTTTTCAGTAGCATTAAGTGTAACAATTAAGTGATGCGATTCTGAAAAAGTGAAAGGTTAATGCATACAGTGTTTACTGTAATCATAGGCACTTCATTAGAGGCAGGGTTTGATTTGAAAGGAAAGGGGACTGAGAGGGGATGTTTTGGTAGATCACGCAATCTCCCAAGAGGGCAGAGATCATGCCGTTGTCACGTCTGCATCCTAGTAACCCACTCAGTGTTTGGCACATAGTACACAGACAATCAAATATTTGTTGAAGAATGAAGAACAATAAATATATGAAACAGCTTATGTTTTTTACAGAGAGTTAATCACAAACTAGAAAAACACTAAGATTCTGAAATGCAGAAGAACTATTTAAAATCACTAAAGCTTGTCACACAAAAGCTACAGCCGTACCCCTATACAGAGTTAGAAACAGAAAGAAACTCTGCACACATTCATCTGGACTTAGATTCATTGAGGCTTATGCCAAATATGCATGGCAAAAAAGGAGAAAAAGAGCAATCGTTTGAGAAGTCGGAGAGCTGAACTTCATGAGTAAGGTTTTGGCTAGAAAATTGCTATCCCCGTAAACATTGCATGATTTCCAAGGAACATGACAAAATTTCTATCAATAATGCCATAAGATAAATATTTGGCTTAATTCAAGAATAGTTCAGATTTTTTTATTTAAACCATTTCCCCATATAAACAAAGCATGGAAACAGCCTGGATGCTCTTCAAAAGACTCTAAAAGAACTCAACGACCCATATAATAACATTATTTAACAAAATTTCTCCCAGACTATAGCAGAATATTTTTCATTTTTTCCATTTGTGCAATTTATGTGTAATATGAATACTGCCCATGAAAAAAAGTCTCACAGCCCTTTAGTAATCAAAAGTTATTGCTAAACAGCATTACCAGTATAATGCTTTATAGAAGCAAGGGTTTAAACAAAAGGCTTCAGCTACCACATACCACATCAACAACAGTTTTTACACTACCTGGTACTTTAACATAGAAATACACAGCATGTACTTTGCTTGAAAGGATACAAGTATATTAATTACAGGAAGTCTTAAACCCCCTTTTTCCTCAACAAAGGGTGCTTATAATTCCTATCAATTGAAGTATGTCAGTCACAGCCCGGTTGGCAGTGTAGAAAAATAGTAACATACACAACTGGAGTCATTTTCATGTCTTTCATTTTGTATAGAAATCCCACTTTCACAATAAAACGAGAGAATAAACAAAAATGTGCATCATGTTGAAAGGGTTGTTTGTGGGCTCCACCACTGCTTTTTTCAGTGCAAACATTTGTCCAGCAGAAAACTGAGTTTCAGTTCCATTTAAACACACAGAGCACATGGTTTATGGCAATTGTTGGCACAGAGTAAAAATCACAGTTCTTCCAAGTGTTTTATTCTTGAATTTCTTGCCCAGAGAAAGCCTGAGCGGTGCAGTGGTTTCCAGACCTGGTTAGGGTTGGCTCTCCTGAATCAGAAAAGCCTCTTTTCCTTTAATTAATAGACTTTGAGATTTTACCTCCCACGAATCAGATGATGGCCATGAACTGCTCTGCGTGGCTTGACAATGTGCTATGTAAACTGCTACATTCTCACAGAGCACTTTCCAAAAGTGGCTGTTCATGGGCTGATATGCCTTTCAGCATTTCAGATCTTTAATGTAACATCTTCATTTCAATATAAAGGATGCATAATAAGGATTACTGATTTTAAAAAGATCAACAACTAAAGCTACTCTCTTTACTCTCCATTCAGTACTTCATGTTCTTACACCCATGTTTCTTACTTACAACTAGCACTAATTTAAGTGTAAAATATCTACCTAAATTATTGAATTATAGGATTTCTAATATCTGAAATGGATATGGACACATTCACATATGTGTGGGAATTAAAACAAATATAAACAGGAAATTTAAAATTTTTAATTACTCAGAATTTGCAGTAAACTCAGATTTCTTTATTATGCTAACACAGGGCAAAGTAGCTACTGTCAGAATGAGCCAATTGGATCAATTAGGCTTGGGTAAAAATCCACGTGTTCAGAATATATCTTATAGTCATGACATACAATAAGATTAGTTTCATGTTTTACATTCTTACAATGGACTTACAAAAGTAACTGATGAATATTCAACTAGTATCCAAATTTTGCAAATGGGAGATTAGAATTTTAGAGATGTTAAATGACTGTCTCTTGTTTCCCAGGTTAGAGTGGATCCACTGGATCTGGATGTGGACCATGATCCTCTCTATTGCCAAAAACAAAAACAAAAAAGAAATTTATCTCTAAATCAGATTCAGACCACATGGCTGGGCTCACAAATACAGAATTCTGTAACACTATAACAGTGGTGCATAAATAACTTTTAACTCTGGTATAGAAGTTAAAAGACAAAAGTATAAAAGGTAACTACAATAATAAAATTATGTTAATAAATATACAATAAAGATATAATTTGTGACATCAATAACCAGTATAGGTGGGGTAAGAAGTAAAACAACAGAGTTCAGTATGTGATTGAAGTTAAGTTGTTATAAGTTTTAAAAAGATTGTCATAACTATGTTTTACGTAAGCCCCATGGAAACTGCAAAGAAAATATTTATAGGAGATACACAAAAGAAAAAGAGAATAGAATCAAAGCATATCACTTTAAAAAAAAATCAACAAACCACAAAGGAAGAAGACAGCAGGAGAAGATAAAATGGACAAAACAACTACAGGGCAGAAATCTATTCACAAAATGGCAATAGCAAATCCGTAACTATCATTAATTACTTTAAATGTATAGATTAAACTTTCCAGTCAAAAGACATAGTCTTCCAGTCAAAAGACTAAACTGATTTTTTAAAAATCTAATTATTTGCTCTCTACAAGAGACCCACTTCAGATTTAAGAACACACATAGGCTAAAAGGGAAAGAAGGAAAAACATAATCTATGCAAATGGTAATCAAAAGAAAGCAGGGGTAGTCCACTTATATAAGGCAAAATAAACTTTAAATTTAAAAACTGTCACAAAACAAAGAACATTATAAAATAATAAAAGAGTCAAGTTAGGGACTTCCCTGCTGGCACAGGGTTAAGAATCCTCCTGCCAATGCAGGGGACATGAGTTAGAGCCCTGGTCCAGGAAGATGCCACATTCTGCGGAGCAACTAAGCCCATGCACCACAACTACTGAGCCTGCATGCCACAACTACTGAAGTCCGCATGCCTAGAGCCCATGCTCCACAACAAAGAGAAGCCACCACAATGAGAAGCCTGTGCACCGCAACAAAGGGTAGCCCCGCTTATCACAACTAGAGAAAGCCCATGCGCAGCAACAAAGACCCAATGCAGCCATAAATAAATAAATAAATAAATAATTTTAAAAAAGAGTCAATTTATAAGGAAGATACAAAAATTATAAATACAAATACAAATTCTTCTCAAGTGCACAGGAAATATTCTCCACGATAAATGATGTGTTAGATCACAAACCAGTCTTACAGATTTAAGAAGATTAAAATTATACCAAATATCTTTTCTGACTACATTGGAATGAAACTAGAAATCAATTATAGAAGGAAAACTGGAAAATTCACAAATTTGTTGAAATGAAATAGCACACTCTTGAATAACCAATGGACCAAAAAAGAAACCAAAAGGGAAATTAGAAAATATATTGAGACAAATGAAAACACAAAATACCAAAATTTATGATATGCAGCAAAAAAAAAATTCACAAGTTGGATAGTTTAGAGTGGTAACTGCCTACATTTAAGAGGAGAGATCTCAAATAAACAGACTAATTTTTCACCTCAAGGAAATAGAGGAACACATTAAGTCCAAAGTTAGCAGAAGAAAGGAAATAATAATATTAGAGCAGAAATAAACAAAACAACAAATAGAAAAACCAACAAAACTAGGAGTTGATTTTTTTAAAGATAATATAATTAACAAATCTTTACCCTGACTAACTGGACAAAAAGGGAAGACACAAGTAAACAAAATCATAAATGAACAAGGAGATATTATATATAAAAAGAATTATACAAGAATACTATGAACTGCATGCTAAAAAAACTGAATAACCTAGAAGAAATGGAAAATCTGAACAGACCTACAACTAGTAAGACTGAGTCAGTAATCAAAAACCTTTCATCAAAGAAAAACCCAAGACCAAATGGCTTCACTGGTCAATTTTACCAAACATTTAAGGAAGAATTAATACCAATTCTTCTCAAACTCTTTCCAAAAATTGAAGAGAAGGGAACAGTTCCAGATTCATTTTATGAGGACAGAATTACCCTGATACCAAAGCCAAGCAAAGATACCATAAGAAAAGAAAACTATAGGCCAATATACCTGATGAATATACTTGCAAAAATCCTCCAAAAAAATACTAGCAAACCAAATTCAACAGCACATTATAAGAATCAGACACCCTGAACAAGTGGAATTTATCCCTAGGAGGCAAAGATGGTTCAACAATGGAAATCAATCAATGTAATATACCATATTAACAGAACAAATAATAAAAATCACATGATCATCTCATGAGAAGCAGAAAAAGTGTTTGACAAAATTCAACACCTTTTACGATGAAAAAACTCAACAAACTAGGACTAGAAAGAAATTGCCTCAACATAATATAGGCCATATATGAAAACCCACAGCTTATGCTCAGTGGTGAAAAACTGAGAGCTTTTCCTGTAAAATCAGGAACAAGTCACAGATACCCACTCTCATCTCTATTTAACATAGTCTGGATGTCCCAGCCAGAGCAATTAGGTAAGAAAAAGAAAAAATTGGTATCCAAATTAGAAATGAAGAAGTCAAATTAACTCTGTTTGCAAATGACATGATCTTAAATGTAGAAAAAAAGATTTCACATACACACAGACTCTTTTAATGAAAAAACAAATTCTGTAAAGCTGTAGGATGCATAATCAACATATAGTAATCAGTTGTACATTTATATGCTAATAACAAATATTATGAAAATCAAATTAAGGAAACAATCCCACACACAGCAGCACTAAAATGAATAAAATACTTAGGAATAGACTACCAAAAAGAATAAAATACTTGGGAATAAACTTAACCAAGGAGGCAAAAGAACATACACTTTTGAAAACTACAAAACACTGATGAAAGAAATTAAAGATGACACATAAATGGAAAGACATTCCATGTTCAGGTATTGGAAGACTTAATATTGTTAAAATTTCCAAGGTGATCTACAGAGTCAATGCAATCTCTACCAAAATCTCAATGGCATTTTTGGAGAAATAGAAAAAAAATTCTAAAATTAATACAGAACCACATAGGACCCTGAATAGTCAAAACATCCTTCAGACAAAAGAACAAAGCTGTAAGCCTCATACTCTCTGACATTAAAACATATTACAAAGCTGTAGGAATCAAAAGAGTGTGGTACTGGCATATAAACCAGTGAAACAGAGTAGAAAGCCCAGAAATATACCCATGTATATTTGGTCAAATGACCTTTGACGAGGGTGCCAAGACTACACAGTGGGGAAAGGACAGTCTCTTCAACATATGGTAATGGGAAAACTGGATATTCACATGCATGAGAATGAAAGTGAACCCTTATCTTATACCACACACAAAAATCAACTCAAAATGGATAAATGATTTAAACCTAAAACTATAAAACTCCTAGAATAAAACATAAAAGAAAAGCTTCATAAAATTAGTCTGAACATAACATTGCAATAATTTATTGGCTAGATACCAAAAGCACAAGCAATTAAAGCAAAACTAGACAACTGGGACTATGTTAAACTAAAAAGCTTCTGCACAGCAAAGGAAACAATCAACAGAGTATAAAAACAACCTATGAAATGGGACAAAATATTTGTAAACCCTGTATATGCTAAGGGCTTTAATATCCAAAGCATGTAAGGAATACCTACAAATCAATAGCAAATAAATAACTTTATTAAGAAGTGGCAAAGAACTTGAATAGATATTTCTCCAAAGAAGACATACAAATGGCCAACATGTAAATGAAAAGATGCTCAACATCACTAATCATCAGGAAAATACAAATCAAAACTACAATGAGTTATCATCTCATATCTGTTAGGATGGCCACTGCAGGAAATAAAAACAGAAACTAATTAATGTTGATTAAGGATATGGAGAAATTGGAACCTTTGTGCACTCTTTGTGGTAATACAAGATGGTACAATCAGTATGGAAATCAGCATGGATGTTCTTTAAAAAATTAAAAATAGAACTACCACATGACCCAGTAATCCCACTTCTGGGTATTTATTTTAAAAGATAACTGAAAACAGCTCTCAAAGAGATATTTACACTGCCATGTTTATTACAGTATTACTCACAATAGCCAAGAGGTTGAAACAATCTAGATGATAGATGAATGGATAAAGACAATGTTATATATACAGGTAATGGAATATCATTCATCCTTAAAAAGGAAGGAAATCTTGTCATATGCTATAACATGTATTAACCTTGAGGACATTATGCTAAATGAAATAAACCAGTCACAGAAGGACAAACACTGTATGATTCCCCTTATATGAGGTATCTAAGGTAGTCAAACTCATAGAAGCAGGAAATGGGATGGTGCTTGACAGAGGCTGGTGGGGAGGGAAATGGGAAGTCACGGTTCAATGAGCACAGAGTTTCAGTCATTTAAGATGAGAAAGTTCTAGAGATCTGCTGTACAACAATGTGCATATAGTTAATACTGTACTGCACACTTAAAAAATTAAGAGAGTAGATTCCATGTTATGTGTTTTTACTACAATGAAAAAGAAGCGTAAAAAAAATCAGAGATGTTCAATAATTCCCTTCATATACACATATGCACACACTCATGCACAGACATATGTTTAATTTTCAGCAAGCTGCGAAACACAGTTGTTTTACTCTCTTTACCACAGTGCTCCCTTATAATAAACATTACAGGCAGTTTCCCGAAAGCCATATTCTATAGGATTTCTGCTGTCAATATGAGGTGTATAATTTGCTTCCCAGATGGAATGTGCTTCACGCATATCCCATTTAATATTCATCAAAATCTGGTGTGGTGGGAATTGTACCTCCCTTTTGACAGATAAGAAAGTTGAGGCTTATAAATGTTGAGGGAATAAATAGCATAGTTTAGATTGAAATTAGATATGTGGAACTCTAGTCTAGGATTCTATCCATGATTTTTGTCCAAGAGAAAAATTGAGAATTTAGACTTATTCATCGGTAACTTGATTTGTTACTATATAACCCAGAATGAGAAATGATTTCAGTTTCTTTGATAAGGTGCTTATAAATTTCTATGTCATGACTGAAAAATGTGCAGGTAAACTAAAGGTCATAATTTCTGCTGTTCCTCTAAATGCAATTGCCCAGATGTGTAAAGAAAAGAAAATCTCATTATTTCCTTTTGAGAAATGCAATTAGATTTCTTGAACTCCAAAACTTATCTTAAAAAAGAGATATTATAATATTTAATTTAACCTCTTATTTAGAAAAAAATACTGATGACCTCAAGATTTGCATAGATTAGAAAGAAACTTGGAAAAATGAGACTAAATTTCATTTTAAGAATTTGACAAATTCTAAGAGGTTCAAAGTTACAGTTACAGGTTTTGTACATTGTAAATATAAATATACTGTACTTGTGAAGTACAATGATTTCTCTTTTGCCTCTAAATCTTGATAATGGCCTCAGCTCTACACACCTCTGAGAATTTGCACTGTAGGTATGAAATGGTACCTATAAATAAACCTAAGGTATAATTTTATAAAGACCTCATTTTCTCATGATGTAAATAAATGGCATCCTACAAAAATGACTGAAGGCTACCATAACTTTTTCACCATTCAACAAAATGGCACACTACACAGAGAAAATACACAAGAAGTAAAAAAAATGGTCGAGTCAGCAAAGCTTTGCTACTCAGCCCATATGCGCCTACTTAGTTAATGAGATACCCTGCATACAGTAACAAAAGACATTGAAAAACAGACTTTACTTCAAAACTTATCAATGGTTTAAAATATCTAAAACTAGTGTCCTCAGTAATGGTAGAGTTCATTTCAATAACTTCTATAGCAGAGTAATTTAAAAATCCTATTTCTTTTGGGGTAAACATTTTATCAGCTACAAATTTTGAAAATGCTATCTTAATAATCTATTACATATATACACAAGTGTGTATATATACATAAATATTTGTTGTTTTGGACATTTTTTAAAATATTGGACATTCATATTCAAAAAGCAATAAAAATAGATGTAGATATAAAACAAA
This sequence comes from Mesoplodon mirus, assembly GCF_964341445.2. NCBI lineage: Eukaryota > Metazoa > Chordata > Mammalia > Artiodactyla > Ziphiidae > Mesoplodon > Mesoplodon mirus. The sequence goes on along the minus strand of NC_138987.1, from coordinate 4,982,565 downwards.
CATAGAAATCAAAGTTTAATACTTGAAATATGTACTTTTTTACTTAAGATTTGATTCCACTATATACCAACTATATATTAATGAATGTTAACCAACTGAAGAGGTCATTTTCTTTCTTTTTTTTTTTTTTTTGAGGTACGCGGGCCTCTCACTGTTGTGGCCTCTCCCATTGCGGAGCACAGGCTCCGGACGCGCAGGCTCAGCGGCCATGGCTCACGGGCCCAGCCGCTCCGTGGCATGTGGGATCTTCCCGGACCAGGGCATGAACCCGTGTCTCCTGCGTCGGCAGGCGGACTCTCAACCACTGCGCCACCAGGGAAGCCCTGAAGAGGTCATTTTCTATGGTATGATAGACAGAATACATTTTTAGCATGGTGACTATAGTTAAAGTATTGTACTGCACATTTGAAAGTTTCTAAGAAAGTAAGTCTTAAAAGTTCTCACCACAAGAAAAAAATTTATAACAATGTATGGTGATGGATGTTAACTAGATTTACTGTGAGTGTCATTTCAGAATATATACAAATATTCACTCATTAATGTTGTACACCTGAAACTAATATAATGTTATATGTCAATTATTCCTCAAAAAAGAAGTGTTTTATTCAAGTTTAATTGTCAAATCATACTTCTTATGAAATACTCCCTTTTGTCCTATGAATTAAATATCACAATTGCTGGAATACCAAAACAATCCTGTTGACAGATAGGATTATAACTAATGTTTTATAATTCTCACTGTTACAATTTCAATGGGAGAGCCAAATGTAACCTGCCATTTATCTATACTTATATGGCACTTAATACCCTAGTATTAATCTAAATTAAATTCTTGTGGGTTAAAAAATTATGAAAAGTAAATACATTCTTAAGATACTTTGTGAATCTGAAAAATATGTTATACACATTATACATATTTAACCCTTTATGCCAAGTGGAACTTTTAATAACTTTTATATAAACTTACTTTCTACAGTCAATTTAAAAGACAAACATTCCCTAATTGTAAGGGATACTTTATAAAAGGAGTGTCTTTGCAAATTTCCTTCCAGCTAGCACATGGGATTTGAAAGCAAAAATTTTAATTAAAAAAATTAAAAATTGAATTCATGGATGTTTAGAAATTTTATTATAAACAAAACCATAGACAAATGCTATTGAATCTAACATATTTTAATTTTTTGATGTCTAATGGGCAGATGTCTTTTACTAGATCCTATTATAGAAATCCTTAAAGAAACCAATGTTCTAAGGTAGCCTTAGTCAAATCTGTATTGGAGAAATAAAATAAGAATGTAATCTCACCCATAGGTCGGGGCTGTGCCTTCAATTCTAAAGAGATCTGTTAGGCTGTAGGACACAAAGCTGAATAAAGTCAAGAAGATCAGGAACTAGATCTGTTAATCAGAGATTGTGCACAGGGCTCATTACAGTTAAGCATGTAGCTAGCAAACTGAAAAAAACAACAAAATAATAGCCTCAGCTAATGAATTTCCCAGGATAAATCCGAGTATAGGGTAGAGTTGCACTGGATCTGCTTCTCTATCCATCGGTGTGGTATTATTTTGGATATTTCTTCATAGCTTCATTTCTCAAATTTCTACGTTATACATACTTGACATTTCTATGCCTTATACCCTCAATCTCTGAGAAAGGTTTTGAGAAGCAGAGTCTGTAACATCAATTTCTTTGGAATTTCTCCAAATGCCTGTCACAAGCCATGCATTATACATATAATAAACTATATTCCCAGAAGAAAACTGAGAAAATATCTTTCTTATCTCCGTAAAATAGAATATTTTTTACCATTCAGAAAAAGATAAAGTATTTCCTCAATGTAATAATATTATAAAAATATACTGGGACTTCCCTGATGGTGCAGTGGTTAAGAATCCGCCTGCCAATGCAGGGGACACGGGTTCGAGCCCTGGTCTGGGAAGATCCCACATGCTGCAGAGTAACTAAGCCCGTGCACCACAGCTACTGACCTGCGCTCTAGAGCCTGCGAGCCACAACTACGGAGCCTGCGAGCCACAACTACTGAAGGCTACGCGCCTAGAGCCCGTGCTCCACAACAAGAGAAGCCACCGCAATGAGAAGCCTGCACACCGCAACCAAGAGTAGCCCCTGCTCACTGCAACTAGAGAAAGCCCATATTCAGCAACGAAGACCTAATGCAGCCGAAAATAAATAAATAAATTTTTAAAAATATATATATATAATAATAATAATAATAGCAACTAATGTTTATTGGGCACTTAATTTTGCTAGGAAATATTATTTTCCCCATTTTAGAAATGATGAAAATGAATCTAAATGATTAATTACTTAGCCCACAACATCCACTGAACTGATAAATGTTAGAGATAGGATTCAGATCCAGATTTTCTGACTATAAAGCCCATGCTGTTACCCACCACAAGATAGGATATACATTTGTTTTATTCCCATTTCTGGCTTGCACATTTCCATAATTAACCTTAGATTAGAGAGAGATAAAAAGCAAGGATGCAACACGGGAAATAAAGACATCAAAAGGTCATGAAGAAAATGATCAGGAAAAGGAAACTTTAAAACACGATAAAGAGCATAAAACAGAATAAGCATGAGTGCTTCCACTCAACATTTCATGAGCTTCATGTACTCTATAGGTTACTCAACACCATTTGTACTTCTCAGTTCACTGACTTTCACTTAAATGTGTAATTAAGAATAGATGTATTATTAAAATCAAGCTTTGGAATACTATTTCACAATGCAAAAACTGTTCACTCTGTAAGTTTCAAACAGTATATAAAACTGAATATTCATTATAAATCAAATTTTAAAACTGTATCACTACAGGAGTAGATAGGTAGATATAGAGCATAGATAATTTCTTTTTTTTAACAACTTTATTGGAGTATAATTGCTTTACTATGTTGTGTTAGTTTCTGCTTTATAACAAAGTGAATCAGCTATACATATACATATTTCCCCATATCTCCTCCCTCTTGTGTCTCCCTCCCACCCTCCCTATCCCACCCCTCTAGGTGGTCACAAAGCACCAAGTTGATCTCCCTGTGCTATGCGGCTGCTTCCCACTAGCTATCTATGTTACATTTGGTAGTGTATATATGTCCATGCCACTTTCTCACTTCGTCCCAGCTTACCCTTCCCTCTCCCCGTGTCCTCAAGTCCATTCTCTACATCTGCATCTTTATTCCTGTCCTGCCCCTAGGTTCTTCAGAGCCATTTTTTTTTTAGATTCCATATATATGTGTTGGCATACGGTATTTGTTTTTCTTTTTCTGACTTACTTCACTCTGTATGACAGACTCTAAGTCCATCCACCTCACTACAAATAAGTCAATTACGTTTCTTTTTATGGCTGAGTAATATCCCATTGTATACATGTGCCACATCTTCTTTATCCATTCATCTGTAGATGGACACTTAGGTTGCTTCCATGTTCTGGCTATTGTAAATAGAGCTGCAATGAACATTGTGGTACATGGCTCATTTTGAATTATGGTTTTCTCAGGGTACACATAGCATAGATAATTTCTGAACACACCATATTTTTGTCAGTAAAGATAATTTTATAACTGGATAGAAAAACAAATGCTGAAAAAAAAATCAGAAACCAATGCATACACACATCAATCTCCCTCTTTAAGATGAAATCAATTGCTTGTTGTTTTCTTCCACCTAAATGAATAAGTGAACACACAGAGCTGGCATGCATAGGTATGGCGCTTAAGTCAACTGTAACCAACCGAAAGGGCCATTTCTTGGTCTCAGTGGAAGAACACTGGGCCAGACCTAGCGTCCATGGTGACCTGACTCCAGAGGGTGGTAGGACAGTCAATATCTGAACTAAAGGGATCTGGGCCCACAGCCCGAAGTGGCAATGAGCTCTGGAAGAACCATCACAGAAACAGTCCCACAGGACTAAGTCACTTGTTCACTGTGTTGAAAAAACCAGCTATTAGCTCCGGAGCCAGCCAAAGCTGGTTATGAAATTTAACCGCATGTAATTGTGTTAAGTGATTTCCATCACCTTGCTTGCCTGTTTATCAACATGAATAATTTGCATGTATAAGTTTGCTTTATTTCTGTGCAAACTCTGAAGCAATGGTTACTAATTCGGAGAGATGTGAATTGCTTGGCACTTTATATGAGTTAATTAAGCCCCATTTGAAAAGAAATGTCCATAGTTGTGGACTTACTACAACCAACAGTTAATAAGAATCCAACAGGCAAAACTAAGATTGTTAGCACCTTTGGGTCACTGTAAACATATTCTGGCTACGACATCAGATTAATACTTATCTTACTGAAGTCTCAATTCTAATTAGAAGTGGGCTTTCACTGGGGACACGTTTTGGACCCCAACATTTGTTGGCCGTGGACTTATCAGAGACTGGCATCTTCCTGTTTCCTAAGCTTTGATGTAAAGATAGGGCTTTAAATATATTTCACTTTGGAGGGAGCCTGTACACATTTAAACTGGTACTTTCTGGAAACAGTGAGTATTCTTACAAGTGGAGCAAATTCAAAAGGGGAAAATATTATATAAAAAACATACAATGATATCTCCCTTCTACTTAAGCTGCAGTATCTTTCATTGGTCCAGCATTTTTTTTCCTCTTGGCTTCCCCTTAGCCTCTGCTGCTTATTTTCATAAAAACGTATCTCTATCTCTCTGAAAAGGAGACTGTGGATTAAGGGGTGTACCAAAGTTAGACATGATAAAATACAACAATAGAAAATAATACAAGACAGCTAAAACCATTGTTTGCTTCTAACATGCTCAAGTTACAGGTGGTTTAAATGATGGGGGGCTGAAGGATAGATGCAGACAGCCCTCAGTCAGAAGAACTAAAAGCTTTTATATGGAGTTGTGGGTTTTGAAAAAATAAAATAAAAAGAGAGAGAGAGAGGAGGCAGAATGGGTTCCTTGGAAATAGAGAGCTCTACAAACAGCCCACCAGAGAAAGGATAAAGCCAAACACAGGAGGCAATGAATAAAAAAACAGGAAGATCAAGCTGAAGGGGGAAAGAACCTCCGCTCTATTTATTGGCCCAGAGGCTGAGTACCAGAAGGCTAATGAGAAAATCTCCCGAGAGCTGATTTAGTGGCTGATTAGTGGCTACTGGGATAGTGGCTTTTATCTCAAGCTATAAGAGGATATCTAAGACTGGAAATGAAGACATCTTTTCCCAAAACCTATAGTTCAAAAAGAGCTTGGTCCACGAGTAGTGTTCCAGATGAGAGCCTAGAACTGGCAAACAGGAATGATAGTAGCATCCCCAAGCAGATTGTGAAACATTGCACGCCTGCATCTCACTGGGTATAACCGAGTCACTACATCTGATTTACTACAAGCAAATAGAGTTTTCACTCTGCAGTTTCCTCCCTCTGTGAGAAGAAAGGTTCAAGGACTTACAGGACAGCTTTGGACCCCTGGTAGGGAAAGAGAGAGAGAAGCAACAGACAGGCATCAAGGGCTTGAAAGGACAGCTGCCATCTTTTGTCTCCCAGGGGATGGTGATCAAAAATTATCACTAGATTCACAGCTATGAGGATTCCAGCTAAAAGCTTCCAGTCTGCGGACACCTCCCTCCCTCAGAGATCCCCTGTCCCACTGACATCCTGGATAACTTTCTTCAGGCAGCTTAAGAAACAAGACTGACAGGACATCAGGAGTGCCTGCCTTTTAGCTACCCTTGACACCACACTCCATGCCACAGCCAGAGATCAGATCCTATTTGTAATTGCCCTCAGTTTTTAAGCTATAATTTCAAGATCAGTTCAAAGTTCTTGCCCCTTCTCCCAGATTTTAAAAGTAAAATGACGAGAAAAGAAAATTATCACGATACTCTTTCTGCTTTCACTGATTCCCTTACAGTCAGGGAAAGAAAATCGTAACATGTTAACACTAACAGCAAAGACTGGAAGTGCCCCACGTAACGAGTGATGCACAGACAGCAAAAGGCAGGGCAGAGGTCACAGCAAAAAATAGAAGAATAAAAATTAAAAAACAAGCAAACAAAAAACCAAGCAAACCAAAAAAACCTACTCCGGTCCACAGCATGGGGTTAGGTCACATTAACAAGGGTGAAGACCACATGGGTCTCTGAGGCTCCCACTAGTAATTCTAATGCAAAGTCACAGAGGGTCTGCAGATGACTGGGGGATTCTAAGTGGGTTTGATGTTTCACAAAATGCAAAGCACTCAGAGAGTTTTGTTGTATATTGAGACAGTTCAGTTAGCAATTATTTCCATAATGCACAATGTCTAGTTACTTTATTTCTTTGAGAAGTGCAAAGTGACACAGTATTTGAAGAGGGTTTGTCGTTTTATAAGGTCATTGGTTTGAAATGGAATCAAGAAATATGGTACAAAAGTTCTGACCAACAAAAACTGAATAACTTAAAAATTCTTAGAAACAATTTTTTTAACTATGTTTAAAGGTAGCTGCCAAAAAAAGAAAACCCGACTCAAAGAAATTTTGCCAAGTATATTAGATTAGTTCATTTAATCCACTGCCAAGAGCTAGAACAAGGAAAACACTCGAATTGTTTCTAGAAATAGAAGTAACTTGAAGTGCTGTCTTTCTAATATGTTAGTGGAATTCTATGAGGATTCAAGAGAGCTGGAACAAAGAACACAAGTCCTTGTCTATGTGCATGTCAGAGACATTCTTCCAGGACTTTGTTCATGAACAGTTACAGAATCACATCTCTATTAACTTGTCCATTAAACTACGGTTGTGTAGTATATTTCTAAGCACTTGTAAGTAATTTCTACTGGTACCTATGAGGGGAAAGCAAGATAAATCCCATTAACATCCATTTACCAGATGTAAAAATTGGTACAAAGAAGACAAGTGAGTTTCAACCTCACGTAGAACACTGGCAGATTCAAACTGGAACACAGTCTTCTACTTCTGCTTTTAATCCGTGAGACTCAATAAACTGTAGGGCATCCAAATTGTTAATTATTTGACAAGAGTTCCAAATAGGTAACAGTTGCCCAGAATCAAGTCCAGGAAAACTCAAAAGTTTTAGATTTACGAACTATGTCTATGTTCAGACTTAACCATTTTTGCTTCATAATCAAGAGAGTCCATGCAAAAGCATTTTGTTTCTGAAGTGATTTTTCAGTGTTCTGGAGAGAGTTTATATTTGAAATACATTAGGATATTTAAAAGAAAAAAGTGTACACCCTAACAAGAATAATCATCTACTGATTTTTTTTCGGTTAGGATCCATTTAATAACTATTGGCTTTCAAAATGCAGCTTTCTAAGATATACACTACTATGAAAAGTAATTACTTTAAAAAGTAATGTTGGGGTGCATGTATCTTTTCAAATTATGGTTTTCTCTGGTATATGCCCAGGAGTAGGATTGCTGGGTCATACTGCAGTTCTATTTTTAGTTTTTTAAGGAACCTCCGTACTGTTCTCCATAGTGGCTGTATCAATTTACATTCCCACCAACAGTGCAGGAGGGTTCATTACAGCACTATTTACAATAGCCAGGACATGGAAGTAACCTAAATGTTCATCAACAGAGGAATGGATAAAGAAGATGTGGTACATATATACAATGGAATATTACTCAGCCATAAAAAGAACAAAATAATGCCATTTGCAGCAACATGGATGGACCCAGAGATTGTCATACTTAGTGAAGTTAAGTAAGACACAGAAATACAAATATCATATGATATAGCTTATATGTGGAATCTTTTAAAAAAAAGGGTACAAATGAACTTATTTACAAAACAGAAGTAGAGTCCTGGCTGTAGAAAACAAACTTATGGTTACCAGGGGATGGGGGGTAGGAATAAATTGGGATTGACATATACACACTACTATATATAAAATAGATAATTAACACATATATGTGGAATCTAGAAAAATGTTGCAGATGAATCTATTTGCAAAGCAGAAATAGAGACGCAGACGTAGAGAACAAACATATGGACACCAAGGGGGGAAAACGGGGGGTGGGATGAATTGGCAGATTGGGATTGACATATACATATACAACTCTACTCAGTGCTCTATGGTGACCCAAATGGGAAGGAAATCCAAAAAAGAGGGGATATATGTATACATATAGCTAATTCACTTCACTGTGCAGCAGAAACTAACACAGTGTTGTAAAGCAACTATACTCCAATAAAAATTTTTAAAAAATAAAAAATAAAAAAATATATAACTAATAAGAACCTACTGTATAGCATAGGGAACTCTACTCAGTACTCTGTAATGACCTATATGGGAAAAGAATCCAAAAAAAAAGAGTGTATATATGTATATGTATAACTGATTCACTTTTATGTACACCTGAAACTAACACAATATAAATCAACTATACTCTAATAAAAATTTAAAAAGAAAAAAGTAATGCAAGCTGAGATTTGTCTCTGCTAATGCTCATATGAGGTCCACATTAGAAGAGCTCAAGATTCCAGATAGTTCTTCTGGGGCCATGTTGTATAACTGGGTATACTGAGTTTGGCTCAGTCTTTAACATTAATAAATTGAACAGAGACAGATTAAAAGATAGCTGGAAAATATATATGGAAGGAAAACACACACCTTTTAATTAAACAAGCATTTATTGTTTACTCCACGTCAGGCACAATGCTAATTGATGGAAATACAAAATCAGTATTGAGAAGGTTGCAATTTAACAGGAGAGTAGGAAACAAGTGCAGTAGAAAGAGTGCTCATATTCAAAATCCTTTTTTTCCACTTTTTAAAAAAGTTTATTTTATTGAAGTATAGTTGATTTACAGTGTTGTATTAATTTCTGCTGTACAGCAAAGTGATTCAGTGATACATATACTTTTTTTTGTACATCAGATAAATAATGTATTTTAAGTAAATAAAACCACAAAATAAAACATCAAGAATGGGCAACTAATGGCATTAAGTTTTATACAGCAGAAGGGCATGAGGGAAGTATACTAAGATGTGTTTAAATTTATGATTCCAGGGAGCTAAGAAATGGGTACGTAATCTCCTCACAGTATTCCTTGCTGACAGGCCTACTTGGTTGACCTCTGTGAATGGCTGAGCCACCACCCTGTCCGTTCCAGACCATGACAATGGGCATGTTCCAAATTCTCAGTATCTCAGGTTTTAAATGATCAAGGGTGGATATATCTAACTCACAATTTTATTGTAATTCAGCAGAAAGTCCTTTTCGTACATAAAGGACTTTTTAAAACACTATGTTTGATATAATCCCTTGCTGTACCTAGCAACTATCTTATGGCACCCAGAATACTTTACTGAATTTATATTTATATTGTTTGCCTTCCATTCTATTGCATGTCTCTTAAAGGCACTGGATGTTTACAAACACAATACCTTACAGAGCAGACACACAGTAGGCACCCAGTCATTGTAAATGAAAATGCTTTGAAACATAGAAGAAAGGAAAGTTAAAACTGCTTAGTAGTAAAAGAAAAAAGGTACAGGACACGGTGCAGGGGGGAAGGGTAAGCAGGGATGAAGTGAGAGAGTAGTATTGACATATGTGCACGACCAAATGTGAAATAGCTAGTGGGAAGCAGCCACATAGCACAGGGAGATCAGCTCGGTGCTCTGTGACCACCTAGAGGGGTGGGATAGGGAGGGTGGGAGGGAGGCACAAGAGGGAGGAGATATGGGGATATATGTATGCATATGGCTGATTCACTTTGTTATACAGCAGAGACTAACACAACATTGTAAAGCAATTATACTCCAATAAAGATGTTAGTTTAAAAAAGAAAAGAAAAGAAAAGAAAAAAGGTAGAATTCAAGCTGTTCCCTTGTAAAAGAGTAGGAATTTAGTAGATAAATGAAAGCAGGCAAAACATGCATAGACCTGCATACTATCAGCATGCAAAAAAAGCACACCTTTTCCCCCAGATATTCTAATCCTGGGTCTGTTTTATCTTTTGATTTCCGGTGTGAGAAGAGTGCTCAGGGCCAGGGAAGACAATCACAATAACTTACCATTTGGCAGGTATTAGACTATGCACATTAAAAGTCGAGTTTCAAAGAGGTCTCAGTAAGGGATGGAGGACATAGATCAACAGGTTGAGTTTGTCCCTCATTTGAAGAAAGTCTTTTTACATGAAAAAGTCATTTTTCATGAAAAAATGAAAGAACGATCTCAAAGTCTTTGAACAACTATCGGAAATATAGTATGTACTTCTAGAAGTTTAATTTACTCATTAAAGTTTTAATATTATTTTTTCACCATTCATAATGGAGATCTGTTAATGTTAATTGAGTTCTCCAAAATGATTAACCAGGCTTTCTGGAGTCTGCACAGTAATAAGTCTACCTGAAATTTCATTAGCTTTTTATTAAATCATATCTCAGCTACACAACAGGGTAATCTTCTTTGATTTGAAGTATGAATCATAAAAGCTAGAGGTTGTTCAATAATAACTTTCCTGTCCTTTATAAAAGAATTGTACTTTCTCATAGATATCATGGACTGTGAGAAGAACCTCTATGCTAATAGCTTTAATGGAGAAAATACAATCAAAATGTATAAACAGGGCCTCCCTGGTGGCGCAGTGGTTGAGAGTCCGCCTGCCGATGCAGGGGATGCGGGTTCGTGCCCCGGTCTGGGAGGATCCCACATGCCGCAGAGCGGCTGGGCCCGTGAGCCATGGCCGCTGGGCCTGCGCGTCCGGAGCCTGTGCTCCGCAACGGGAGAGGCCACAACAGTGAGAGGCCCGCATACCGCAAAAAAAAAAAAAAAAAAAAAAAAAATGTATAAACATATCAAAAACATTCCAATTGAAGAAAGAAATACATGTGAAAATATGCAACTTAAAATCAGAAATAAGATGGATATTGTAAATATCTGAAAACTCATATAAGACTATGAAAAAATATCAACTGTAGTCCAACTATTAAAAACATCCATTATTAATAACTGACAGCTCTACATCCTCAAACTGTGGCTAGGACACTAAGCTCCTTGATGGCATAAACTTGGACTGTTCATTATCAGCATTAAAAACAGTACCAATGATTTCACTGAATCCATCCCTAAACTTAAGGTTAGCAAATGGCCTGGGTGAAACCAACTAATGTGCCATACCTGGTTGGAGCTGCCAATAACCATAGGTATCTCCTTTTTTTTTTTTTTTCAAGAAACTGTGTCCAAAAATGGAGTCATAAAGAGGAATATAATGCTAAGAAATGGAGAGATAATATCTTAAAATATAATTTTGGGGACTGGGTCTAAAGCCATTTCATAATTTTAAATTTCTGAGTTTTGTGATAGCCAATAAATTTCCTTTGAATTTCAAGCCAGTTTTCCTTTCATTTATTTCACTATCATGCAAGAAACCATCATAGTTAATACATATGCAAATATGACAAAGATACAGTCTCCTTTAAGCTAACATAGAAATATGGTTAGTGTAGTATCAGGGCAACAATAAGATTCCTCCATTAGCTTACCACTGTCTCTTGCACCTTAAAAATGCTTACAGTGTGCTATTAAGTTTCTAAAATTGTATCATAAAATCTTTCATTTCACAAATATAAACTAAATTTAAAATTCAAATATCCTAAAAAGAAGTAATGTTACTCCAGAAATTCATATATGAGTGGGAAATTACCAGATAATAAGGGTCTTTGATCTGATAGGACAGGTCATAGAGAACAGATATATAAATGGTTCTTAGAAATGTGAGAAATAAAATATCTCACACAACTTCTTTAGTTCATTTAGATTTTTTTGTAATACAGCTTTTAGCCAACCTAGTTTACTAATGTCCAGTTCGTTAAAGTGGAGTCCAGTTCACTCCACTTTAGCAAATATTGAGAATTGGCTTATTATTATTATTATTATTACCCTTAGCTATTAATGAGTATAGGAAAATCCACAGGCTCATTAACAGGAACATTTTCCCCTGAAAAAAAAAGCTGATATGTTTTGCTATCTGAAAGGCAGTTTTTATAGAATTGCCTGTACTTTTTAAAGGATTTAAGAGCAACAATTGCTGGATGATCATGGAATTTCCAGAGTAAGTGTACCTAATACTATTTTGGAAATCAAGCAAATAGGACTCAGGACTGCTTGACTGACTAGCGTTTGGGATATGGCAGCTTTCGTTTGTGCTTCAAGGTGTGAGCGCTGCTAACAATACCTTATAAACTCCAGATTGGCACTAGTGCTACTCATCCAATCTATGTGAGGAACTTCCCAATTATTTTTAAGTGCTACACACGCACACACATATATAGACACACACACAGAGAGAAGCGAGTCTCTAATCTTAAAGCTTTTTAGTAGCTTTAAATATTATTAAAATTAACAGAGAAGAAAAGTCTTTATCCAATTTAAAAGGAACAATGAAAAAGAAGCATGAAAACAGAATAGAAAAGATCCTCTGAACATTCTTTTAAATGTGTTCATTCAATACATGTTTAATTGATCTACTATGGCTTAGATTAAACTCAAGATGGCAGGGATCTCACCAAGATCATCCATTCCATTCCTCTAGCGTTGCAAGTGAGAGAAATGTCACACAGAGAAGTCCAGTGTTGTACAGAAGGTCATGCAAATAATCACTGGCAAGAGTAGTAGTATTAAAATAAAATCCTGTGGTCCAACTGTCTTTCTGCTTCTGCAGCATTTTTAAGTGATTTACACTGCAGAAAATATCACTATTTTCATCCATTCAGCAACCATTTTTCTATTGTCAGGATCTTATTTCATTTAGAAATTACTGCTTTCTCAATGATTTTTAACTTTGTGGAATTGTCAAAAAGGGAATTCTACTCTCTCCTGACCAAGGTGTGCATTTATGGCTTAAACCAGGCCAACTAGACTTGTTCCCTAAGGAATCTGATCCCTCATAGTTTGCTCATGGAAATGAAAAATGTTACAAATATTTTGCAAAATTTTCATAGTTTCTTATAAAGTTAAACATAACTTGCCATATGACCCAGTGAGCTTACTCCTAGATGTTTACCAAGATAAATGTAAATACTCTTCTACAAAACAATCTGCATGCAAATGTTCAAGGCAGCTTTATTCAGAATAGCTAAAAATCAGAGATGACTCACACACCCACAGCTGATGAATGGATAAATTGTGGTAAATCCATAAAATAGAACACTCTTCCACAATAAAAGTAAATACATTACTGATATATGCAATACATGGATGAACCTTAAAAATATGTTAAGTAAAGGGAGACACAATCTTAAATACTATATAATTCCATTTATATAACATTGTGGAATAAGAAAAACTTTAGAGACAGAAAACAGATCAGTTGTTGCCAGGGGCTAGGAAGGGAGAAGGGGATCAAAGATGCATGAGAAAACTCTGAGGGCATAGGGAATGTTCTAGGTTATAAGGAATATCTAGATTACTATGGTGGATAGAGGACTATACATATTGGTCAAAACTTATCAAACTCTACAGCTTAAAGAATGACTTTTAGGTATGTATGAATAAACCTGTAAAATAAAAAATTATTTTAAAAAAGGAAAAATAAAGGGTTTGGTTTTTTTTTCAGATAAACAAAACTGGAGGAAACTGGTCACCAGCAGACCATTCCATTGCAAAAAAATTTTAAAGAAACTTCTTCAGGCTGAAGGGAAGTAATACCAGATAGCAATAAAAAGAAATGAAAATTTCTGATATACAGGAAAATATAAAATACTATCTATTTTCTTCCTGTTGAAAGGCATATGTTTATTTTAAAGCAAAATTAATATTTATCGTGAAATTTTTTGTTTATAAAGCTAAAATATATGACAGCAATAGCACAAAGAACAACAGTAAATGTAAATGCACTTCTTTATGGTTTGTATAGTTTATGTGCAGTGATACAATATTAACCACAAGTGGACTGTGACTGTTAAGGATGAATATTTGCAATCCCCAAGGCAACCACCAGAAAAAAAACCAGAATGCGATAATCAAAAAGCCAGTAAACAAATTATAATGGTAGAAAAATTTTAAATTTGATTAATCTGAATGAAAACAGGAAGATAACAGAGGGAGAAAAATACACGTGACAACTAGAAAATGAATAGAGATAGTAAACTTACCGCCAAGCATAAGAATAAATATAATAAGTATAAATATACTAATACTTCAATAAAAGGCAGAAATTACCAGACAGGATAAAAAGGCAAGATTCAATTATATTCTCTGCAAGAGATGCAGTTTAAATAGAAAAACACAGAGGTATAAAGAAAAAAAAAAAAAGGAAAAGAAATGAAAAAATTATACTATGCAAATAGTAGGCATATTCTATGCACACAGAAAGCAGGTATGACTATCTGATGTCAGACAAAGTAATCTTCAAGACATAAAGTTTCAAGACATATTACTGGAGTTAAAGGAGGACGTTTTGTACTTATGAATGGGTCAATTCATCGAAAAGACAGAAAAATCCTAAATGTGAATGCACCTAACAACAGAACTTCAAAATTCATAAAGCAATTGAAAACTAAAGGGAAAAATTAATAAATTCACAATCACAGTTGGAGATATTAACAGCCCTCTTTATGGTAATGGATAGAACTAGAAAAATCAATCAAGATGTAAGAAGAATAAGTATTATCAACTAACTTGAATTACATGATGTATATAGAATATTATGCCCAATAACTAAATATTTTGTTCCATGTATACATGGAACATCCACCAGGGTAAACCATATGCTGGGTCATAAAAAAATTTAAATCTTACAAAATATGTTCTCTGGCCACTAAAATACTTGAATTTAAGGAATTAATAACAATAAAATACAAAGCAAAGCCACTCAAATTTGGAAATTAAACAACACTCTACTAAAAGAAACAAACAACAACAAAAGAAAAAAATATGAGACAAAGAAGAAATCATGATTGGAAATAGAAAATAATTTGAACTCAAGAATAATGAAAATACAACATAGAAAAATTTGTGAGATGCACCCCAAATAGTGATAGAGGGAAATTTATACATTCAAATGCTTATATTAGAAAAAATGATTTCTCAGCCTCCTAATTTAAGAAGCTAGAAAAATTAGCAACTTAAAGCAAATTCTGTTTTCTGTAACTATACTCTCATCTCTACTGCTTTTTAACTTATAAATTCCGTCTCATCTTTCAAGGTCCAGTTCAACTATCTATCATCTCTTTTGGGAAGCCCTTAATCCATACCTTACTGTTCCCATCTCTTTCTTCTCAAGCTCTTGACACATATTTTATTTCTTAACTTATGGCACTGTATATGATTTTATTCCTTTCGTTCTAGTCTGTAAGTACTTTGAGGGCAGGAATAACATCTCATTACTCCTCTTATCCATGGTGTTTGTCATAAGATCTGCCATATGTAGGCACTTACTAAAACTTTATTTAATGCATGAGTGATTAAGGGAACGAGTCAAAGTGAAATGCAAATCCATGAGTGCACACAATTCTGAAACAATGAAAATATGAAATTAAAAGGACATTTCTGCCAGCTTAAAGTGAGAAGTGGAACTTGGGGCCAAAAACCAAAGAATCATCATCTTCCTTTTACAGACGAGTAGATTGAGAAAGTAAGATTAAGCAACTTGGTCATGGTTATAACTCACAAGGAATCTGGATTTATATCTAGGACAGTCTGACTCCAATGTCCCTGATTTTAGCTACCATGTTTGGTCAGTTAGTTGAAGCCATTGCAACCTGCTCATCACTGTTGGGAGATGCCCCAAGACAAGCCTGAGGGCAGTTGTAGGGAGAAGAAAGAAGATACGGATGATGACACAGAAATGGTGCATCTAGAGGCACAAAGAGGGCTGGGAGAGTAATGGGCTCAAGGAAGCCTGGAGAGAGAGGTGACTGGAAGGTAAGGGGGTTGTGGGAGCTAAGTACACAACCCAGGCTCTTGCAGGCCAGGAGAATTACGTAGGATACCAAGATGTGCTGACTCCCCTGTGAGAAGGAAACTGGGTCAGAAGCAGAGAAATGCCGCTCTGTAATAAGGCGAAGAGCTCAGCTGACGGAGGATACCAGCAAGAGGCTTTCGATTGTATCGCCAAAGATGAAGCTAGTGAGCTAAATATATCCTGATTTTGAACTGGCAGTAGTTGGAAATAATTACACAATGTACATGAGTTAGTGATAAAGCACAACTGCTTCCAGTATGTTTGTGTTCAAGCAGCATTCGATTATAAACAGGCGAACAGATGAGTGCAGGAAGCCTATGCATACATCACTCCATGTCGTTATTTACTCACGCAGCAAATGTATTTGTACCTATCATGTCTCAGGTGCAAGGACAGTCACCTTGTGACTCCAACAGGAAGAAAGAGGAATGGCCCCTTCACTCAAAGAGCTCAGAGTCTTGCCACAAGTCACAAAGGAGAAAGAACAAGAGCATCACATCATGTACATCCTGGAGAACCAGAAGATTCTTACTCAGCAACAACAGAGAAAGGCTACTTTAGTTATGTTTGGGAATTTTAAAAATATCTTCAGGGAAAGGGCTGTGCCTTACTAGAAATCCCTACTTAGGATGGAGCCAGTGCCACTTGTTAGGAAGCCAGAGAAAGTTTCTAAAACCAGGAAGCACCCAGCTAAGGGTCCTTCTGTGTTGGCCACAGTTCCTACAGAAAATTCAGAAAGCATGGATGGTGCTCAAGCCCTCATTTACTCCATCAGATACTGAGCCCTTTGGTAGATGGGATAATGTCTTATGCCCAAGAGTAGACATGGAATCATCTGAAAATCCTCTTTAGTGGTTCTCGTTCTGTGAAAGGTACAAGAGGTCCATGAGCATCAACCTACTTTCTACCAAACACCTACAGTTCCAAACCCAGGATGTGGCTATTCTAGAACAAAATTCACTGCAGGGATGAGGTGGCTGTCACAGCATACTTTACTGAGAGCACACCAGCCATGGAGAACAGTGCCTGAGGTAGAACAGTCCCAGGGGAAGATGGGAGACAGCATGTGAGTACAGACAAATTGGTTCTACTTATTTAGTCTCCCAATTTTGCCAAAGGCTAGCCTGATATATTACTCATCTATTGCTGCTTAACAGATTACCACAAGCTTAGCAGCTCAAAATAACACGTTTATTATTTCACAATTCCTGTGGGTCAAGAGACCTGGCAGAATTAATTAACTGGGGCCTCTGCATCAGGGTGTATCCCAAGGCTGCACTGAAGGTGTTGGCCAGGGCTGGGGTCTCATCTGATGACTCAACTGGGGAGAAATCTGCTTCCAAACTCACATGGTTGTTGGCAAAATTAAGTTGCTTGCAAGCTGTTGGACTAAGGGCCTCAGTTGTTACTAGCTGTTGGCCAGAGGCCCCCATTTAGTTCCTCACCACATGAATCTCTCTAACATAGCAACTTGTCCTAAAAACCTTAACTCAAAACAATACCAATAATTGTGGTACATGGACAAAGGATGCCTTTTTAGGCTACAGGCCTAGATTATTTAAAGTGGTAGCAGATATTTTTAGCAAGTAGTGTCCATAGGTTTTCTTCCTTTTAATATCTATTCTGATGAAATGTGAGTTTTATAGTCATTCATTTAACAAATATTTATTGTTTTAAGAGCACTGTTTTAATTTTAGGAAGTACATTGGCATTAAAATGGACAAAGCCCTGTCTTTAAAAAGCTTACATTCAAGTAAGGGGAGAGCTTCTATGATGATTTGGGGGTTTGATAAAAGATTATACTTACTGTGTGCTTACTGGGTACCAGTCAGCGGGTTAAGTGTTTTATGTGCATTTTATCTTTAAATATCTCTTCTACTGAATACAGTATATAATTTAATTTCCTTATATATTAGATACTATTCTACATCCAGTTTAGAGTAACCTATCTGTGGTGGCGTAATAAGCTGTGGGTATATGTTTTGATCGCTGGTCTTGTTTGATTCCAAAGTCCCTAACTTTAACTACTGTATATACCACACTTAGTTCAGAGAGCCATCAGTTTGGGAAACACATGAACAGGACCATGAAAAAGACCAAAGTATCAGACACTGACAAAGACTCTGATCAAACTTTAGACAGGCCTCTTTTTGACCAAGACGTGTCCTTGGGCCCTGTCATCAGTCTGCCTAGTTCAGGTATAGCAACAATCCTACTAAGTCCGTTCAGTGAGAATCCCCCCACCCGTGATATCTGACCGCTCTGGCCTGACGTCAGCAAGAACCCCTCCCCCTCCCTTCATGCCTCCTCTTAATCTTTTCTATCCACTGACGCTTCCTCCTGCTCTTTGGCTATAACTCCCCCTTGTCCTTGCTGTACTCAGAGTTGAACCCTATCTCCCCCCCTTATTGTGGCAATCTCAGTGCCTGTCACAATAATCCTGAATAAAGTCTCCTCACCATTTTAACAAGCATCCAAGCAATTTTTTCTTTAAAAGATATTAAGTATCTAGGAGGGCTACACAAATGAGAGATAAGGAGAGACCATTCATGTTAACGGTAGTCTGGTAGTTGGCTTTCATTTGTAAACACGTGGTCTGGACACTGAAATTGGTTGTGAAGGTTTGTGTGCATGACAGATGATAGCTTCAAAAGAAGGAGGGACTCTTTTTATAACCACCCTTGGGGTAGAAAATATTGACCATGATGACATTCAATCACTAAATTCTACTGCAGGTACTAGGACTAGAGAAGAGAAAACTGAGATACATAAGAGTAGAGATCACAGACACTATAAAGCTTGGTAATAAGGATAGAGTGGGGAATTGAACTGCTAGAGCAAAACCCTAGGGACCTGCATGGTGTCCCAGTGATTCTGCTGGTAAGAGACATGGCATCCTAAGTATTTCTCATGTATCCTATTAGAACATTGTGTCAGTTGGGACTAAAGATTGTAAGCAGAGGCAGATGCTCTTTCATTTGAAGGACATTAAAACGGTCACCCAGGGCTTCCCTGGTGGCGCAGTGGTTGAGAGTCCGCCTGCCGATGCAGGGGACACGGTTTCATGCCCCGGTCCGGGAAGATCCCACAAGCTGCGGAGCGGCTGGGCCCGTGAGCCATGGCCGCTGAGCCTGCGTGTCCGGAGCCTGTGCTCTGCAACGGGAGAGGCCACAGCGGTGAGAGGCCTGTGTACCGCAAAAAAAAAAAAAAAAAAAAAAGGTCACCCAGAGACATAAAATGAACTAACTTCTGTGGTCCAGAAAGTCATAGGGAACGATATCTTTTGGGGAGAAGAGTGACAGTCCAGAGCAGGAGATAAAGTGGATAATTTCTGTGAGCATAGCTACCAGGACAATAATACTATGACCCTGGCGTTTTCAGGGCTAATGAGGCATTGGAAGATGGTAACAGGTATTGTCCAGTAACATAAGAATGTTATGGACTATACAGTATGAAGGGCTAATTCTAATTCCCAGAGTCCCCAGTAAGTAACTAGAAGCCATAATAAATAACAGGTTGTCAGTAAAGGATCTGCCACCTATGAGTGGTTCCATGGTTATAGCATGAATGGCATCTTCACAAAGTAGCCATTCGGCTGATTCTAGATAACGGTGCTGGGCCAAGTGATTTCTAGATTATAGGCTGGATCCCCAGGTACAGAGAATTGTAGATGCAAAGGACGACAAGATTTTCTCAGGGCCAAATAATGATCTCCTCATTCTTTGGGCTCCTAGGTTGAAACGTTGCTGTAGTGGTCCTTGCTCGTGGGATATAGGGATCTAGAAGTCACACCCCAGCATTCTGCATGGCTTGGTCCCTGACAACCTCTCTTTACTCTCTCCCTTCTTCTCTTCACTCTGGACACTCTGGTTTTCTTTGTCATTTGAAGGGCCTTTGTACATGCTGCCCCTCTAACAAGAATGTCCCCACCACATTTTTCCCCACCACATCTGCTTGGTTAACGTCTATTCTTCATATCTTAACCCAGACATAACTTGATCAGAGAATCTTTCGCTGATCTCCCAGATTAGGTCAGTTCTCGCTTTTTATTATGTTCTTAAAATTACGTGCTTTTCCTTTGCAGCCTTATCATATTATAATTTCTCTGATTCCTTGATTAGCATCTGTCTCTCCCAATAGATTATAAGCTTTATAAAGGCATAAATATAAACTTGTCTTTTAAAAATTGTATCTTTTTGCACATTATTATCTCTCTTTTATAGAACAGCACTCAAAAACAACCAAAAAATAAATGGCTGAATGAGCTAATGAAATATAATTACTATACCTTTATATATATAGCTAAACATGCTTCTTTGTTCTAAGCATTCACTATAGCTCAGAACTATCACTCATAATGGTGATGGACGGTGACGGGAAGGAGCTTCTGGACCCACCATGAGAAGTACACAGTGCCAGACGCAAAGTATACTGTACACCATGAGCGATAAAGTGCTTCAACAAATTCATCTGATCCTCACCACAATCCTATAAGGATTGGTTAATAATACCATTTCCTTATTACAAATTTGGCACACTATGGGCTAGAGAAGAAATGATTTACTAAAAGCCATGGACCTATTAAATGGTGGAGCAGTGACTTTGACACAAGTTGTTTGAGTCTTAGTCTATTTCTCATTCAAAAATAGCAATATTTACAAAATGAGTTCTATATTATAAAACTATTTATGTAAAATATTTCATTAGGATTTCTCATGTAACTTTAAAATTTAATCACTGTATCCCTATGTGAAATAATAGACTCATTGCATAAACGGATATATTTCATACTTAATACTCTTGGCAGTCTTGTCCTTCATTTATATATTCCAACGTAATGTTTATTTGAGACACAATCTTAGGCATAGAAATGTCCCAACTAGGTCGTGTACTAGAATCCCTGGAGGGAGCTTTATACAAATACAGAGGAACATGTGGCACCCATGGATAAACATTTGGCATCATTGCTAAAGGTGATACCGTGATGTAGAAGGTATAGTCCCTATATTAAATGAGCTTAGAGTTTAACAACTTAAATATATGTGTGTGTGTGTTTATTAAAACTTGACATAGGAAAGTGATGTGGGTAAGACCTTAAGTGCTTTGACTTCTGACAGATCTGAGTTCAAATCCAAGATCCTCCAATTACTAGGTGTATGCTGTGGGGGAAGTTACTTTCTAAGCCTCAATGATCTCGTCTATAAATGACCAACCTCACAGCATTTTATCTAGTATAAAGCAATCACTCAAAAATGAAAACAACAGTAGTAAGATACACCTTAATAAAGGCACAACATTACATGAAAATTCAAAGAAGGAAAAATTACATTTGTCAGAAAGGGTCATTTTCATTAATGCCCAGCCATTCATATGAAGCTGTATTAACAAATTAAAAACAAATTAAAACAAACAAAACATAGACATCACAAGATTTTTAATTAAAAGTATGAGACGAATTGTTTATTTTTTCAAAGAATCACTTTTCGTTTCACAATGGTACCCTAAATCTTATACGTTTTGTGGGTACTTCCTCTCAGGAAATCACACTGTACTACTTTCTATAGAGGTGATGCCAAAACCCACCACATGAGTTGCCATTGTGATACCTAAACTATTAAAGGTTCAGGTTCAAATAAACCAAGCAGAAATAAAGATGCCATTTACATGGGAATGTCACACAGTAATTGAATTCTAAAGCCATAATACATGACAATAATTGAGTTGTTAATGGCCCTAAAAGAACTTGCTCTAGAATATGGTCAAATCCCTTCTGACCAACTTGCCACCTGTTGCTCCTCTTATAATATCTGATCATTTGGTTTTCTCTACTATTTTATTTTTACTTCAAAACTGTAATTTTGTATTTTAAGTGCTATTTTAAATGTTCTTGATTTTAAAACAGACATGAGACGGAAGATGTTCACTCAGGTAATCCTTATCAGAATAATATTACTTGCTTCCTTTTAGTAGATGCATGACAGTAGCCAACTTTCTCCTCTATTAAATTAAGGTTTCCATTTAATCTGATTTCATTTTTCATTTATCAAGGTTTGATTGACTATTCACTCCATGTACTAAGCAATTTTGCAGGTGCTAGGAAAACAAAGAGGAATGGATTGATTCTACCTTAGCGTCCTGAAATAGTCTGTTTCTTGTCTGTAATATAACTGTGATTCAACAATATTTTCCGGTGTTATTTCATCTAGCATCTTTATCTTTAATAACTGTATTATTAATATAAAAATAATGTTATTTAGTTTGGCTCAGAACTGGAAAATTAATGTAAGGAAAATGATGGATATAATTGAAAAGCTATATGAATTTAGAACATAATTTATTGCTAGCATGTAGGTGTAGTTTAAGAGGTTGGTTTTAATTTTAGCAATCTGAACTACTGAAACATAAACTCAGAAAAGCGTTCACACTGAATAAGTGCTCCTTTTTATATGAGGAAGGGAGGAAAAGGGGGCAATTTGTGAGTGAGTATTATTCTAGGCATCACACATATATTTTATTATTTATTATTCACAACCATCCAGGACTGTAAATAAGATAACACCCACTTTAACAAAGGAGAAAACTAAGGCTCTAGAAAGGTAAATAACTTGCCCAATATCCTTCTGCTATATGACAGAGTTGAGAATGGAATGCACAGCCATCTGGCTGCATAACCGAGGCTCCTTCCATTCCACTATATTGCCCCATATACAGCAGAGATGAGATAAGAATGCCTTTGACAACAGAAAGAAATAAAAATGTAAGTTTCAGGAAATTAAAATGTATTTATATTAGAATGATGTTTACAAAGTATAAAACATTTTAAAGGATTTATTGGATTTTAATTACCTTGTTAGAAATGGTAACTAAACATTATCCTTTATAAGAATGGATTTTCTAGACATTTTAGCAGTGCTTTTATGTACCCAGCCTCATACAATCAACACTAAATTTACCCGCCTCCTTGGGAGTCTCTCATTTGTCAAAGTGACCCAAGACTTCCCTGGGGCATCAAACTGAGACAGTTTGTTTCTCAAGTGGTGTCTAGGAACCATCTGTATCAGAGTAACTTGTGAAACGAAAAAATATTCAGCCCCACTGATTTGGAATGCTTGAGAAAGGGACCTGAAAATCTGTATTTTATCAAGCACCGTAAATTATTCTGATACAGGTGGCTCCTGAAGAACCTTGAATGTTGAATGTTACCACTTATCCGAGAGGGAGAAACAGCTCCATGTCGGTGATTACTCAATTTCATTTCAGAATGGCAAATGGAAAAAAAACACCTACTTCTGATCATATTTACTCTTGATATGATCATCCCTCTTGGAGACAGAGACTGCAACTAATATTTAGTACTCCCAAATCTAACAGCTGACTTGGTGATAACTAGTCCTACTGTGATTTCTGAAAATATTGAAATATTCCATTGTATCATAAAAGTCAAGTAGTAAAAAAATAGATGCATTACTTAAAACGTTGACTCCCCATTTTAATTATTACCTTAAATAAAAACAGCTAAATATGAAGCTCTCCTTTAGCAATGGTCATTTGGAAATGTTACCTTTTTAATAAACCCTTGCCTCAGTTTAGGTTCCTATTCATTTTTCTGTTTTGCTGCATCTAAACACGAGGACAGTGTTTCTGCGATCAGCTCTCAGTGAAAAACATCTAAGTACAGTACACTGCTACAGTTGCTAAGGTAACCACCTTCTGCTAGTCCCTTAAAAGCTTTGAGCTCACAGACATCTTAACCCACCTTCCTGAAACATCCAATATAAAAGCCACTGCCCAGAGAAAGTTGGGCTCCTGTGTATTGGTTATACATCTCAGACTAGACAGTCTATGGCATCAGAAGAGGCTGATATTTTTAGTTTACAATTTTCATTGCACTTCAACCGTTGGTAGAAGACTAGATATGTTCTAAAATGGAATCTTGGATGAGCTCATCTTGATTCATTCAGTGACTTTACATTGCTTTGGCTTGAACACTGGTATATAATGTTGAGCTTTCTGAGATTTTTTTTTCCTGGCAGCAGATGTTCAAGACATGAGAATACCATATTTTGCTTAGAAAAAGCAGCAGGAGTTTCAGCAGGAAATGTTATATTTTTTAGACTTGTTAAATACTTGGAAATAGTATGCTCAGTGTGTTGAGATCTTCCATATTCCTACTGATAAGGTCTTTAATAATGCTCTCAACCCAATTGCCTCCTTAACCCTTCCGCTATTCCAGTCAAATCCTGAACTTCCCCCATTTTACACTTCCTTTTATCTTGGTTTCAGCTGAGCACTTCCAGAGAAACTTATGGAACTATGTAAATTTGGCCCACTGATCATTCAGATTTTCAAATTTCAGCTGGCTTCTTATACCGTCTTAGAAACCCTTTCATTCACCCCTTACTGATTATGGAATACACTGCCCGGAGCAGTCGGCCATATGCGTCCTTGCCCCCCACGCCCATACACCCCATTTCACTGAGCTTCTCTTTTCTTTTACCGCCTCTCCTTCTTCATTACCCATCAGTCTTTAGTATTCTCTACAATCTAACGTCCATTAACTTCCTTCTACTGAAACGTCACTATCCAAAATCTTGCATTTGCAATAAATCACTTCTTGTAATAACTGTGCTTTATTTGAACACTGCTTTTTGTAATACTTCACTCTCCTAGTTAACGTTTCTGTCGGATCTTACACTGTCTCCCTCACTTACTGATTCCTCAGTAAAATTCAACTGAACAAATATTCATTATGTATGTACTATTATCCTGTTGCTAGACTAGTCCTTCGAGATCAAACAGTGAATGAGATAACAAGGTCCTTATCCTCAGGGTACCTACAGTCTAGTGAGGAAAGGAGACAGTAAAAACAGTATTAAGAAAGAAATAGCACAGGGTACAGTGAGCACATACGGTAAGCAGGTCTCACCTAAGCCAGGGTGTCAGGAGTGGTCTTCATGAGGAACACACTGAATCTTCCTTAATCAAACACCATTTGCACCATATCTTAACCTAATTAAGATGTTTCACATAAATTTTGAGCAATCATAAAACTTTAAATATATTAATGCTGTTTTGAACTTTGTGGACCAACAATAATCATGTGGGAGAAGTGAACTGGAAGGAAAATTTCAAGAAGAAAATATACAACTTAAAATTTCCATCTCTTAAAATTGAGTTTGTACATATACTATTTAAATAGGTATCAGTGGGTTTCAATTGGCTATGATATTTTCACCCCATTGGATATAATTAAAAGTGTGATATAACAGTTCTATGTAAAATCAATATTTATGATATGCTGAAACATTTATCCTTAGGAAGATGCAATGAAAAATTAAGATGTGGACTAGAGTACATTTTTTATAAAAATAATTTTGAGGGAATACTCGGTCCAAAAGGTTAAAAACCCTATATGACGTACTGATGTTTTTTAGAAGCTGTTATTATGCAATAAGGTGATGTATAAAACTTTGTCCTGATCCTCAAGTAGCTTATAATCAAGAAAGGTATTACCATCTCTTTAATAGAGAAAGTTTATGGCACCTACCTAAATTCACATTACCATTCAGTGGTAGAGCCTGAGAATCCAGTTTTTCTCATGATTTTTCCTTTTTACTGTGCTAGAATGCTTCCATATGCTGTTCTTTTTTGCTCATACTTGGCCTGTTACTGGGCAAATAAATAGTCCATTTAAACTCTGGCAGATATAAGCTTGGTTAATTAAGTTTCTTTCATTATCTCTAGGCATTTCCTGGGTCTATTTCCCAACTCTGGATTGTCTACAGATTCAGACATCTGAGGTATTCTTAGATCTTGGATTCTGAGAAATGAGTTTGGGATGGACCCAGAAGCAGAAGGATAAAGTGTACACTTAAGGACTCGGTGATAAATACGGGCTCCACAGAGCTTTCTTCCATATGGACACACACACACACACACACACACACACACACCCCTTTCTCATATATGAACACATAGTGTATCCAAATAATGAAGAACATCCCTAATAAAAATCAAACAGCAGACCTAAGATAACAAAATGCACCAGGCTACTTCCTTCTGTTTTTGTAATGGATTATCTGTCATAGAAAAAACAAAAAGAGAGAGAGAGAGAGAGACAGAGAGACAGAGAGACAGAGAGACAGAGAGAGAACACTGCACATCAACTGCTCATGTTCTTCCAGCCTGGAGATATAAAATTACAGGACTGGGTTGACCACAGATAAGACTCAGAAAATGTTAGTAAGAAAAACCACATTTTGTACACATATCAAATCATGTTGCATATGTTAAACTTACACAGTGTTGTATGTCAATTATATCTCAATAAAACTGAAAAGAAATGAAAAGAAAATATTGTAACCAGACTGAAATGTGCATATGCTGGAAATGATGGATTTAGTTAGTACAAGATGCAGAATGGCTGACAGTGAGGATGCAAAGGTTGCTATGGAAAAGAGACCCCACTAAGAGGCAGTATTGCGTTTTAGACATGTACACATTATTTTTTTTTGACATGTACACATTAATTTTGTTTTTTTTTTTAAATTCTCCTATAACTCTATGTTTGTATATTACAACATAAATCCTAATTAGAAAAGATCTGAGATTTGAAAACTTCATCAGGGTTTTTATGGAGAGCTATTTTAAGAGAGTAAGTGTCTGAAATACAGAAATAGGCAGTAATGTGTATTAAGAACTTGTTATGAAGTCAGATGGACCTGGTTAAAATACTGGCTTCACTCCACCGTGTACTTATGATCTGGGATATGTTATCTCAGCCATCTAAGTACAGTGTCATCATCTATACATGGGGATAATAATAAAAGGAAATAATACCTGCAAAGTATTCAGCAGTCATGGATGCTATGTGTGGGTTCATCAATGACTTTGAGGCTTAAAATGGCCTTAGAAATTAAAGTCTAGTAATTCAAATATTTTATATATATATATATATATATATATATATATATATATGGTATAAAACTCATTTTACTAAAAAGAGCCAAACTACAAAACCCACTTTAGAACAAAGTATCTGATTTTAATGCAAAAAAAAAAACCAAACAAAAAACTTAATGATCATTATGGCTAAGCTTAATCACTATGGTAGGCTCTGGAGAGTCATATATCAGGACTCAAAGAGGAGGAAGGGAGATCCCACATGTAGATGGCTTAATCAATCAACCTCTCTCCAATTAAATAGTGACTTTCAAAAACTAGACATTTGTGTTTAGATGGCAATGCTAAAAAGACCCTACTAGCAAGTAATAGCTCCATGCCTATAGTAAACATTATCAAAGTTTTCTCAAGTTTCTTAAGCACTCTAAATGCCAAGAGTCCACAGGAGCAAAATAAATTCAATGTCTAAAATTTTCTATTTAAAAATTAATATGGGGCTTCCCTGGTGGCGCAGTGGCTGAGAATCTGCCTGCCGATGCAGGGGACACGGGTTCGAGCCCTGGTCTGGGAAGATCCCACATGCCGTGGAGCAACTAGGCCCGTGAGCCATGGCTGCTGGGCCTGCGCGTCCGGAGCCTGTGCTCCGCAATGGGAGAGGCCACAACAGTGAGAGGCCCGCATACCGCAATGAAGAGTGGCCCCCGCTTGACGCAACTGGAGAAAGCCCTCGCACAGAAACGAAGACCCAACACAGCCAAAAATAAATAAATAAATAAAATAATAATTAAAAATGAATATCTGTTTATAAAATAATATTATGTATATAAACAACTTTTAAAGTTGTTAATGGATGCTACTCCCTAGTAGGCTTAGAGACTACATAGAGTAGCTTAAAACACATTGAAACTAATTATCTTTAACGAGGTTTGAAACACACTGGCAATGACTTGACAAAAAAGCCATTTTTAAGAGTTCTCTGTGGTGTACTCAGAGTAGAGATCTGAATCTTCAGGGCCAGCCCAAAAGGCTCTTGGGAAGGGAAAAGAGTGTTAAATTTGGCAGTTGGGTAGAAAGGATGAAAGTGGATAGGAAGCCAAGATACAAATGAGATGTAGAAATAATGGTGTGTTTATTTGCTTGTGTGTGTGTGTGTGTGTTAGAAGTATGTTAATGATTGGGCTAGATAACCTGTCGTTGAAGGCACAGAATGAACAAAGAAAGGAAGTTAAGAGTTTATCATTTTATAATGCAGTTGGAAACATTGATCAGCAGATGGCACACTTGTCAGGAAACCTGTTTCACTGCACTAAAGAATTGCTCAGACGCTTGACAAGTTTCATGGCATGTCACACATTGCTTCTAGGAAGCACAGTGAAAAGATGCATGTATATTTACATATTTGAATTCTTCAATAACCCATTCACAGAACAGTCATTTTTCAATTAGAGCAGTGGAAGAATAGGAGGCCCCACATAAGTACAAAGTAATTATAATTAAGAATTCCAGCTTCAGAATCCGGAAAAGGAATAATGATGTTAGAGGATTAACATGATCTGATTTTAAGACGTACTATAATGCTAAGATAATCATAACAGACTAGTACTGACATAAAGACAAAAAGATCAATGGAACAGAGTCCATACATGACCCAAATGATTTTGACAAAGGTGTCAATGGGATTCAGTGGGGAAAGGAAGGTCTTCCAACATATTTTGCTAGAGTAAATAGATATCTGTATAGAAGAAACTGGGCCTTGTTTCATACCTCAGGCCGCATTCAAAAATTAACTTAATCAGGTCTGGATTACAAACCTAAATGTAAAAAAACATACTATCAAGTTCACTGAAGAAAACATAGCAAATTATCTTTGTGATCAATTAGAAAAAAAATTTTTAATAGAACAAAAAAAGAATGAACCGTTCTTATAATTTTAAGAAATTATAATAAATCTGACTTCATCAGACTTAAAATTTCTGCTCATTGAGAGACATCATTAAGAAAATGAGAGGGAGGGAGATGCAAGAGGGAAGAGATATGGGGATATATATATATATATATGTATATGTATAACTGATTCACTTTGTTATAAAGCAGAAACTAACACACCATTGTAAAGCAATTATACTCCAATAAAGATGTTAAAAAAGAAAAGAAAAGGAGAAGGCAAACCACAAAATGAGAAAATATTTGCAGTACATAAATCATATACTTGTATCCAGATTATCTAAATAATACCTACAAATAAATACTAATATGATGATCAAACAAGTCAGTTAAAAAGGGCAAAAGACTTGACACTTCAGAAAAGTGTATACTGGAATGCCAACAAACACGTGAAAAACGTGCATCATAACCATCGGGGAAATGCACAATAAAACCACATGAAGATATGACTTCACACTCATTAGAAGGGCTAAAGTTAAAGTGTAATAGCATTTAATGTGGGAGAGAATTCGGAGCAATGGCACTGCTCAGATATTACTGGTGGAAGTATAAAACTGATCCACATCTGTGGAAAATCATGAGACAGTTTCTTATAAAATTATAAATATAGCTACCTTATGATCTATTAATTCCACCCCTATGCATTTACCCAAAATAAATAAAAATGTCTCCCAAAATATTACATACAAATATTCATGGTAATCTTATTCATAATAACCTAAAACTGTAAACAACCCAGGCATCCATCAACAGGAAAAAGAATATTCAACTGTAACGTATTCATACAAAGAAACACTATTCAGCAATAATAAAGAATAAGCTTATGATGATGGTAAATGGATAAATCTCAAAAACTTTATGCTTAGGAGAAGCCAGACATAAAAACATACCTACTGTATAACCCATTGTTGCAATGTTCAAGAACAAACAAAATCATTGTAGGAAGCAAGAAATCAGAAGAGCCATTGCCTCTGGGAGAGAGTGGCATAAACTGGAAAGATGGCAATGCTACATATCCTGATTGAGGCTTTGGTTACATGGGTGCATACACTTATCAAAACTCATCAAACTACACTTGAGATCTGTGAATCTTACTGTTTGAAATTATACCAGCAAAAAAGGAGAAAATATTCAATTGAACAGAACACCTTTTGTCAGAACTTACTGAGGAAAAAAGGTTGACTATTTAACATGTTACACTGTTAGTTCTTACCTCTTCTCAACTGCAAATGCCACTCACATGCAGGTGTTTCAACCCAGGTGAGATTCTCTTTTGAATTAAAATTTTAAAAGAGACATTTCTGTAGTAAAAGAAGCCTTCATGTTACTGAAAATACCCACTGGCTACTGTCCTGTTGCTTTGGTGCTCTTTTTCCTTGCACTTACAGGACACAAAAGGAATGCCAAAGACTTCCTGGGCCAGAATGCCCATTCACTAAAGGTTTGATAGATTTGACATCACCAACATAAATAACTCTTACCTGCCTTTCACCTAAAAGATATCTAAAGTGTGTTTTTCTGAATTGAACATTATTTTACCTAGGCTTTCAATATCATTGCTCTGAAGGGAGATGAAGTAAGTTGGGGAACCACTGTTTTGGACTGAAATATTTTCAAAATTAGAAGACAGAATAAAGTGCTTGCCACAGAGGAGTGATCAAGCCATCTTGGAGGTAATAACAATAAAGATAGGAATACTGCATATATTTAGATATGTAACAACAACTTCAGAAAAATTTAAAGATAGATAAAATCCCAGTGCCAGAAGTCTAAGAATGTGACAAAAATTATTATCTTATAATCTTGGTCAACCCTGATAAAAAAATTAAAAGGAAAACTATTTTAATAAATTCTTGCCTCCACTAGATCAAAAATGCCAGTCAGTACTTTTTCTTTGTGTCCACATTTCACTCTTCAGATTTACTCTATTCCAGACCCCTTCTCCTAGTATTTGCTCTCACCTCCTACCTGAAGGCAAAACGTCAAGATGCTCTTAACTTTCCATTTGCATACATATGGAGATATTTTATCTTTTATAGTCAACCATTTTCCACATATCTTAGAAGAAAAGTTTGCTGAAAATCAATAAGGGGCACACCAAGAAGAAAGGATGCCTCTTCCCTAGCTGAATTCTGACCCAGTTGAGAAAGAAGACAAAAATCAATGAAGTCCAAAATATCATCTTTCTTATTGTTGAAGTTAACGTTGGAGACAATGACTGAAGTGTGAGAGTTAAATAAAGCTTCTAATATCGAAAACCAAAACTGAGCAGTCTTACCAACCCAGTCATAGCAATAAGAAGTAAAGGAGAATTCACAACAGAAAGTAAAGAGGAAGAGCGGGCTACGAACACCCAGCTTGTCCAAATTACAGATTAAGTAAATTATGCCTCCTTCTTCCGTTAGGGGAGTAGCGGGTAGAAGGTGGAAAGCAGTGTCACCCTAGTTAAGTATTGTCTCCTCGTGGCGGGAAACACCACCACTGGGTGGGAAAGAAGTTCATCTCTATTTCTCACCCTCATCCCTGCTGCATCCCTCCCCACTGACATAAAAATACCTGTCCTAAACTTTTACCTGAATTGAATCCAGACACTGTAGCTCCAGAACCTGTTATTTTCTCTCCCCCTCCATCAGTGAATCCTACCTTTTCCCTGTAACTCCTGGCTTCTTTCCTCCTTCAGTGTGATAGGATGCAATTTCTATTGTTAAAAACCTTTCCCCTCACCCACACACCCTCTTGTGTCTATAAATCGTCTCTTTGCATTCTCAGCTCAGTTTCTGAAGGACCGATACATGAGGTTCGCCTCCATACTGCCCATTACTTCTCCATCCGCTGTAATCTGGCCTTCCTCTCACCGACCCACTGATAGTTTGGTACCTCAAGTCAGCAACTGTCTCTGAGTTATCAAAGCTACTGAGTGTATAACACTCCTTATCCTACTGGACTTTTCAACATCAGTTAACACAGTTGACCATTCTTTCCTTCTCAAAGATACCTCGTTATTGTCTTTTCTGACACTGTCTTTTCCGGCTTCCTTCATACTTCTCAGGCTGCTGCTTCTCTATTTTCCCAGCAGTTCCTCCTCTTCCTCCAAGGGTTGGTGTTCCTCAGTGTCTCATCTCTAGCTTTCTCTTCTCATACTGTACCCCTTTGCTGAGTGGTCTCTTTCACCCCTCTGGAGTCAACTATCACTTAAAAATGGGTAACTCTTGGGCTTCCCTGGTGGCGCAGTGGTTGAGAATCTGCCTGCCAATGCAGGGGACACGGGTTCAAGCTCTGGTCTGGGAAGATCCCACATGCCGCAGAGCAACTAGGCCCATGAGCCACAACTACTGAGCCTGCGTGTCTGGAGCCTGTGCTCCGCAACAAGAGAGGCCATGACAGTGAGAGGCCTGCGCACCGTGATGAAGAGTGGCCCCCACTTGCCACAACTAGAGAAAGCCCTTGCACAGAAACAAAGACCCAACACAGCCAAAAATAAAAATAAATTAAAAGAAGACTCAACATTTAAAAAAAAAAAAAAAAGGGTAACACTTGTACTTTTTTAACTGTCCTTTAAGTCCCTCTCCTGAGACCAAGACTCAAATACTTCCCTCCTACAAGTGAAGCAGACTCAGCAGGGCCTGAAAGGAATGCATTGTCCTGTTCACCACCTTGTACGTGCTCTCCTTCAGTGAATGGCATCAAACTCTGCTCATTCATTTGTAAGTACTCCTCAAGACTCAACCACTCATTCATCTCATCATCTCCATTCAAGACTTATCAATGGAGTCCTAATATCATCCTACCCTTCATAGTTTCCCCAGAATCTCCATTAGGCCCCTAACACTAGCAGAGGCCTTCATCAACTCTTACCTGGACATTTATGATATTCAAGTGCACCACCTCAGTCATACTGAAATTAAAAAGAGCTAAATATAAAGTCCTGAATTGAGGTTAGAAACAAAGAGCAAGAGTCAGAGCTTAGTGAACTTCAAATTCAAATGAGTTAACATTGAACAGTAACTGCTCAGAAGTCTAATACAGACACAATCATATTTAAGATGCCTTTGTTCACAAGTAAAAGAATGCAAATGCAAACGGTTTTTTGTTTTTTTTTAAGTTTTGGAATTACTTAAAAGATAATGAGATACTTAAAGAATCTCAAAGGAAGCAGGACCTCACGAGGCTCTAGAATCAGAAGCCAGAAAGCCTTCAGGAATCTGGGCACACACTCTTCATCTTTTCTCTCTTTCCTCTCTGTCCTTCTGTTTATTTCTGATCTCTCTGGGACTAGATTTCTCTCCTTCTTAGGGTACCATATGGTATAAGATAGCTGAGGTACTGCTCCTGCATTTTTACGGATCTCTTAGTTCGACCCACATAAAGAGACTGACCAGAATCAAATTATTTAAAAAAACCCTGAGAAAGGTGGGAGCCACAGAAACAGACCTACTCACATCAATTGAAGGGCTCTTAGAAAACAGAGGTTATGCCAACAAATGAAACAAGTACCAGACAGCATTCTGCAGAAGCCTGGGGAGCTTCCTTGAAGAAATAAGGAATTCCTATGTCCCTTTTTTGTCCCCAAAGAGAAAACAGTTAAGGCATGATATTCATACAGTGATAACCTTGACTTATTAATAAAAAACTATGCTTAGTACATTCTGTTTCCTGAATCAAATGGCTGCAATACTTAAGATTTCCACAGAAATAATAATTTCCACTAAAGTACCTTAAAGCAAACATTACAAGGTTAAGCGCTAGTCAGTTATGAGAAAAGTTCACTTATCCATTCCCCTGGTATGCCGAATGGTTGAGGTATTCTGCTTCCAATCCTTTCTCAAATAAGGTTGATTACACATTTTAAAAATACAACATAACTGTATAATGTCTACTGCTTCCTCCTAATCTACCCACTCCCATTTGCCCACCAGCTTCATCCTTTTCTATTTACTGGAGTTTATATGTACTTTATTTATAAATCCCTATCTAATATTAAGTACTTAAAATAGAAACTAAATTGTCAAATTCCTAACAGCAAACCAAAGCCAATAAGGCATAATATCAGAGCCTGCTACTTCTCCTTTAGAAAATCATACAATTTAGCAATCTTAAAGTTATAAGAAACAAAATATTCCAAATTTAAATTTGTGAGAAAATAACAACAACAACCTGTTTACTTGCTGTAAGAAAACTAACCAGTGGCTAGAAAATAGAGGTTGGCAGTGTTAGGGTAATATCCTAGAATTTTAAAAAATGATTTTATATCATTATTGCTTTAGAACAGTGAATTTAGTTGCTACTTTCGTAGATTGTTAAGGCCTAAAAAATAGTTTGGCTCCAAAACACATTCATTTACGTATTAGTAACAGCAGCAGCAGCGGGCTTGCTAATTGCTGAGTGATGCGCTAATCACTCTATGCACACATCTCATTTATCTACACAGCAAGCCTATGTAGGGGGTATAGCCCCATTTTACAGATGAGACAGTGAGGTTTATAGTACTTAAGTAACTTGCCGGAGAGCTAGTAAGTGAAATCAGAATTAGAAGGCAAATCCCTCTGTTCCTGTCTGGCTACACAATTTGCTGGACGCAGCACAAAATAAAAATGTGAGGACGCTTGTTCAAAAATGATTAAGAATGTTAAGATGGCCACAGCAGAGCATTAAACCAAGCGTGGTCTCTTCTAAGTTCACCGAGAGTCAACCCTGCCTCTGCTCCATCAGATCACAAAATGCATGAAACTCTCTTTTTTTTAATCTAAATTATGTTCTTCAAAGAATAAGTCGTTGTAATGGCTAATTAGCCAATTATAAACTAAGACTCAGAATTCATATTATGGGCTGTGCCTAGATACACTCAATAATATTTGTTGAATAAATAACCTTACTTCTTGGCCTCAAACTGAACCCCTCTCTTCAATAACTCACATTGAAAATGCCTCTGGTTAAACGTAGGGATGGGTTAAGAAAAGATAAACGGATCGTAAGGAATCCATCCACACCACTGGTAGAAACACTTCATGTTCCATTTGTGCTGGCTTGGGGGTTTTTATGACTGTAAAGAAGCTACTTTACGATCTAATTATCATTTCTATCTAGAGTTGACATTTAAATTCTGGGGCTCTAAGTGAAGCTTAAAGAATGTACTCCTCACTTCCCCACCTCCACCCCCAGAACACACCACCCTCATCCCACCCCTAAGCCCTTAACTTTCCCTAATAAATAGTTTACCAGCAGAAGCAAAAAAAGTTCTTTCTCCTCAGTCTGTGCCCGGTGAAGGACAATGTGATTGATGCTTAAACTCTGCCTTTCAAAGGACATTAAAGGGTCCAGTTTGCAAGCTACACAAGAAGAGTTCTGCAAAAAGAAAAGAAAGCCTACCTCCTTCTAATCCTGGGGGATTATAGGAAGGAAAAAATAAAAACAAAAACCAACATAAGACATGCTTGTTGGCTCTGCAGGGGGAGCATGGAAAACACTGTACCATCTTCCTGAAAGAGGTCACAGGAGGATGCCACACTGATGAGCCAGGGAGCCAAGATATCAAGGTGGTAGAATCCTATCAGGCAGAGGATAACATTAACGCTAGCATTCAGAACGCTAACCTTCCCATGTCAGGTTGATGACATGTTGAGAACCAATGGGTTTACCACTGAGCCCTCTTGGTGAGTGAGGGCCTATGGAATCTCCCAAGCCAGGAGCCAAATGGAGGATAAAAGAGAGGTCAGGAGGTCTACATGACTAGCCACTGAGGGGAGTGTCTAGAAACACCAGCCAAAACCAAGTACAAACAGAAGAGCATGCATCAACCAGGTAGACCAAGAATAGAAACCTGGAGGGTACAAACATCAGCTGGTGTGCACACACACACACAAGGACCAGCATGGGAGGGAGCACCACACCCCTCCCATGACCCCAGGTCTCATAAGGCATAACCTTCCCAGAACACTCACCCTCACAGACACCTGGATGCCGTCATAGACAGAGAAGTGGGTTAAAAGGGAGGTACTTCAAGGAACACATTTTTCTCTAAATGAGAGCCTGAGGTTGACCTAAAAGGACTATTTAAATGTCCATAATGGACGAATTTAAATTGTATTGGTGTGATGGTCAGTTTTATGCCTCAACTTGGCTAGGCCAGAGTTCCCAGTTATTCAAACACTAACCTAGGTGTTGCTGTGATGGCATTTTGTGAATATGATTAAAATCCATAATCAGTAAACTTTAAGTAAGGGGGGCTATCCTAGATATTCTGGGTGAGTCTTTCAGTTGATAGGTCTTCACAGCAGAGCCACAGGAAATCCTGCCCTCAGACGGCAGCTTCAGCTCCTGCCAAGAGCACTAGCCTGCCCTATGGGTGTGCCAATGGACTTGTCTAGCTTGCCCTCACGACTGTGTGAGCCAATTGCTTGTAATAAATCTCTTAATATATATTTCCTCCTATTTCTGTTACGCTGGCTGAAATCGGACTGCCATAATCAAATAACCACAAAGAAAACCAAAATAATGATAAAATATGTAAATATTACATTTTTCCGCATATCTTAGCTTGTGGCATGAGTAACTTAATATATGTAAATAAGACCGTGAGGATTTTGTGCATATTCCCCTGCTTTGCCTGAAATGCACTTCTCCTATTCTCTATCCTTCTGGTCCCAATCTAAAGAGCTGCTTCCTTCAGGAATGCTTTCTTTGACTACCCATCAAATTCAGATCCTGCTGTTAAATATGCTCATGACACCTGTTCTTCTCTTGTAGCACTTATTACAATTGAAATGAATGTTTTATTATTTGACGTTCATTTGTCTTCCCCTCTCAAGTTTAAGCTTTATGAAGACAGAGCCAGGTTTGACTTGGTCAACAATATATCCTCACTATCAAGCACACTGCCAAGGACATATAGTGCATGCTCAATAAATATTAAATGAGTGAATACATGGATATAAAGTTTAAAAAAAACACCCTGCATTCCACATTTGATTATAATTTGAAAATATCTGCTTTTGGCAGTTGACCCTTAGTGATACCTTTCAAAGAACACGTGTAGGATTCAGAATGTGGAATTTAGAGGTAAGCAATGCAGGTGTTATTACTGTTGCCTGTGTAGGTGGCCCACTGAATACCACTGTTAGTCAGTTGGGCTGTTATAACAAAATACCACAGATTGCATAGTTTATAAACAACAGAAATTTATTTCTCATAGTTCTAGAGGCTGAAGATCAAGATCAGTGTGCCCGATGGTCAAGCAAGGATCCTCTTTGGGTTGCAGACTTCTGGTATCCTCACTTGAGGGAAGGGGTAAGGGATCTTTCTAGGGTCTTCTTTTATAAGATTGCTAATCCCATTCATGAGGACTCCACCCTCATTACCTAACCATCTCCCAAGGCTCCTCTCTCAATACTATCATCTTGGGGGTTAAGTTTCAATATATGAATTTGGGGGGATACATTCAGACCCAACGTATGAATTTGGGGGGATACACAGCAATCATGAACTCCTTTTTAGTTAATATGACCCAAATCACATGAGCTAAAAATGCCCCAAAGCCAGAGCTGCGTGAAGAAGACCTCGTAAATCAGTTTGCCAATTCTACATTTATGCAGAAACAGAGATTTTATGGTGAGACAGCTAAATGGCACCACATTTTATGACATTCTTAATAGTATTTTAAGGTCCCTTTGGAAATAATGATTCACCTCATACCTTGGGATATTAATTTGGAAGTTAAAATTAGGTAATGAGAATTTAGGGAGTTGTAAATTTTTTTTGTAAATATTTTTAATAAAAACCTATATTCACACTCTAAGGGCAAACCAACTTCTTGTTATTTTAGCACAATCTAAATATTAGGCATTGATCATAATATATTAGCAAGAAAAGTAGATATGAAATAGAACCTCCTTATAATTCTATGTATTCCACAATTTAAGAAATGAAATCTTTCGTGTTGAAAACCCTTTCCATGAGAAAAGGATCTTCAACTATCTTCTTACTTATTTCATTTTTAAGTACATAAATCTGAGAAAAGGCTGAAATCAAACACTCCATACAAAAACTCAGGAATAAATATTTACTTTCAAATGAATTTGATGCCACTGGTGAATCACAGTATTACTTGGATGTGTGTTCAACAAATTAGTGCATCTTTCATATTCACTCAGATAGATAACTTTACTGGCTTAAGGAAGGCTTCATGCTTGAAAGGAGACATAGGAACTTTAAAATGTATGTTATGCTTTGGGTATAATGTTGAGAGAAAATCTTCTTAACTGTTATAGCTAGTATTTACTAGTGCTACCCCTTTCAATGGATCACAAGAAATTACTATTATAGCTATTAAGCTCTGTTTAATCATTCATACAGTACTCAGAGTATGAAGGTCTTGCAATGCAATTTGATTATAAAAGACTAAATTTTAAATTCAAATATGTATGTACAGTGAAAACAAAATTGCCAATGGAGTTTTTTTAATCAAAATGAAGGAAACATCATTCAACAACAACAACAAAAAAGATGAGTAAAAAAATCGCTATTCCCATAAGTTAATATCTCTGATTTAATGATTAGGTGTAAACATTGAAAACAATTTGAATTTGTATACCAAACTATACTTGATTACTGCTAAATATGAGCAAACACAAGTAATAACTACTAATTTCAACAGAAGTTATTAATGTGCAGATATACAACAGTTTTTAAAAACTGGGGAAAAGAAAAAGAATAGGAAGAACAAAGGGCAAGCATATTTTACTAGGAAGCCATTAGTTTTTTTTTTTTTCTTTTCTCTTACTACCCTTCAAAATAGTCAAAAAAATTTTAAATCCAATTTCATACTGACTAAAACTACTCCTTTCCCACAAAATTCCTTGCATTCCCCATTTACATTCTCTGTGATTGGGAATTTATCTTTAGGATTTGGACATGAGATTGATGAATCTACAAGAAAAAAAAAAAACCCTTTGCACTCTGAAAATTAGTTTTTAAGTTATCATTTCTGAGTAGTAATACTCACAAACCCCATTTTAGTCCATATAATCTGTGCTTAATAAACTCTTCAATATAGGATACCATTAATTGATTTTTTTTGGCTTCTTTAAGAAGTTAAATAGGAAACACCCAGAAAACAAATCTGCTTCCAAAAGAAACCCGTTGTTACTCACCACGATAAGCAACACATAGAAAATGTTCAATAGAAGTATAACAAATCAAATCAAACTTACAAGAATTTCTTTCAAATTTTATCCTCCTATCTAATGTTTCAAAGCAAAATTCTAAATCAAATAAAAATACTTAATCCAGATAGAATAAACTTCAAAGAAGCACAATACATACCTTTAAATACGAGGATTTACTGCATCATTCAATTTAATACCTTTAGCAGAATATTTAGACTTACTTAGCACAAGTCAATTGCTCTACAGTCTTTGAATTCATTCTCAGGAAGTATGAAATTAAAACTATCATTTTCTTGTGGAGTATTTTTTCCCTAATAGACAATACTCAGGAAGTAGGCTTCTTATGTAACATACATCAGATTAAACGACTCGGTCCCTTCATTTAAGGAACCTGACTTTTTTGTAGTCTAGCCAGTATAAAATTCATTCATTCACCCATTCATTCTACAAGTATTTGTTCCCTGTCTGCTATGGACAACGTGTTTGGTTTAACAGGAGTAGTGATTAAAATCACAAACCAAGGACCACGGTTGTGCCAGTAATTTGAAAAGGAATTGTTTATGGATGGTTTGAAAGACTCAAGAGAGAAGTCTCTGGATAACAAACAAAACAAGCAATTGATTGGAACCACCTGGGGCTGGATTTGTCTGCATGAATACACCTGAAAGAATTTAATATATTTTGTAAAAACAGAGGAGATTGGGAATAAAATTGTACTTAAATTATGTTTAATGGACAATAAATTATATTCATAACTTCATAGGCTCCTCAAGTTTTCTTATCTGCCAAGTAAGGCAGATAAGGTCCTAAACACTAGGTAAATATTGAATAAAGGAATTAAAATGAAATGTGTAAAGATTTTGAGAGGTCATATGATGTGTATTTCTTTTCTAATCTGAGAAACTATCAAAGTAACATTCCCTTGGTAATTCTAGGCAAACCATTTTAGCTTTCAGTGGAATGGTTACAATTAGAGGCTGAAAGTCAGAAAAACTGCCAGGGAATCCCCATCTGTTCTCTAGTAACTGAATAATTACTGATTGAGTAATCCTGGGAAAGTTACATCAACTCTCTGGCCTCAGTTACTTCAACTATAAAATAGGAATGACTGTGTATACCTGTTATAGGTTTAATGTTTGTGTATCTGCCCCACCCCCACTCCTCCAGCCAATTAATTGGTTGAAACCTACCTCCAAAGTGATGGTATTAGGAGGCAGGACCCTAGAAAGTTTGTTAGGTCATGAGGGTGGAGCCCTCATGAATGGGATTAGTGCCCTTACAAAAGAGACCTCAGAGAGCAATCCTGTCCCTTCTTCCTCGTAGGACACAGCAAGAAGATGGCTGTGTATGAACCAGGAAGCTTGTCTTCACCAAATACCAAATCTGCCCAGTGCTTTGATCTTGGACTCCCCAGCCTCCAGAACTGTGAGAAATAAATTTTTGTGTTTCAGCCACCTAGTTTATGGTGTTTTTGTTAGAGCAGCCCAAACAGACTACGACAACTTCTAGGGTTTTTATGAGGATGAATGAGATGATGTCAATAATGTGCTAAATATAAAGCCTGGCATGCAGCAAATGTTTGTCAATATTTATTTTTATAACTGAATTTCAGAATATAAAATCTTCTAAAGATATATAAACTCTACACAGTTTTTATCTTCCCAAGATACTAGCATATTTTTTTTGTTTGTTTGTTTTTGTTTTTTTGTTTGTTTTTTTTTTGCTGTACGCGGGCCTCTCACTGTTGTGGCCTCTCCCGTTGCGGAGCACAGGCTCCGGACGCACAGGCCCAGCGGCCATGGCTCACGGGCCCAGCCGCTCCGCGGCACATGGGATCCCCCCAGACCGGGGCACGAACCCGTATCCCCCGCATCGGCAGGCGGACTCCCAACCACTGCGCCACCAGGGAGGCCCAATACTAGCATATTTGAACAATAATGGAGACTTCCTCACAACTTCCTGGCAGAAAAGAATATTGTCATGATAAGAAAAACATGATGAAGAGATACTGCTCTCTTTTTTCTTCCAGAGTAACTTTTTAAAAATTTGTAATCTTGGGCCTCCCTGGTGGCGCAGTGGTTGAGAGTCCGCCTGCCGATGC
Organism: Mesoplodon mirus; assembly: GCF_964341445.2. Classification (NCBI taxonomy): domain Eukaryota; kingdom Metazoa; phylum Chordata; class Mammalia; order Artiodactyla; family Ziphiidae; genus Mesoplodon; species Mesoplodon mirus. The sequence goes on along the minus strand of NC_138987.1, from coordinate 4,941,557 downwards.
AGGGGATACGGGTTCGTGCCCCGGTCTGGGAGGATCCCATATGCCGCGGAGCGGCTGGGCCCGTGAGCCATGGCCGCTGGGCCTGCGCATCCGGAGCCTGTGCTCCGCAACGGGAGAGGCCACAACAGGGAGAGGCCCGCATATCGCAAAAAGAAAAAAAAAAAAAAAAAAATTTGTAATCTTTACATAAAAACCATAATATGAAATAGTGCCACAAGGCCCATAGTAATTTGCTCCTTAGAACTAAAAATGAAAAACAGAAAAGGCAATATGATTTCTGTGAGGCTGACTAAATACAAGAAATTATGAATTATTAATTGTCTCTGATTTACACACAAATATTAGAGTTGGATTTCTTAGTAGGAAGAATTAAACCATGGATATGTCCTTGATTTAGCTTTAGGGGATCCAGTGATCTAAAGGAACTATATACAAAATTGTATTTGCATAAGAGCCTAAATGCTTTTTTCAGATGAAAAGGGCTTTCATAGATTACTTTATAGGTTCTCAAAAGGGTCCATAAACCAACCATAAAAGGTCAGATATCCCTGCTCCAAAAGTGCTGACATAAATCACAGCTCTTAGGAACAGCAAAGCATTGCAAACTTGTTTACAGGAACTGTCACTCAATGTTTATTTTTAGTGTACAAGGATAACATGTTATCAGAGAAGACTCTACATGGATTAACAAGATTTTAGTATGCTTTTTTTGTTTTCTTGTTTTTAATTTAAATAAATATAAATAAATGGAGAGGCAATTAAGGTATCCCATCTTAACTGATAAAGAAGTCTGAACAGAGATTTATAGAGTAATAAGTACTTTACTTTTGAAGTACAATGAAATATATGACTTAGGAATTATAATAGTACCATAAGTGAGAAGATTATCATCTATGACTTTAGCAGAGTGGTATTAAAATAATATATTTTCACTAGATCATATTTGTCATTAATCATGATACTGTCAAATTACCTATTACTTTAATATATTACAAGTGTACATTTAAAAACATCAAAAAGTATTTTAAAATATCCTCAAGCATTGTGAGGAAGCAATGGACACAGATCTATTGAATATTAAGCCAACTCTTCCAGGGAATAAAAACAAGAATATGTTAAATAGAACTTAATTCTTCATTGAATATGACAATTATTTGGTACAGGATGGAAAATTATTCTGATATATGTTAAGCAGGATGACTATGGGTATTTAAAAGAATGTGCAGTTCTCATGTTGCTAAAATAATTTGGATCCAGAATCTAACGTAAATATTAAACATGTTATTAACTATTCATAAATGTACTTTACCACTGGCACACACCAAGACCTGAATAATTTCATGGCTTATCAGTTTGGCTGATTTTGTTTCCCATCATGTTTACCTTCATCAAACTTTGTAACAAGCTAAAGGGTTAATAATAAGAAATGGTTTACATACCATCAGCTCTGAGAAATATTACACCAGGGCATTTCAACCAAATTTTATAAGGATAAAACATATTGATCACTTTCCATATACCAGTCACTGTTATTCAAAAAATATGTATATATTGTTTTATATATATATGATGTATATACATTTACATAGATAACACAGGCACAAATATTTGTGTCTGTGTATGCATATGTGTATATGTAGATAGATAGATGGATAACAGGTAGATATAGCACCAACACACATGCACATACCTACCCACATGTATACATCGTGTTAACATGATAAGTACATATCTATTTCATAACAACCCAAGAAGGCAGATACTACTGTTTTCTCCATTTTGCAGATTGGAAACATGGCCTCAGAGAGCATAAATAAATTGCCCATGATTACATAGCTAATAAGTGACTGAGCCAAAAATGTGAACTTAGATAATACAGTCCAGAGTCCTGGCTCTTACCCATTGCTTACAGCTGCCTCTGGGAGTAATGGTAACAAATAGGTAAGACAGTTGGTGAGGAGAGATGGGTTGTTTGGGAAGTGGTGGCAACATGAAGAGATGCCAATTTGGTAAAAGCTCTTGAGCTAATGCTGATTATATTGATACTTTAGGTGTGATATTAAAACATACATGCAACTGAGCGCAGTTACAGATATACACCCAGGCATGGTGCAGGCTCACCCACACACACTTGAAAGAAATGTTGCTTCACATGCAGGATAATCCTCACTTGTACTGGAAAAGGTTAACTTTGTATGTTGTACTTTTTGTTTATGTTTGTTTACTTTTTTCTTTGTGTCCTTAATTTCCAAACTGATGCAGTTTCAGAGCTGACAAATTGAAAACTCCATAAACCTGTCTTTGGCTTGAAAAGTAAGGTATGTTTTGACACAACTCACATAGTAGTCAGATGATGATGTATGTTTGGCATTATATCAATTAATACTGTGGGGAAAACAGGTGTTTGTGTTCTATGCAGTTAAAAATCTTCACTCAGAAATTATTTAAGGAAAAAAGATCTTCCTAGTAAAACATGCAATGTTTAAAATGACTCAGATTGTTGGTTAAAAGAAAAAAAGCTGAAGGAATAAAAAATATTTGTATCCAATGTATTCTAAAAGAGTGTAATTTACAACATTTAAGTGAAAATTAAATAGACGCACTGTTGCTGTAAATCACAAATTATGCAATAAACATGATATGGCATAAGCATTTTTCTTTCATGAAATAAAAACCTGACTGTAAGGAATGCATTCTTAATGCACTGAGTGTTGATCACATATTCACCTTAAAATACACATCCTTTTGGAAAAAAAGAAAAAAGTTAATCTTTTCACCAAAATGATCTTGAATAAAACAACTCTTATTTTATTGCCAACTTTTGTTTTGTTTTGTGTTGTTTTCATATTGTCTGTACAGCCTAGGAATGGAGTCTAAGGTAGGAAACATTTTCAATGTAATTGTAATGAAATGTAAATATATAATCAAACCTATGTAAAGTCTCATTTTTATAAATTTAAAGTACCTGTTAACTATAGTTAGAAAAAGCATAATACTCTGGAGAAATACATGCAAAAATCCATTCCATCACCCAGTAAGCATGTATGAAGTATTCATTACATGCTAGGCATGGGTATCTACTCTCAAATAGCACACAGACTATTTCTGAGAGACATCCAGAATAGGTATCTTTTAAAAGTCCTAAGGGTTCTATGAAAAACTACTAGAACTAATAAATATGTAGTAATTTTATAGGGTAAAAGATAAATATAAAAATCAATAGTATTTGATATATGAACAAACTAAAAATAATTAAGAAAACAAATTTTTAACAATAGCATTAAAAGAATAAAATATTTAGGAATAAATTTAACATAAGTGCACGATCTGTAAACTAAAAACGATAATACATTGCTGAGAAAAACTTTAAAAGACCTAAAAAAAGGTGAGATATGCCACGTTCGTGGATTGGAAGACTCCATATGATTAAGATGGCATTTCTCCAAGCTGATCTACAAATTCAACAGAATCTCAATCAAAATCCCAGCAATCATTATTGTAGAAATTGACAAGCTAATCCTAAATTTTATATAAAAAGGCAAAAGACCTATAATAGTTAAAACAATTTCAAAAAAGAAAGTCAAAGTTGAAGGATGTATACTCCTTGATTTTAGAGGTTAATAGAAAGCTCCAGTAATCAAGACAGTATGCTATTTCCATATAGATAGACATAAATACCAATGGAACAGAATAGAAAATCCAGAAACATACCCATCTAATTATGTCAACTGATTTTTGATAAATATGCCAAGGCAACTTGAGGGGGAAAATGAAAGGCTTTTCACTAAATACATTGGGATGATTGGATATTTATATGAGAAAATAAATTTAAAATCTAGCCTCCACCATTTACAAAAATAAACTCAAAATGGAACATATATTTGAATTAAAACTACAAACCACCTAGAAGAAATAGGAGAATAGGAGAAACTGGAGAAAACCCCTGACTTTGGAGTTAGACGAAATTTTCTTACATGTTATTCCAAAGGCATGACCCATCAAGAAACAAACTGTTAAATTTAAATTCAGCAAAATTAAAAACCTTTCCCTTCAAAAAACAGCATTAAGTAAGTGAAAAGATAAGCTATAGACCATGAGAAAACATTTGCAACTCACATATCTAATAAAGGTGTTGTTCTCTCTACAATTATATATGCAAATTAAAACCACAATAAGATACTACTATTTACGCTAGAATGGCTAAAATCAAAAAGTCTGAAAAACCCGTTTGTTTAGGATGTGGAAAACTGGAACTCTTAATAATTGCTGGGGGGAATGTAAAACAGCACGTCCATATTGGATAACAGTTGGCCAGGGATGGGGAGAAGGATGGACTGCAAGGGGGCACAGAGGAATTTTTGGTGAAGACAGACATGGTCTAAAATTGGACTGAGGCCATGGTTACACAATTGCACATATTTCTTCAAAGGTATCAAATTGTAAACTTACAAGGGTGAACTTATGTACAATATACGTCAATAAAACTGTTAAAAACAAAAGGAGTACCTTTAGATAATTCATGTAGACACCTACTGTCTAATCCCTTTGAAGGCACATAATTGATTCATAGAAGTGAATCTTTCCGACTTTCCCCAAATTCCCAGCTTCAATAGCTTATGACATCATGGGCTTCCCTGGTGGCGCGGTGGTTAAGAATCCACCTGCCAATGCAGGGGACACGGGTTCGAGCCCTGGTCCAGGAAGATCCCACATGCTGTGGAGCAACTAAGCCCGTGAGCCACAACTGCTGAGCCTGTGCTCTAGAGCTCATGAGCCATAACTGCTGAAGCCCATGCACCTAGACCCTGTGCTCCACAGCAAGAGATGTCACCACAATGAGAAGCCTGAGCACCACAAGGAAGAGTAGCCCCGCTCGCTGCAACTAGAGAAAGCCCGAGTGCAGCAACGAAGACCCAATGCAGCCAAAAATAAATAAATTAAATAAATTTAAAAAGCATACTTTTTAAAATCGTAATGACATTGACATCGCAATGTTTGACTTAAATGCTGAGATAAAACAAATTCCATTCAAATGGAAAAATGGGACTAACACCTACTTGCTGAAATTTTTCTATCCTATTTACCAAACCATATATTTAAACTGATGATGGTAGTTGAATAAAAAAACTTCATTAGACTTTGCTCCACCCACCATAAGTAATTTCTGATGCATTATATATACATATGGCATACACACACACACACACACACACACACACCATAAAAAAAGATGGCTATCTGGTATTCTTCACTTCAGGGGATATCTGTATGCTTTTTCTTTATTCAGAAAACCAGAATTTTTCCCAATACCCTTCCCACATAGATTCACATGTTTGCAAACATGAAAATAAAGATATACACATACATCTATACAGTGCTGTAATGCATTTATGTGTAACACATATATCTATATATGGATATACAGAGATAAATAATTTATTTTGTATTCACACAGTACTTACTATTTGTTAAACACTGTTCTTAGTGTTTCTGGTTTCACTATTGTTACAACCTAAGAGAGGTAGTGGTAGTATCTTATTTTATAGACTAGGATACTAGAGAGAAGTTAAATTCCAAAAGCAGAGCAGAAAGCTACTGTTTTTCCCTTCCTGTATCATTCCACTTTCTTCTGGTCATCATACACCCACTACTACTTTGAAAACTACTCTTTCCATACTAGTACCTGCCTTTCACTAGCTACAGTTGAAGAACTGACCAAAAACAAGCTAACTAGATCTCCCCTAAAATTAGATCCCCAAGCATAGGACACAAGTTGCTGCTACACACATCCCAAAGCACCTCTGACCCTTTCTTATTTGAAATCTGGATCTTCAGCTGTGCCTTCTGCTACATGAGCTGCCAGACATCCTTTTAGTAAATTCAATTTGTGTTCAAATGATCACATTTTACTCTGTCATATGTAACTGAAGTAGCCGAAAAATAATAAACACTAGCTCAGCTAAAATTCTGATTCTAGCCCCTGCAGCCTTAAAAAATGGAAGGTGCACTGGCCATCTGATGCATAGTCACCTAGTCATATATCCTTAGGCACCACCTGTGGACAAGGGTTCAGGAAGTTAAGTGCAAAGGAAAAGTCTGCCTAATTATGGACCAAATTTCAGAGTTTTTTTTTAAGGTATTTAAAAATCCTCGTGGCTGTTAAATAATCTACTCCAATCATCATTCATATAATCAGCTATATAAGAACAACTTTAAAAAAAAGCATGGGGAAGATTTTGGTAGTAACAATCACCCAAAAAAGCAGAGAAAACACAAGAATGGATCAGTCAGTGTAAGTTTGAAAGGATTAAGGGCTCACAGAGAAAAAGCAGTTGAAATTTTACTTCAGTATTTTTTAAAGTCAATATAAATATGGTGGGGAATTCCCTTAAGTTTCAATGACCAAAATTTTCTAAGGAGTTGATAAAGCTAGCTTTGCCAACAGGTAATTATGCAAGCAGCTTGGCTGAAAAGTAGAAAAGTTTTACAATTAATTTGACTCAAAGGGACTGTGTTGTCTCAGGCATTCTTCATTAAAATATATCAGCAATGGGCAACATATTTGTGCTTTGATGAGTCTAAAAGGCCAAGCAGCTAGTTTCAATAACAATCTGAGTTATCTGGAGGAATTTCTTCTAGATTTAATATAGCTGCTAAAAATTTATGAGAAATAGGATTTTCGATCCTCAGTACTCATTCAATTGGATCAAATCACTTGAAAACATGTGGAAAGTTTGGAAACTGCTCCTATCATTAGCAGTACCTTTAGTTTGATTATTAATCTTATCATTAACCTAATAATAGGTATTATAAAGATCATCTCTATGATCTTTATTAGCCTGTTATTAAGCAATACCATAAATGGGAAATGTAAGAAATTAACGTTAACTAATGTTTACCTGCCACTGATATCAGGCTCCAAGAACATTTTCAGATTTATTACCCCCACGAAACAAAACATCCTCTACAAGTGAATTACAATTTATATAATTTTTCAGTTGAAATAATAAACCACACTAACTCAAGTCAAGGACATGTAGAAGTATTATAATGGTTCATAACATATGGTAAAATGTTCTCTTACCAGAGTTTTGCACTTAAGACAAATCCTCTCTCTTCAAATCATGATTAGATTAATTCAGCATACCTAATAACAAGGCTTCCAGCTGTATCTCCTTGAAACTCAGCATCAGGTGAAATATCTCCTGACATCAAAGAAGGGGCGACTAGAACTTTTCAAGTTCTTTGTTGTTCTCTTGAACGCTCAAGGTTTAGCTTACATGTCGAACTTCAGGGAAGATTTTTTATTCCACCCCCTCCTCCACAGCCTAGGGTAACTTCCCCAATTACACCTCTCAATATACCTCATATTTCTCCTTTCAAGATATTAAAAAGACGATATCAAATTACTGTATGGGATTGTTTAAGGAACATTTTTTGATTATCAGATCAAAGGGGGATGTGATTAACTGCTTCACCACTGCACCCCTAGAAGCCAGCACAGAGCCTGGCACTTAGGAAATATCTAAAAGGGAGGGAGAGACAGAAGGTTTGCCATGGGCCAAACCTGGAGGAGACAAGCTTAAAAGACAAAGAGAAACAGGGTGGAGGGACACCAGGGCCACACCGTTGAAATTAAACAACATACCTCAATATATCTGAATAGAAAGATCTTTGTTTCAGCATATTCTGGCTCAATGATTCATGAAGGGACCCAAACTAAAATGAAAGAGGAACTCAAAATGATCTTGGTAAAGAAAATAAAACTACTGCAAAGGGAAGCAAACAGTATAGACTGTCATTCTGAAAAGAAAGAGCTATGAAAACATTCATTTTCAAAGGCATATGTAAAAATCTTTAGTCATACCAAAGATAGCGGAGAACAAGTGATACTGGCAAAATGATTTTGTATGTGTCATATTGCAGAAGATTGCTCAAATTTCGTCTATTATAACAAAGTCATTTTTAAATAAGATTACAATAGAAAGGTCATGATGATGTATAGTTACAGTGCACATGAATTTCACTCTTATTTTAAAATTCAAATTGAAAGTTTCTTTATATTTCTGATTTACTCTCCCTTGTTTGTATGCTGAAGTCACTTTGTGAATCAAATATAATCCAAGCATTCAGCGGCATAATTGATGCAAACAACATGATGTGCTAATTTATGCTTTTTAATTAAATAAGATAAAGTAAAACTTGAAATAAGTATCAATCGAACAAAAATTAATATAGCATATAGTGTATTACTATCCAGGGGTTACATTTACCCTATTATCTCCATCTCTTATTACTAATACTCAGTATAGAACTTGAAATACACAATTACCATCAGACTTGAACAATCTAAGGTCAATAACAACCTATGTTTTATTCACTAAGTTATCCTCATGCCTAGTAGAATGCCTCCCATATAAGAGATGTTCAATAAATGTTGATTGAAAGAATGAATAATTTTTTTCACTTCCAGTCTAGGTCCATCTATGTGGCAGTGGTCTCTCTGCAGAGCCACTGGCTTGAACAAGGTCTAATCCAAACTAAATATATTCTGAAATTTATTTAAGAAATTGAGGAAGGAACAGCACTGGGGAAGGCCAGCTACTGGGGAAAAGCTATGATCACAGCTTCTCATTTGAGCCTGATTCTATCTGAACCACTTCCCTGGTACTTTCCTACTTCCCAAATAGCTTACTCTATGACGTGCTGGAAGAATTAATAACATCCGAAACAATATGTGGTACAATCAGAGAATTTCTAATTGACTCTGAAAGAAAAAAAAATTTCCTCACTAGACACCCTAACCAATAATATCTACTAGCAAAAAGTTCAGGAAGGTTCACAGAAAGTAGAGTTGAAAGAAACTTTACCAGCCTCGTCAGCTCTACCCTTCACGCACGAAGCAAACCTGAGATCATTATTAGAGCAAACAGTCATCAAAATTTTATGTCATATATTAGGGGACTTGCTGGTTGTAGATTTCTTCACAGTTTCTCCACAGTCGGATGAACGATACCATTCAGAGGAGAGCCATTCCACTGACTGCCAAGCTCATCATCAAGAAGCAGAAATACTCGAATAATCAGTTTGGCCCTAATCCAACTATTACCATTTAACAACCAGTCAGGGGGCTTCCCTGGTGGCACAGTGGTTGAGAGTCCGCCTGCCGATGCAGGGGACACGGGTTCGTGCCCCGGTCCGGGAAGATCCCACATGCCGCAGAGCGGCTGGGCCCATGAGCCATGGCCGCTGAGCCTGTGCGTCCGGAGCCTGTGCTCCGCAATGGGAGAGGCCACAACAGTGAGAGGCCTGCGTACTGCAAAAATAAATAAATAAATAAATAACCAGTCAGCAATAAAGTCTAAGACTCTGTAATTTGTGAGATATAAATACTGTTACTAAATTGCTTGTCTGCAATGTTCACCACCTTTTGATGTTTTTGACTTAAAACACCATACATGACTTAAAGCCTCCAACCAAGAGCCCAATTAATTAAGTAAAATTAAGGGTGTCTGGCTGTCTGCGTGTACATGTGTATTTGTCACTGAAAAGATAATAAAGATCAGGTCTCTAACTACAGCTGAATTATAACATAATTCAGGATCAGACCTTGTTTGATGATAAATTCCAGCAGTTTCTTGGCTTTTATACTCCTCCAAAGAAATTCCTTTGAAACCAGGACTTTTACCGGACAAATCTGCAATACTCAGTTATACTTTGCATGTCTTCCAAATAGTCATGATTTTTCAAATAGGCCAAAATCTCTGTTTGGGCAATGACAGAGAGTCTAACATCAGGGAAAAATCAGGATCTGTTTTCTTCTCTTTGTTATGTCATTACTTTTGAACAGCTGCCAGGTTTCCCCTTGGTCTTGAGGGCCCAAAATGTAATATTATTGCATTTCCCCATCTGTTTTAGGAGAAGTTGAGATGTACACTGTCAATTAAGGTACAGAAAACCACATTTTTCTTTTATATGGTATAGGAATGGTAGAACTGTGCTTTGAAATCAAGCAGTTTCCTGACTGGCAGGCTCTATTTTTCTGCAGTAGTAAAACACAATACAGTGTAGTACTATCACTAGAAAGAGCGGCGCATCTACATTACTTCATTCCATCCCTTAGGGTTGGCACAGTAGAACAATAGAACTACTTGTGAAATGTTCATAAATAACTTCATTTTATATCAAAAAGAATCAGAAACAGCACTAAACAAGCAGTGACTTGATTCTGATCACGTGCCTTTTCAAGTGTTTCTGAAAGGATGGAAGGAGGGTAAAACGGAGGGAAAAAAATCTCAAGTCCCAAACTTTCTCAAATTTCTGAGATTAAAGGAAAATGTCTATTCGGTTTCAGCAAAGAAAAACGTGCTACAAGTCTACAGCTGGCTGCAACACAGAGCTGTTTCAGAAGACTAATGACTTAAGCTTATTGTTATTTTAGCTGATGCAGAAACAGAGGAAAATATAATTTGGTGTACAGACTAAGACATGTAAAACCTTTTTAATGCACAGGGGAGCTGCTCTCCCTTTACCAAGAAATGTCACCCCCCCCAATTCTTTTTTTTAACTATAAAGAAGTTAAATGCTTGGCTTTTTAACTCTTCATTGTATGAATATGCAATAATTTATCCATTCTCTTCTTGATGGCATTATTTAGATTATTTCTAAGTTTTGCTACTACAATTTTATTTCTTGCACACATGGACAAATGTATCTAAGAAATATATATATGTGTGTATATATATATATGTATATATATATATACATATATATATATATATATATATATATATATAAAAGACCATCTAAAACTGATGTTTTTGTAGGTCAAAAACAGCTAAGTGTCAGCAATTTCAGACAGTTCCACTTAATAGGAGTAGAATTGCCGGGTCACTTCAGGATTACTAGGTTTTACCAAATTGCTCTCCAAAGTGGTTTTGCAATTTATATATTCTTTATCAGGAGTATTTTAAAGAAAGTTTTGCTTTTCTCCAGGCTTTTCTACAAAATGACGACTCATCCCCCACTGAAGAACTGCTTTTTCCTGTGTGTTGCAAGACAAGTCTCTTTCTCTCTGCTCCGCGTCCCTGTCATTCGCTTTCCCAATTCATCATTTCCTTTGTGCAGTACGCTTGGCAATTACAATCTTCCACTTCCCTGGTACATTTTAATACCTTAAAACTTAGTCAAAGGAAACAGACAGCAGCATATCTAAACAAGGGTGAAGATGCATGAAGCAAGACTCATCAACCAGCCTTAATCTCTAAGAACTGGATCCAAGAATCAGATGATGGTCAGGAGGTTTCTATACAAGTACCTATGCCTGGGCCGTTCCTTCGGCCATGGGGGCTTCTTCTCAACTCTCTTCCATAACCAGTGTCCCCCTTTTGAAAGCTCAGGTCGAATGTTCCTCCTTGTCATGTCTTTTTTAGGTCTCCAGTCAGACTTTGATCTCTGCTACCTCTGTTTCCGCGGGGCAACAGTGCACGTGCTATATTTCTGTGTGGGCAACTGTGTCTGTACGTGGGGCGTGTGCAGGGAAGGAGGGGGCTCAGATCCTAGAGTCCTGGGTTTTAAGGCTGATGATTGCTTTGCGCAGTCAGACATCCCTTCCTTTAGGAAGCGATTCCTCACCTCTGAAATCTGAACCTGGTATTCTTTTTTTTTTTTTTTTTTGCGATACGCGGGCCTCTCACTGTTGTGGCCTCTCCCGTTGCGGAGCACAGGCTCCGGATGCGCAGGCTCAGCGGCCATGGCTCACGGGCCCAGCCGCTCCGCGGCATGTGGGATCTTCCCGGACCGGGGCACGAACGTGTGTCCCCCGCATCGGCAGGTGGACTCTCAACCACTGCGCCACCAGGGAAGCCCGAACCTGGTATTCTTTGTGTTTCTCCTAGTACCTGATTTCTGTCTGCCGTTGCATGTAGCCAGCTATCAGTGGACTGCCTCTTCCCAAAGAGGCTTTCCTACCCCCTGTGGTTCCCATTTGTCTTTTTACACCTGGCACTGAGCACCCTCATACTTAACAGATGAATAGGAAATATGTGTCACTTAATTTTTCTCCTTCGACACTGACTTCATACCATGAGCCAGCCAGTGTTCTAGCCGTGGAGCTCCAGCAACGAACAAGGTAGACAAATCCTTGCCCTCATAGAATTTACAGCCTGGTTGGTGCAGACAGCCAACAAACAAACTGGTGAATCTACAGCGTGTCAGATCATAAAGAGTGCTACAGATAAAAACAAAGTGTGTTGAATAAATGAATGAATGAACCATTCAGTTTCTGCTTCAGTGTTCCTCTAAAGACTATAAATTGCACAAGAGCAGAGAGTGTGTCTATCTTGTTCATTTCTGAGTCATTTATACCTAGACAAGTTCCTGGCACCTAGACTAGATGGCTGACTGACTAAATTAATGAATGAAGGAATCTCAAATATTCCTTTATACATAGAAGATGAGGGTAAATCAAAACTTGCTTATAGATCCTTGATCTATTGCCAATCCAGATGGAGATCGTCTAGCTACCCCAAATTTCATCTCGATGGGTATTTTCCCTGCATCTACCTCAGGAGTTCTAAACCAGGATACTATGTGCCTATCACCAATTATTTTTCAATGTGAAAAACTTTTGCTGAATATAGATACAGTTACTCCAATGTCCTTTAAATAGAATGGTATGTCCTTAGAACATGCTATGTGGAGTACACTGGAGGTTAAAAAAAAGCAGCATGGGTTCAAATAAATATTCATCCTTCCTAGAGTATGTTTAAACATTGTCACCTAAGTACATTAGAGAGCAGGTTCAAGATAATCAAGGGTCCTTCTCAAATAGAGTAACAAGGTAAAGAATAAACAAGTTCACCTGATATCTCGGATCTGGCCACTGCAGACATTGCTCTGGTGATGTCACTACAAATAGTACTGATTTTATCGTTGTTTAGAGAGTTTTAATCTATTCAAGTACGATGGCCAAACTATTAGTATAGAAATTTCACAAGTTCAAAAAATAGTGTAAGAATCCTCTCTTAAGTGGCTCTATTCTCCAATCAGTATTTTCAGAATATTGAGAAGGTACTTAGCAAATAAGAGAATTGCTGCTCATGCAGTATGGTCTGTAGATTCCTTTGAAAGACTGTGCACACTCAATACACACATAAGACCGTGACTTCTCAGAGAAAGGAGACACCCACACTGGATGTGGCCACAAGGCAAAGGTATAAAGTACAGAAGTATCACGAGGTGGTAGGAAGCTGACACGAAGCACACGACAAGGATTCCCGGTCTTTAAAGAGAATAATGGTGTAGAAGGGCAAAGAGTCATCCTTTCTAGGGGCTGTTGAGACACATGAAGAGAAATTCCAAGAGTTTATCCTTTGTTTTCAAACAAAGCGGCAGAAACAATTCCCCATTATACTCGAGACTGCAGTGTAGAGTGAAGTTTGGCAATTCATAAAAATCATTCAAAGGGCCTGTTTTTTAATTAATGTATTTAATTAGGACGAGACATTAATGTCTCTCCTAAGACTTAGCTATGCTATGTTTTTCAATTAATTATCAATTGCTAAAGAAGTCCCTATAGACAAGAAACATTATGTTCTATGCTCTAGTGCACAAAGAAGATGACAAATGGCAGCAAAGCACGCCACAGAGGTTACTTCATGATGCATCAAATAGTGTCTGTTGAGAACCTTTGACTTGTTAATTAAAATGTCAATTAATTTAAAAAAATTCTATGACAGTAAAATAAGGAAATAAAAAAATACTACTGGAAAACATGATTCTGTCATATCACAGCACAATTTTAAAAAATAATTACATTCTTTGAAACTACTGCAGGCATACATGAGCTACTTAAGAGAACACAGAACATTGTAAAATATATGCAATACATTTAAAATAAAGCACTGATTGAACTACTAAAGTAAGCATTTAGATGATATGTATGAAAGGCAGCATTGAGCATTTGGAATTAGACAGCCTAGATTTAAATCTGATGGCCATATTTACTCTGTAAACATGAGCAAGTGTGCATGCCTCATTTCCTTTTCTATAAGATGGGAATAATAATAGTGCCTACCTCATGTGAATATGGGGATTAAATAAGTTAATATTTATAAAATACTTAGGATAATCTCTAGAAGATAGCAGTTACTATGTATCTGTATGATAAAAATTACTTTTAAAATACATACATCTTTGGAAAAAATGTATGTTTTTGTCAATATTGGAAATTGCTTCAACTCTAGCCTTGAGGAACAAAAACTGTAAAAATGCTGCAATTTTCCTGATCATGAGGATATCTTCCCCCTAAAATTCTAAGGAATACCTCTTTACAATTCCAAGCATCATAAATAAACTTTAAATCTCTGTGATGCTTTAAACATTACAAATTCTATGGTCAATTTTTTGTCACAAGCATTAGTAATCACCTAAAGTCAAACATTTATAGTGTTGATTTATTTTACATATCAAATCTATTATGTACCCTTAGATGTTTATAAACTAGTTGAACATTTTTAAAGAAAAAATATTTATTTCTATAAAATCACTATTTCTGATGTAATGAAGTAGTAGAATGTAGAGAAGAGGACGACTTTGGAATGAAACTAAGATGCGAGTACTGTATCAGCCTTACATTAATTCTGTAACTTTGGGAAGTTTATTTAATTCTCAGAGCTTTAATTTTCTCATCTTCAAAACAGGAATAATAATTGCTCCTACTTCAGGGTATTTTTGTTGAAAAGATTATGTAATTCAAGGATACTGTTTAATTTCAGAACCTGGAACAGAGTAGTGTTCAATAATATCAATATTATAGATATTATTAGTTTTTATAGTCAAATGCTCTTAAATCAGTTTTTACATGCCTCTTCAGTAAGGTAGAGAAATTAATCAGTCCCACTTATTAGAAGGTCTCAGGTAAAGTCACATTATGAAGGCTGAGGGCATCTGAAAACATCCTCTGTATTTTATTTTTTAATCAACTGTTGCTATTAACACAAAACTATCATAGAAACATCTCAGGAGAAAACATGACCTAATATATTTTCCCAACTTAAATTACTTTTCTCATCTTACATAACCATCCCTCTCACTTAGAAGGCAAAACTTTAAAATAATCTTTGCTAGGGTTATGACGTAATCACCATTTATAAATCTTTAAATATGAATGCTTTATTTTCTCATTGTTTTCTTTCAGACTTTTATTGTCTCAGTAAATTTTATGAGTCACATAGATAATATGTTGTTTTAATTACTACTAAAATCTAAGAATGTGTAAGAATGGATTATAGAATTCTCATCATTAACATACACACAGAATATTTTTAAGGAAATTCCAAAAATGGAAGAAAGGTGACACCTACTCCAAAGTTTCACACTATGAGTGCCATGTTTTACATGTTAAAACATATATATTTCTGTGCTTAAGGATACAGAAATTGTCATCTATTAAAGGTGAAGAAGTTGCGAGGAAAAGAGCATCTCTTTTCAACATGTTTAATAACCATCTTTAAATAATTAACATTAGTTGTCATCCCCAATCTAGATTACATTGCGATTGGTCCCTTATAGTACTGTTTATGGTGTTGACAGCCTTTAGAACAAAGAAATTATTGCTCACGCTGTTTCACAAAATGATCAAAAATCATCTATGTAAATGCAACTAGCATGTAATGGCAGAAGCCCAATAAATGTTATTTAAAAGTAAAGTGAATTTATCAAACCATCAAAATAGCAGTGCATGCAATCCAATGATGAAGAGAATGTTCTATAGATAAAGACCATGCAGCCTGAAAGTGGAACCTTACGTTATGAAAACAGCCACTGCTTACTGAGGACTTGCTCTGTGTCAGATATCATTTAAGTTTGAAAACAGCATATCTCACTTTAATCCTCTCAACACCTCAAAGGATTCTTGTAAAACAACCTGAATTAATGAGATTTGCCAAGGTGGCTGGAAACAAAATTAAAGTACACATAAAGAAGTGAGAAATAGAAGCAGGAAGAAGTATTCCATTTACATTAACAACAAATCTATTAAATACCTAGAGATGAATTTAACAAAACAGAACAGGATTATATGAAGAAAACATCAATATATCTTTGATGCTTAGAACAAGATATAGAACAAGATCTGAACAACTAAAAACTCATTTTATATTCTGGGATGGGAAAATTTATCATGAAAACATTAGATCTTCCAAAATAAATATATACATTTGATTCAATTCCAATTAGCATTCCGATAATATTGTTTTTCAAATAGAATGAGCATATTTTACCTTACCACACTATGTCCTTACCCAAAAGAAAGAAGTGGCAAATGGAAATAATTATCGTGCAAACTCCTTCATTGAAATAATAGTGTATAAAGGAAATATTTTTGACTATGAATTTCACATTTACAAGAACTATCTAGCATTTTAAGAAGAACAGCTCAATGCTAACATGCTAACAATTTTTTACTATTTCCAACCTCAATACTAACATAAAATGTTATTTGGGGATGTAAATTGGTTTAGTTTCTCCTTTAAAAGTTTTAAGTGAATTCTTTAATTTTGGAAAGAATTTTGTTTTGAATCTTTTAGATTTTTTTCTGGCATGGTCAAGAACAATATCTAGTTTTCTTTGATAAACATCTTTATGAACTCATCAGAATTGTCAATTTTGAAGAAAAATGACTATTTTAATTTCTTCACTGTGAACAATATGTGATATGCAACAACTGTAGATTAACTTTAGCAAAAGAAATGTTATTTTATATTAGGTATACATTGACTTTAACAATAAGTATTGAGAAAAAAAAGTTTTTAGGAGCCTAAGGACTGTGTGGGGGGAGGGATAAATTGGAAGATTGGGACTGACATATACACACTACTATATATAAAATAGATAACTAAAAAGGACCTACCGTATAGCACAGGGAACTCTACTCAATACTCTGTAATGGCCTATGTGGGAAAAGAATCTAAAAAAGAGTGGATATATGTATATGTCTAACAGATTCACTGTACTGTACACCTGAAACTAACACTGTAAATCAACTATACCTCAATAAAAATTAAAAAAAAAAATTCTAAGGACTGTAATGATGACTCATCTTTAGAACCCTTCATTCTGCTTATGTAAAAAATATAATGAAATAGTTACAGATTCATAAGAATATTACAGTGATGATGTACATTTAGGATACTAAATGGACATAACAACAGAACATATCTCCTAGGGATACAGTGAGAATACAATGAGATAATACACATAAAGCATTTAACGTGTTGCTGAGCATATTATTTTTTAAAATTAATAAAATTCATTAACTAAATTTATTCTGATAGAAACATTTTTTCATTTCTCTCTGAATATGAACCTCTAAGTCAAAATTAGAAATACCTAGAAAAATAATTTTGTTCAAGTTAGTGTCATTGTATGAAAGATAAGAGGAGACCAGCCGCAATGACAGTTAACATTTCTGAGTGCTTACTAGGCACAATGCTAAACGTTAGTAAAGATTTTAAGTTATGGGATATGCATGTATGTATCTCCTAAAATATATTCAACATACAAGTATACAAAAACATTTATATACTTTATTCAAAAATCAATATATGTATGTGTATATCTTTTTATATATACAGATACATATAGATATAGAATATTCATAGATATTTATAGAATAGAAAAAAGAAAACCCCAAACTTGATATATTGCTTTCAAAAGATTCTTCATTCCCGGTAGTATAAGGGATGGACTTTAGATTTTTTTCTTTAAAATAGCCAGTAAAGATAACAGAGGTCATAATAAACATTTAACAGTGATATATAAATGGTATATACTTAGTAGGTTTTTTTTTTACAAAGAACATCAAAATATTGCAACCCCTTTGAAAAAAATGCATCAACATTACCATTCTCATTTTAGTTAGAAAAACAGAGGAATAGTAAAGCTCCCCAGGTGTGTCTCTTAGTAGAATGAGTAGGAAATAAAACAATTTTCTTGATTCGCCACCTGAGCTTAATCCTTCCACCAAGCTCCAAATCACTTAGGCAAACACCAGGCAGATCACTACTCTGGTTGACATTACACCCATTACCCAACTGACAATTAGAAATGGAAAAGGTACTAATGATTCCTGGGTGCCTGCAGTGTGTCAGGCTACACAGGTTATTTAGCCAAACAATACATTTTAGTGGTTTATGAAAATGGACTAGGCCCCGGTGAACTATACTTTCTTTAAGGTCAGAAGTGGTCAATGCTAACAATTTAATAAGGTTCCACCAAAGAAAAGAGGGAAACCGATCACGCTTAACTTATAACCATTGTGCCTTGACATAATCACATAGAGGAGTGATATAGAATAAGAACCAACTCAATATCAAGAGTATCATCCTCACAATGGGGGAAGCTATTTCCAGTCTCAGCCTTAGTATATGGTGACTCCAGAATTTGAACTTGGATCTCTGAATCCAGAGTCATTGCTGCCTCCTCTATAGCATGCTGTTGGCCACAGTGTCCAAGACTCTGCTGAAAATATCTATAAGCTTTTATCTCCAGAAAAACTGGCATAATGCCAGTCCTCTTTCCAGGGACACTTTATAAATTAAAGCAACACTGATTTAATCGCTATGAAATGGCCTTTTTTTTCCCCCCATGATGGATTAGTTCCTGGAGTAGCTACTCGCCAAATGGTACCCTCATGTCCTGAAAGACTTAAGGCAGCTTGTATATTTGCATAATTTACAACCAGGCAGTAGCTGGGGACTAGGAGAATCTGGTTCAGTAGGCCATTTAGAAATTCATTAAAATTTATTCACTCTTTATGCTTTTCCTGGTTATGACTAGTACCTAAAAACATCAAAAATGTGTTTCCAGAAGTAAAATACAAAATAAGGTAAAACCAACATGCTTACATCTGTAACTGTAAACTCTTAAATCACCTCATTGTTTGAGGGCTTTTTCCTTAAACACAGAAACTTATTCATATATTCACATTAGGCAGTTAATTGAACAGAATAGAGGTTGCTATGGAAACAGTATGGTATGTCCTAGTACTTAGTGAAGAAATGAACACTACGAATTATCACCAAATGTATGACATTTCTGCTTTTGTACTCTATAGTTCTTAATGTACAATCTGTTTAATGAACAGCAAGTTGTTCACCCAGCATGCACAGGGTGAATGAGACCTTAAAATAGATGATTAAATCATCAGGTGTGAATCTGCCAATTCTACTGAAATAAAGCAATAAAAGACTTGTTTTTCTCCCACATATCATAACAAGAATGGGAGGTTTATTGGAGCCTAAAGCCTTAAATATAAGCAGTTAAGACAACAGGAAAATACTGCCAAGAAAAAAAGAAGTCTGGTTCTTCCCTCACTTCATTAAAGTATTTCACATAACCAATGCACTCAAAAAGGCATGTACTGAATGCTTACTATGGGCCAGGTACCGGGGTGGAATGGAGGCCTGGTCTTAAGGTACATGATTTTACTCTGTTACAAAGCCAACTCTATTAGCTTCCATAAAAGAGTTACAAAAAGCATGCTATTGGGAACACAGAAGATAAGCAGATTAAATCCAGCCCAGGAGACTGAAGAAAACAGTTTTCAGCCAATATCCTTGAAAGATGGTGAAACTCCTGGCCCACTGAGGTGCTCATAGCTGCCAGAAGGAATAACTTGCTCATCCTCAGGCCTTGAATTCCAATAGGAAGATGGTACGGACGCTGAATTAGGAGGCTCCTTCACCATGAGGGAGAGGAATCTGCAACTGGATAGTCTGCTCTTCACACTCCTACGTCCCGGAGTATGTGAATGAGAATCTGGCTGCAGCTTTCCTAACTAACTTTGACCCTGGTCATTTGAGTCCTGGAGTTCACTGTCCAATTCTTGACTGAGGGTCTTCTCTCACCTTGCTTCCATCACCTCTAGTGCTAAACCTATGGGACCTCCTCCTACAACTACTTCGGTAACCACTCTTGCCATGAGTTGGCCCCAATACAGATTCCCTTAAAAACACCTGGATTATGTAAGAATGGAAATTTTGAGACTAGTACAACCTGGCGAGGACTCATCTGTTGTGTAGGTTAGTTACTCCCATCTTCTCCCAAGCCTGCTTTATTCCTACTTTCAGCATGCTAGGCATTCCCAGCACACCCATAAAAGCAAGGTAACAAGCAGAATGTCATTTTAAACAGAGAGGAGAGTTTTTAATGTACAAAAATGAATGTGGCTTACACACATTTAAGCAGTAAAGTATATTAAGACAGTAAAATGGGATATTACTACATAAATAGCTTGGAAAAGTCTGTTGGTACCACACTGTAGACAATATTTAATGTTTTAGATTTTATTCCAGGGAAAAATAAGAATAAATGGTATTTCAATAGTCTAAGCAAGAGATAAAAGGAACCAAAAAAAGAACCATATTTACTCACAGCTTTGCAAGTGAAACGCCCAAGCTCCAATCACAATGCACATTAAATAATGGGTACTGGATAAATATTTGTAGATGATCCCAATGCTGTCAGGTCAGCTTCAAAATGGCAAACTAAAGGACACTTATCACAATCACAATTTAAAAGCCACTATTTTCTGCTCTATTTGCTTCATTCATAGAGCAGTCTCAGAATTTCTATGTCACTTCACTTAGCACATGAAATTTTTAATTAAACATTAATCAAACTGCAAATATTTATTGAATACTTACATCCAAGCCTGTTGGAATCCTATTACTAGATTCTAAAGAAAGACAGTATTTAAGGGCTTGTAAATAAGTCAGCTATCATTTTTTACAGCTTTATTATTTCTGTGCTAGGATAAAATTGTTATTAAGTAGTATAAGTACTAATCAACATCTTATAAAATTGGGTTTTAGGTATTCTTGAGAACTTTTTTCAATATGATAGAATTATTTTCAACTATATAAGCAATTAAGGTTTACTTACTGTGTACATTCATTTAATACCCTCAATGTACTTGAGAATGCTATTAATTTTTTTTTAATTCTGGGAAATGCAGAAAATATACTTAGATTTGGGATTCCTCAAAAGCAACTTACAAACAGAAAAAAGAAAAGAAAACAGCAAATGTGTGACAATTATACTTTAATGATACAAATAAAAATTGAAAAAATTGTCTCTCTTGCTGATATTATGTTTCTTCTCTCAGGTTACAAATTTAAGCAAGTTGTTAGGCAAGAAAAGTCTGATATAATTTTTAACTTTTTACATATGAATTTATCTATTGAGTTTTGTTTCTTTCCATTAATTTTATACAGAACTCACTTTCTATTATTCATTTTGGCTTGTTCAGTTTACGGATTATTCAGGTCTTCTGTTTCTGAAACTGCCTCTTTTTAAATTCAAATCACTACATATCTGTTCTTATTAGCAACGGTATTAATAGATAATAAAAATCATTAATGCTTATTAAGAACTTACTATGTACCAAGCATTGCTCAGAGCATTTTATATGTAGTAAACCACTAAATCCTCACAATGATCCTCTAAAGTAGGCAATATTATTATTTCTAATTTACAGGTGAGGAAAAAGAGGGTAACTAACTTCCTTAAAGTTGCAAAGCTCATGAGTGGTGATGTCAGCATTTAAACCCAGGCAGTCTGCTTCTAGAATTCACACTCTTAACAACTTCCCTATTATTTATAATTCATTCCTTCAAAAGCATTTCTTACATGTATTTTTAAACCTCATCCTACATACTGACTGTTTACAAAACTACAGAAAACCAAAGCCAAAGGCTGGAAAAATCTCCAATCCAGAATAAGCCACTAACATACGAAAATATGCTCAACATCATTAATTATTAGAGAAATGCAAATCAAAACTACAATGAGGTATCACCTCACACCAGTCAGAACGGCCATTATTAAAAAGTCTACAAATAACAAATGCTGGAGAGGGTGTGGAGAAAAGGGAACCCTCCTACACTGTTGGTGGGAATGTAAGTTGGTGCAGTCACTATGGAGAACAGTATGGAGGTTCCTCAGAAAACTAAAAATAGAATTACCAGGGCTTCCCTGGTGGCACAGTGGTTGGGAGTCCGTCTGCCGATGCAGGGGACACGGGTTCGTGCCCTGGTCTGGGAGGATCCCACATGCCGCAGAGCGGCTGGGCCCGTGAGCCATGGCCGCTGAGCCTGCGCGTCCGGAGCCTGTGCTCCGCAACGGGAGAGGCCATAACAGTGAGAGGCCCGCGTACCGAAAAAAAAAAAAAAAAAAAAAAAAAAAAAAAAGAATTACCATATGATCCTGCAATCCCACTCCTGGGCATATACCCAGACAAAACTATAATTCAAAAAGATACATCTTTTCATGTGTTTGATGGCCATCTGTATGTCTTCTTTGGAGAAATGTCTATTTAGGTCTTCCACCCATTTTCTGATTGGGATTTTTTTTGGTTTTGAGCTGCATAAGCTGTTTGTATATTTTGGAGATTAATCCTTTGTTAGTTGCTTCGTTTGCAAATATTTTCTCCCATTCTGAGGGTTGTCTTTCTGTCTTGTTTATGGTTTCCTTTGCCGTGCAGAAGTGCTTTTAAGTTTCATTAGGTCCCATTTGTTTATTTTTGTTTTTATTCTCATTACTCTAGGAGGTGGGTCAAAAAAGATCTTGCTGTGATTTATGTCAAAGAATGTCCTGCCCCCATGTCTGGATTCCAGAGTCTGTTTTTAGCCACCACACTAAGCAGACTCCTATTTTTAACAGATATCAGCTCTAAAAATTATTTCCATCTCCCCAGAAGACTGCCCATACTAGTGAGCTTATCTTATTATTTATAGTAAATTTTGTTAAAATAGAAATTTTCTAACAGTAATATTCACTGTACTTATCATCAAGCTATTTAACGAGTATGCTGTGTTATTTTTAAAGTTATATTTGTTATAAACATATTTAAAATATGCCTAGTAATATTTATATTAGTAAAATATTGATAGTGGTTAAAAAAAAAAAAAAAGAATGTTCTGCCTATGTTTTCCTCTAAGAGTTTTATAGTGTCTGGCCTTACATTTAGGTCTTTAAGTGACACAGATGTAGAGAACAAACATATGGATACCAAGGGGGAAAGGGTAGGGTGGAATGAATTGGGAGATTGGGATTGACATATATACACTACTGATACTACGTATAAAATAGACAACTAATGAACACCTACTGTAGAGCACAGGGAACTCTACTCAATGCTCTGTTGTGACCTAAATGGGAAGGAAAGCCAAAAAAGAGGGGATATATGTACACGTATAGCTGATTCACTTTGCTGTACAGTAGAAACTAACACAACATTGTAAAGCAACTACACTCCAATAAAAATTTTTTAAAAAGATACATACACCCCTATGTTCACAGCATCACTATTCACAGTAGCCCAAACATGGAAACAACCTAAATGTCCATCGACAGATGAATGGATAATAAAGATGTGGTACATACACACAATGGAATACTACTCAGCCATAAAAAGAACAAAATAATGTCATTTGCAGCAACATGGATGCAACTAGAGATTACCATACTAAGTGAAGTAAGTCAAAAAGAGAAAGACAAATACCATATGATATCACTTACATGTGGAATCTAAAATATGGCACAAATGAACCTATCTACAAAACAGTAACAGACTCACAGCACAGAGATCAGACTTGTGGTTGCCCAGGGGGAAGGGGGGAGGGAGAGGGATGGACTGGTAATTTGGGGTTGGTAGATGCAAACTATTACATTTAGAATGGATAAACAACAAGGTCCCACTGCATAGCACAGGGAACTATATCTAGTCTCCTGGGATAAGCCATAATGGAAAAGAATATTTAAAAAAGAATGTCTATATGTGTATAACTGAGTCACTTTGCTGTACAGCAGAGACTAGCACAACGATGTAAATCAACTATACTTCAATTAAAAAAAAGAAGTAATACAATAAGCCACTAAAATATCCCTGAGAATTAGGAATGTCCGCCTTTAATTACAATGCAATGTTTGAAAGGGCTTAAAGAGGTTAAATGGTAGATAATGTCAATTTTAACTTTGCAATAACATGTTTCTCAAATGAACATCCCATAAATTGAGAGTAATTCATAAACCTTGGAGTCATACTTGATTCTTCTCTTTCTCTCCCACCCTACATTCCATCCCTCCCTCAGCATATCCTGCAAACTCTATCTTCAAGAGCCACTTCACAATTCTGCCCTTTCACCTGTCCAAGTCAACCTCTGCTTCCACTCTTGCCAGGCCAAGAAAACTACAGAGAGTGTAGAGTGATCCTTTGGAAACGTTTGTCAGATTGTATCCCTTCTATACTCAGGATCTTGCAGCGGTGTTTAAGGTGCCTCTGAATATAAGCCGTTCTTTGGGCTAACACGGAGTTTCCACCTCTCTGGGCACTTAGCTGCCTCTCCCACTTTGTTTCTACAACTTTCCTCTTGCTCTCTGGTCTCCTCACTGGTCTTCAACATGACCATTATCCTAGAACTTTTGTTGATCTCTCTGCTTAATATCTTACCCCACACATATTCATATGCTGACATCCGCCCTTTATTCAGTTTCTACTCAAAACACCACCTCCTCACGACGGTATTTTCTTGGGCTGCCCCTTTAAAATAACCCTTTGTCATTTTTCTATCCACTTAACACGTTTTCCTAGTGCTTAACTACACTACCTGGCATTATTTATATTGTCTTCATTATTATCATGCAAGCTCCCTTAAGACATTGTTGTATGCTTAATTCCTAGAGCAGTGTCTGACACACAATGAATGCTGAAAAAAACATTTGCTGAAAGAATGGATGAATTCAGAAACAAAATTTCTTCTTATAATCATTTCACTAGTACAGTAATAAATGAATCTAATTCTTCATCATCTTATTTTCTTTAAGGAGACTGAATCATAAGCTCTTGCCCTGAGTTTTTAACAGATATTTTTTATCTATAATTCTCCCCTGTAAAATGCTGTCAATAGTGTAAACGTTGAAGTGTTTGTCTTTATGTTACTGCTAAGAATTATCTTCCTCATTCTCTTCTAAGAGAAAACTCAGGGAAAATCCTGGCATTTGAGTATTTTTTAAGACAAGAACAAGAACACAACGATACCTCCATCTCAGAGAACGTGGTAGACCTTAAGAATGGTGCACGGAAGTAAAGCAGGCTCCCCTGACGTCTCTCAGCCCTTACTACGTTGCCTCTTAGATAACATCCCCCCAAACTCCCGACTGAGTTACACAGTTCACTCAAGGGCTGTGCCTGCACTTGGGATCAGAAACTCTCTGTTGTGCAGGAGATCTCTCATAATGTAGGATGTTTCACTTTCCAGATTCCCACCAACTCAATTCCAGAGGCATCCCCCAGGGATTGTAACAACTGAAAACATTTCCAAACATTTCCACACCCCCAGTTAAGAACCTGTGATAGTCTGTAGACACTTGAGGTTCATTCTTATTCTGTAATATTCTCCTCCCAGTCTGACTTAATTCTGTTTGCTTATAATCCGCTGAATATATTATCCTCAGATTAACCTCCTGAAGCACAGCTCGAATCACGATGCCCTTCCCATGGCTCTCTGGTGCTTAAGAGACAATGGGTAAAAACAGGCCTCTGTTATCTTTAATTTTAGTTTAATGTATTATTCTATTTTTAGTCTTATAGTATTTTAATAAAAGAATCAATCCATTTTCAGTAACAGAAAAATACTATATTTTAATCTGAAGAAAACATACTCATGCTGATACAAATGTGTTCTGGCCTCAAAACCATAGTATACCAAGACATCTAAAGCAGACACTGTGATGAGTCATTCCTCTTCCTGCCCTGATATTTGCCAAGTCACACTTCTGTCAATACAGTTTGGTATCCATTACTTTCTATTATGAGACTGTCTAACATGAAATGGTCTGACAAATATCATCGACTGAAAATCACTATGTGTTTATCACATTCTCCGGGTACATACAGATAGGCACTTTCACACCTACCTAGATGACAAAAGAACTGCTATGTCTGCATCTAACTCTCAGTACTGCTTCAGACACCAAATACATTTTTTAAAGTACATAAATTATAGATACACACATACATATTTCATCCAACTTTATGCTTCATAAATTCTCCACATCAACATTCATTTAGCAAATGGAACAAAATTAATGTGATTGATAGAACACACTGTATGGAAGCCAGGAACTAAAACATGAGGACTTTATTGCTTTTCTCAATATTTTGGAACAAGTACAACTAGCCTATGCATCATGTTTTCTTGGTGCTTGGCTGCTCATTTCTCCTCCAACCTCCACTGAACACTTCATAAGGATGAGCATCCTGTAGAGCACGATGGACCTTGATTGGTGTGGTGTGTGGTGGGAAAACACTGAAGACTTGAAATTCAAAGCTGTGAGTCTCCTGCCTCCTCTGCTCGTTTTCCTCATTTGTATAATTAAATAATAATAATAATGGCTGGGGCAAGTGCTATGCTAGAAAGATAAGGGAACCAAAACATTCTTGTCGAAAGAATGAGAACATTAAATGTGAAGTTGTCCACCATTCCCCACCAGCATCACTGAAGCCTATACATTTCACCCAAATATGATGTCTCAGGTTCTAAGATACAGAATGATGTAGTGGCAGGCAGTAAAATGGAAACTGTGTGACCGTCATTTGGGGTGGGGGATCATCTTCTTTTGATGAGACTTCCTGAGCTCACAGGTGGTATGCAACGCAGCTGTGTGGTTGAAAGGGAGAGCTCAATGACAGTTGTATTAGCTTCTGCTTACTTATTTAGGGTTTAAACAAAATGATGGTTTTATCCAGAGGCTACAGTGGTTCATTTCTCACATCTGTTGGGCTGTTGGGTGCTTTGTTGGGTAGAGCATTGCTTATATGCGCCAGTCCCTATAGCTCCATTATCAAAATAGGGCCCCAAAGTTGTAGGAAGGCTTCTTAACTACCATCCCCTGGGGTTTCATAGTGATTGACCCAGAAAATATACAGGAAATAATTTTATAAATGATAAACTTGTAAATGGCAAACATAATTGTTTGCTTATCACTTCTAGTACGTCTCACAGACTGAGTTTCAGAATGAACTCAAATACATCAAAAATCCAATCCTTCTTCAAGAACAGCTTTTTAAAAACTTGAGCCACTTGTTTCACCCCTCCATCAGTTTCTCCAACTTCTCTGTACCCATGCTGCCATGTCTACGCCTGCTTCAAACTTTTACTATGATGTCACCTAAGTTTCTCAACTCTTTTTTTGACTCAAGTATTTTATGACTTTTGGTTTTCATAACATCTAAGTTTTTAACTATTCATTCAATTCATTCATATAAATGCCAAAATATTTTCCTTCTGTACTCCTTCAGCAACCAGCCATTTTGGTCTCTTTTTCATAAAATGGATGTTCAAAATCAGAAGTGTTATTTTGAAGATTGGGCACAAGCACAAGTAAATCTTTGTGTGAATGGATTTCACCAGGGTATCTACATTTTTGTCTCAGTAACACCTGCCAACATCATCGTGAGTAGAAAAAATGACCACATTTACTGAGCAACTACTATACGAAGTAGCATGTGATAAAGAAGTTTCATCATCGATTATCTTCAAAAAACCCCATTATAAAGATTAGAAAGATGAGGCTCAGGAAGATAAATTGCCCAAGGTTTCATCGGTAGCAAAGTCGGGCACAGGAGGAGGGAAAGGCTGAATTTCAGGTATGAGACTAGCACATCTCTAGTTTTTCCAAAATGACACTTATTTTAATGCTTTGGTCTAAAAGGTACTCTCCAAATGGAAAGCATCCTTAATCTTACAATGAAGAAAATTTGTTTGTTTCTATTTTAGCAATGGAAGTAAATTCAGAATCATCTGTCTTTCACATCCTTTTAATAAACCCATTACCAGAAGGGTGTATAAACATTTGAAATCTTCCAAACTGTGTGTGTGTGTGTGTGAGCGTGTGTGTGTATGTGTGTGTAAGAGAGAGAGACAGACAGAAAAAAAGAAACAGACATTCCAAATTTGCAATGCCTCTCCTCTCTTAAGAACTGCTTTCAGGGGCTTCCCTGGTGGCGCAGTGGCTGGGAGTCCGCCTGCTGATGCAGGGGACACGGGTTCGTGCCCCGGTCCGGGAAATCCCACATGCCGTGGAGCGGCTGGGCCCGTGAGCCATGGCCGCTGAGCCTGCGCGTCCGGAGCCTGTGCTCCACAACGGGAGGGGCCACAACAGTGAGAGGCCTGCGTACCGCAAAAACAAAAACAAAAACAGCTGCTTTCACTCCAAAGTCATTTTGAGAATGAAGTGCCTCCCTGTGTTCCTCTTTTTTTTTTTTTTAAGAAATACACATGAAGAAAAATGGTGACTTAAATAAAGTAATTCACACACGACAACTCTACTTACTCATTTTTCTTTCCCCCGTGTTCCCTGTGATAGCAAAAGCATTCATTCCGTCAATAGTTCAGAAACAATTAATACCATACATCATGTGTGAATCCAACTGACAGGACACACCATCTGCAGCAACCGTGAAATGCCTGCTTAGAAGACCAAGCACACCTGCCATCAAAGCTCAAGACAAGAAAATATGCTAAGATTCACAGCTATGTTTTTAATACATACATTTAATTTACTTTACCAATAAAGAAAATTGTCAAAGTAAGAGGAAATCATGAAAGGCAATTGCTCTAGTCAGAACAAAGGACCAGCAGAAAAGACTTAGAGTCTGATTTCTGGATCTGTCTGATGTGGTTTATGGTCTTAATCAGCAGAAGCTTATGGAATCTAAAAAATATTATTGATGAATACACATTCCTTTTAAATATTTCAGGAAGCTTTGTGGCTTTTGACAGTATTCATAAACTTAAGTAGGGTTAAAGAGACAGCTTTATTTTCTGAGGAAGCATGGAGAATCATGGTTGGCAGTGATCATTATGTTATGCCAATAGAATAAACCACTTTTTCAAAAGATGGCGAAGTAAAATTGTTTTATGAAGGAGATGTATTGTGCTAAAAGCACAATAACATGCGCTAAATACTAAAATGAATACTAAAAGCATTCAATATACTACTAACTTGGCTAATAAAAACGTATTTTCAATGATTATTACAACAAGATGATCATTTTGTGAGCAAATCTCCTGAGTCATTCTTTATGTCCTTAGGTTTCAAAGCTACACTTTTTGGTTACACAATACAAAGCTTATCCTAACAACGCAACTAAAAGAAACATAAGCTCCTTGGATACGAGAAGGAACCTCTACCAGGCTATTGACAATCAATTTAGACTTTGTGTGCTTTCAATTCTTTATTTGTAGATGAGGGCTAATAATATTTATTATTTATTGCCCCTCCTTTCTTCTTCCTTCTGTCCTTATTTCTCTGAGGTATTATAAGATCAGTGACTAGATCTCATGAAATACTAAGATAAAAGTAATATTCAAGGATTACAACCATTTTTTTTTATTAAGGGGGAATCTCTTCAAACTATTTTGCTAATATTATGAGATATCATATAAATGTTAAAACACATTGTAACAGTTTAGAAGTGAGTTTCATTCAATAGGTTATAACTGCCTAACACTTCAGTTTTATGAATGTTTTCCATGTATCTCCTTTATTTTAAATTAAAAACACTCAATGACCATCAGCAACATCAATTAAAAGAATCACTGTTTAATTATACTATTGGCATAGGTGAACCAATCAAAGGTGTGTGCCATTCTGAATAGACAAAAACAGGTAGAGCACGTAATATCTCACTTGTGTTTTAACAGCACCTGACTACCAACAGGTGTAAAATCATTTCAAATAAACACTATATGAGTCAATTAGTGCTCAGTATAACAAATTATCCTCAAAACTAGTGGCTTAAAACAGTAAACATGTACTATTGTTTGGTTTCTGTGGGTCATGACTTTGGCAGCAGTTTAGTCGGGTGGTTCCAGCTCAGTATCTCTCATGATGCTGCAGTCAAGACCGTGGCCAGGGTCTGCTGTCATCTGAAGGCTTGACTGTAGCTGGAGGATTCACTTCCTAAATGGCTTACGCACATGGTCCAGACAGGCCTCAGTCCCTTACTATGTGTCTCTCCATAGAACTTCCTCATAAGATGGCTGTGTCATAAGATGGCAGCTAGCTTTCCCCCAGGACAAGTGATCCAAAAGAGCAAGATGGAAGTTTTACGACCTAGGTTTGGATGTCAGTCCCTGTCTGATAGCAACATCCTTGGTTACACAAATCAGCCCTACTCCATGTAGGATGGAACTTAAGGGCATGAATACAGGGGACTACAGGATCACTGGGGAACATTTGGAAGCTGTCTACTACAATCACCTATCCTGTAAAATGGTCAAAACTTAAGGACTGTCAATATACCCTAGAAAATTCAATAGTCATTTGTCCAAAGAGCTTCCAGTAGATGTGGAACTCAATGAGCAAAACTGTGAAATGTGTCAAAGATCAAGTCACAGAAGATGTCCTGAGGAAGCTCATAAGA
Source organism: Mesoplodon mirus (assembly GCF_964341445.2). NCBI lineage: Eukaryota > Metazoa > Chordata > Mammalia > Artiodactyla > Ziphiidae > Mesoplodon > Mesoplodon mirus. Next base: position 4,911,064 of record NC_138987.1, on the reverse strand, counting down.
ATGAGCAAGATAAATGATTATTCAGAATCATGTTAATGCTAAAATGGATTCTAATACATTCTTCTTAAATAATTAAAAAAGGATTAAACTAGTGAAGAGTTTAAAGTCCACTGGCAGTAGCTTAGGATCATAAAATATAAAATAAATAAAGAAGAGATACTGAGCTTTTCTGCAGAACACCATCCTACCTTCACAGTTAATAAGAGGTCTCTGAAAAGGAGATGCATGACTGCACAGGATCCACTTTAATATATGATTGTGTATGTAGTAGAAATAACAGGCTTTGAAGTCAGGAAGACCTGGTTTCCCTGCCCAGTTCTGATATTTACTGGGTCGACTTAGGCAAGTAATGATATTTCTGAGAACAGTTTCCCTACCTCTAAAATTGTCCTACCTACCCCATGGGTTATTATATGGGTCACAGAAGCCTATGGATGTGTTGGAGATTGCACTAGGCTTTATATATGTTAGGAACGGGTATGGTTTATTTTTGAATATTATACTTGAATCACCAGGGCAGCTGAGCATTCATCAAGAATTGCCCAAGGATGATTAGATCCCTATTCTCATATAAATAAGATAGCTAACATGGAAATGAAAGACAGAAAAAAAAAATCCATCAAAACTTATGCTTTGACATTATTTGTAAAGAAGCAAAAGGAAGTTTAAAATAGCCAGGCTTTCCTGAGTCTGTGGTCAGAAGGAATTCTAAAATTAGACAAGACTATCATATAGTTTTTATCATATAGTTTTCAAGGAAAAATAAGGTTTTCATTTAAAGTCAATACTTCATTAAAATGGTATAAAAATACTTTGTGAAACTTCTAATAGCAAAATAAACTTTTATAAAGTATAAAGAGTTGTGGCCTGAGAAATACAGGGTGAAAAATAAATATTACTTTTTAAAATATTTACATGATACTTATTTGTTTCTATATCACAGATTAGACATTTTAAAAAAAAGGTAATACTTCTGCTAGAATGCTCTTCCCTCCTTCTTCTTCACTTTACCTCATTACCTTTTGGGTGACCTAGTCCTACAGGGCTCAGCTCAGGGCTCATCTTTTTTAGAAAGACTTTTGATGTTGCTATCACCCCCCACTCAAGATTAGGTGCTGCTCTCCTGAATGAGCACAGCACCCATAATAATGTTGTTGATGCAGATAATGATAACATCCACCACAACTAACATTCTTTAAGAACTTACTGTGCACCAACACTGTGTTAAGTGCTTTACATATGATTTTGTTTAACCTTATCAAACAATATATGAAAGGGGGCTTCCCTGGTGGCGCAGTGGTTGAGAGTCCGCCTGCCGATGCAGGGGACACGGGTTCGTGCCCCAATCCAGGAGGATCCCACATGCCACAGAGCAGCCGGGCCCGTGAGCCATGGCCGCTGAGCCTGCGCGTCCGGAGCCTGTGCTCTGCAACGGGTGAGGCCACAACAGTGAGCGGCCCGCGTACCGCAAAAAAAAAAAAAAAAAAAAAGTATATGAAAGTAAGCAGTACTATAACTATCATTTTACATATGATGAAACTGAGATACTCACTGTTGAAGATCACATAGCCAGAAATGCTGGAACCAGTCCTTGAACACAGGCAGTCTGACCCTAGGACACACACTCTTAACTACTGAGTGAATGCTGCCTTATTTATCTTAAAATACTCGTTATGTAGGACAGTGCCTGGTCCACATAGGTGCCCAGTTGCATTTTTCAAAAAATAAATAAGTGATTTAAAATATTAGAGTGATTAAATTTTAAATATTATTAATAATTAAAAGTTTCTTCTCACTATTATAGTCAGACTGAGAACAAAAGGTTTCTAAAAAATACAGGACTCCTAATGCCACAATAAAGGATGACACTTGCATTATAAAGGCTACGTGTTTAAGAGATATCCATGCACAGACTTCCTTTCCTTACAGATCAGAAGTTCTCAACCAGGGGTGATTTTGCCCCCAAAGGACCTTTGGCAATGGCTGGAGACATTTTTGGTTGTCACGACTGAGAGGGTAGTGCTACTGACATCTAGTGGATAGAAGCCAGGGATGCTGGGAAGCAATCCACTCTGTGGAAAATAGCCACCCATAACAAAGACTTGCTTAACCTAAAATGTCAGTAGGCGTTATAGACCAAGCTAGTCTTGAATATATATTCCGTCCTGAACTTTAATATGCTGATTAATATTTAAGGAATCTCCACTAGCCTCCAAATTCCATAATGTTTTATATCCTAACTAGCAGTTAAAAAAACCCCCACAATATCAAAGAGCAAAAGAGAGAGATACCAGTGCTTTGGAAAATGATGACTTCTGGGAAGATGAACATTGAACTCGGAGGACACTAGAACATCAAAAGTAAAGGTTGGTGCAAATCAAAACTACAATAAGATACCACCTCACACCAGTCAGAATGCCCATCATTAAAAGTCTACAAATAATAAATGCTGGAGAGGGTGTGGAGAAAAAAGAACCCTCCTACACTGTTGATGGGAATGTAAATTGGTACAGCTACTATGGAAAACAGTATGTATGTTCCTTAAAAAATTAAAAAATAGAACTACCATATAATCCAGAAATCCCACTTCTGGTCATATAATATATGGAGAAAAACATAATTTGAAAAGATATATGCACCACAATGTTCACTGCAGCACAATTTACAAAAGCTAAGACATGAAACCAAGCTAAATGTCCACTGACAAAGGAATGGATAAAGAAGATGTGGTATACAGTGGAATATTACTCAGCCATAAAAAAAGAATGAAATAATGCCATTTGCAGCAACATAGATGGACCTAGAGATTATCACACTAAGTGAAGTAAATCAAAGACAAATATCATGATATCACTTATATGTGGAATCTAAAAAGAAAATAAAAGGTACAAATGAACTTATAAAATACAAACAGACCCACAGACAGAGAAAACAAACTTATGGTTACCAAAAGAGAAAAGGAGGAAGAGATAAATTAGGAGGTTGGGATTAACATATACACAGTACTATATATAATACAAATAAACAACAAGACCTACTGTACAGTACAGGGAACTATACTCAATATCTTGTAATAAACTATAATAGAAAAGAATCTGAAAAAGTATATATATATATATACACACACACACACACACACACATATATATGTATAACTGAATCACTTTGCTGTACACTTGAAGTTAACACTGTAAATTAACTATACTTCAATAAAAAAAGTTATATTAAATAAGAAATTTAACATGGGAACAATTTTTTTTAAAGGAATATATAGGTAGCAGAAAAAAAAAGCAAAGGTTGGTGGGAAGGAGAGTTATTCACTGAATACACCTACTTGGTATTCAGACCATGGGCTAGGCATCTAGAAACATTACAATACCCTACAATGTTTCACACAAGAAGGGATTGAGTTTTAGAAAGACAAAGTGGCTTTGCTGGAGTCACAGGTTCAATGAAGTGGCAAGGTCTAGACACATAGATGCCTGGTGTAAAGGCCCAAGCTCCCCCTTTTCATGATCACAAACTTCATGTTATATGGGGAAAGCCCAGCCAGAATAAGAACAGGCCCCCTGGTACCAAATCAACCAACAGCTGCCAGGTCAACTTGGTTTGTAGTTAAATATTATAAACGGTTTCTTGGAGAAAAACCCTTGAGTCCCTAATAGACAAAAAGACGATCCCACAGAAAAGTGACAAAATTTCAGTGAACTGTCATACAAAGCATAGAAACAAATGACATCATATGTGGGTTTATACTGTGAAAAGGCCATTTATTCCCCACATACTCCTTCCAGCCTCACCCACAAATGCTGAGAACAAGGCCCTTTTGAAAGCCATGGGCACAAGTGTTGGAAGAACACAGGCTGCCTTGAATACCAGGAATTTCCCTCTGCTATTCTCTACAGAGTGAACACCAAATAAGGGCAAAAGACAACATGATGGGAAACAAGACAGCACACTTCAAGGACAGAGGACACCTGAGCCCCTGGAGCACAGTTTTCATGTAAAAAGGCCGTTTACTCCTCCTTGAGGCTAAAGGTTGCTAACTTCACTTCCCAGACTTCGCTTTCCTGCCACGTTCCCAAACCCTCCCAAACGACGACGCACCAATATAATCAACTGCCTTAGACACTGAAAACACCGATAAAGAGAAATGAAAGTTGTCGTGTTCTTTTTAAACAAAGAACAAATTTTATGCACGTAGAGGACTCATACGTGCATAAAAATCCACTCACTGTAGTATTTAGAATTCTGAGCAAAGCATGCAAATAACTGGCCAATAAACAAATAAATAAAATCTAGTTTATTCTGCTTCCAAGGCAAGATGAGTCTAGAGCTCAATGAGATTGGTAATTGCCATGAAAGGAGACTCCTTTCAAATTGCAGGGGGTGGCATTTTAAAAACGAGAAGAAAGAATATAGATCAAAAATATTTCTGAAAACTGTAATTCTGTAAACTAATAAAGCAACATTAGAGAAAAATATCTCCTTGCTCCAAAATCTGTCAGGGTGCCTTCTAAATCCACAAGAAGTAGTGATCGGCTTAGATAAATGCATGCCCTCATCAAGCCAAATTACCCTGGAAAAGCAACACTGATACCACCAAGGTGCACCTGTTCTCCCCTGCTGCTTCCCACCTCCAGGTGGGGAAGGAAGCGCTAATTCTGAAGAGTAGAGGATGCAAAGAGCGAGAGCGATTTGACAAGATCTACCTGTGAGAACATACCATTTGCTTTCATATAACCGCCTCTGCCAGGAAGAAAGACATAGTTACAGAAATTACAGATTTATTATCCAACAGTGAATCGGATACTTAAGTTTTGCTCTATAAAAACTCAAAATTGCGTATTTTCTACAATGTAGATCATCATTGGGAGATACCCTCCACATGAATGACTGAAGAGTGATTCTTCCACAGCCAAAGCCAAATAATAGCTGTATTTTCACCAAATTCACATATTTCAAATAATATTGTAATATAAAATAATTTCGCCAGCAATTACATGTCTACAAGTCTGTTTGCACTATTTATTATGGGATTATGAACTTAGAAGGTCTAGTCTTTTCTGACAAATAATCTAAAAATTAGTTTTGCTAATAGTTCATTAAGAATTGAAACTAGAGGGGCTTCCCTGGTGGCACAGTGGTTGAGAATCCACCTGCCAGTGCAGGGGACACAGGTTCGAGCCCTGGTCCTGGAAGATCCCACATGCCGTGGAGCAACTGGGCCCGTGCGCCACAACTACTGAGCCTGTGCTCTAGAGCCCGCGAGCCACAACTACTGAGCCCGCGTGCCACAACTACTGAAGCCTGTGCTCCCTAGCCTGTGCTCCGCAACAAGAGAAGCCACCGCAATGAGAAGCCCGCGCACCACAACAAAGAGCAGTCCCCGCTCACCGCAACTAGAGAAAGCCCGCGTGCAGCAACGAAGACCCAACGCAGCCATAAATAAATAAATTTATATAAAAAAATTGAAACTAGAAATGTACAGTGAAATCATAACAATAAATACCATACAAAATGTCTGAGGTGATGTTTCTGGGGTCATTAGCTCATTAACAGCATTTATAGAATTTAAAAAAGCAATGAGTGGTAGCAAACATCCTTGAGTAACTTCCTAAATCAACAATTTAAAACATGAAGAGATGTTTGTGCCCTTTTCTCCCAAGGGATAGAGTACTGTTAATCCGTTTCAGGTTAAAAAAAAAAAGTACATTTGATAAGCGATCCTCAATTATTTATTTCTTCTGCTTTTATTACAGCAACTTTGCTCATCATTTTTAAGTATGCACTTTCAAAACACTTCAGGAAAAATATCAAAGCTTTGTAAAATATATAAAGCATGAGTCAATTTCTGGTGTGTGTATGTGTATTTTATATAAACTGAAAGGATACACAAAAACCTGTTAATGGTGATTGCCTCTGGGGAGTAGAACTGGCGATTGATGGAAAATTTCCTAAAGAATTTTCATTTCATATATTTTTAAGCATTTGAACTTTCTACTATGTGCACATATTTCTCTTAAAATAAAATTGTTTCAACTTTTTCAAAGTAAGAATGTAATATTTTATAGGAGAATAAATAGCTAGTATTTATATTTATCATTTTATCCTTTTGCCCAGTCTCATCAAACTCAACTGAAATTATAATTCTTTTTCCCCAGAAAAGAGAGGCATTCTAGGCATTGCAACTAATTTTCTCCAACTCAAGGAAAAAGCTTTCTGAAAGGAAAAGATGAACAAAATGGAACATTAAAATAAATGGAAAATTAGAAAACAAAATTGCTTTGTCAGGAGGGAGATTTCACTGGGAAGCGCTGCCCTGCAGGGTGCCCTGGTTAAAGTACTTTTATTTCTACCTTCTGATGTGGGTTATTAGGTACAAGAGAATAAACTCTTCTCACACTGACATATAAAATGAAAAAGTATTATTAAAGTAGTCAAGATGCACAAACATGAATGTTACTATTAAGCAGAACTAAAAATATTTTTTTAAAATAGGACTTTTCAAAATTACCTGGAAACTAGACATCCTCCATTCTCAAGGGTTTAGTTTTTACTTTTCTCTTATTCTAGTTTCTTGTCTATTTTATTTCTAAAAGTGTACAGATCACACACATCTTGGGTCAAATATACTTAAGTCTCTTAAAATATCCCACTTTCCAAAGAAAGAGGCAAAAAGAGGCGTTTTACTTCTGAGTCCATGGAGACTGGGTTCCCATTCTCAGGCCTTTCAGCAGAACTTGACTCTTTTAGTGCTGTCTGGAGGTAGGAAGCCCTATAGGTCCAAGCACAAATAAGATGGTCTTTGAAATTTTCTTCTGAATCTCAAGAAATGGAGTCCAACTGATTCCAGACAGACTTTTAGGATGAGATCTCAACTACAGAGCTACTGATCCATCACCAGTTCCTTCCATGACCAGCACAACTCTTTCATCGTACCTGTCTCCAGTCCACAGGTACTCCTCCCATATCACATTGCATGCCAAAGAAGAACATAGCCAGAATTTTCAAAGAGAGGATTGATGGGACTTGACAAATGATTAGATGAGGAGAATGAAATGGAGAATTCCCAGTTTTCTCTGGAATGTGACTGGGGAAATCTGCTACCAGCCTGGACAAATCAAGGTAGAGACCTAGAAAATAGCTTTACTATGTACAAGAGGGTAAGACCTCAGCTGCTTAGCATGTTGAGCCTCAGCAAGCCAAAAGATTCTTTCTCTTATTAGCATCTTGTTATGGCCCAACTGCACGTCTAAAACAAAGCAAATATTTTGCACATAGGATATAACAGTCTGTTTCAATTACACGGAAAGCATAATACTGTCTCAACTGACACTTGTGATTAATTCTAATAAGGACTTGCTTTAGAAGGTTTTTGGCAGAATGTTTGAAGCTGACAGTTCACAAAAGACAAAGACTTCACTGTTTACAACAACAAATATGGAAACAATAATGATACTGTACTATCTCTCTTCATCTCCCTGCATCTAATTGAGAAGAATGTTTGAATAGCATGATAGTATGTCCCTAGCTTGACATTTTTATGAATTTTATGGAAGTAATATAAATGCAGTGACACACCCATAAAACTTCTTCCTTTATTATCTAGTTGTTTGAAAGTCATTAGAAACCTGGCATCAGAAAAGCAGGGAAAATAATTTCAAATGGTTCCATTCCCTTTGCAAATCTTTTAACAGTCTCCTTTCTTACCGGATCTTTTTCTTTGCATGGCAATATTTAAATTTTAATCTGAGTTTCTCAGGGGGAAAAAAAAAAGGTAAGGAAACACTTTCACATCATTGTGATCCAATCACCTTTGCCCAAATCACTGTGAAAGAGAACATTTGAACCAATTCTCACAAGCATTTATTCAGCTCCAATTATTTACAATACACCTCTACAAAATGCTGGGGTTAATTCCAGAGGACAGGACAAAGTTCTTGCTCTCAGAAGGTTTACACTCTGTTTAGCGAGACAATATATGCAGATGAAAACAGTTAAATGATAATGCAAAGCAGTAATGCAAAGGCAGTAAGAGAAGAATGGATCAGACAGTAGGATTTGTTTGGGGTTGAAACGGAAGAAAGTGGAACTGCCACGGAGGTGAATACTTGATAAACACATATTCTACAAGTTGATGACTTACGTTTCATGCGTGGCACCGCCCCTCCACCTCCCCTCACCCCGCTCCCCGGGCAATACAGGTTTTGGCTTCCTGGCTACCGTCCCTCCCCCATCCTCAGACACTTCATTCACTCATCTGTATTCTTGCAAAGTTTAAATGCTCACACAAAATCAAGTTTTTCAGAAGCCTAAAATATCTGGGGTGGCTCTAGGCAAAACTGCATCTGCAAAGTTTGTTTCCTTCCATTTTCCCTTATCCAGTTATTCAGTCATTTTCCTTATTATCAAAAGAAAAATCCATTCGTGGTTGAAGGCTAAAATTCCTCATAGAGTTAAGAGGATAGGTTGGTGGAGATGGGGGTGGTAGAAGATTTTTCCTAAATTGCATCATGAAAATAAGTGTACAGTATAACTTTTGCTAAGCTAAATCTTGGATTTCAGTTAATTGTGTACAGCCAGAATTATTATTAACAGATTTAAAACTATTTGTGTAAACACGTGGACAACTATTTTTGAACTATGACAGATATTTCGGATTAAACAAAACCTTTTAAATGTTCTCATTTCACTACACTTTATTAAATAAAATGCACAAAAGCTAATTCCATTCATTAGCTGTAGTAAATATTTTTTATAACATCCTTGCATTCATTTATCTCCTGACTCCAATCATCTTTTAGGGGCAGCACATAATCCCAGCAAAGTCAATCTGCAGATTCTAGGCCTGACCACAGTCATGGGTTTAAGAATGGCACGTGACCTAAAAGAATCCAATAGGAGTGAGTTTCAGGACTGTTTCCAGCAGTTTGGGACACAAACCCTGTCTTCTGTCCTAAATCTGTGAGGGTACCTATCACAGCCTGAGGGAAGCAAGCATGAGGGTGAAGTTTGTGGTGGGAGTCTTGACTGAATTACACCTAAATTAAGTCAGATTCCTTTTATAGTTCAAGGCATTTTTAGCAGGTTTTCCCTTTTCCTGCAACTAAATACATACTGACTCTTGAATTCAGCAAATATACAATGAGCACATGTTATGTGTTAGGTTCTAGGAGTGCAGCAAAGAAGAAGACAAAAATTCTTCCCTGAAGTTGCTCACATTCTAGCAGAAAAGTTAAAAAAAATACAAAAACACAGCTAAACTAATATAGTGTGATAATGAATTAAGAAGGTAAACAGGATGACAGAATGTTATGAAAGAAGGGGACATAATCCAGCACTGGTTTAATAAAACCTACTTTAAAAAATTAACAGAAAGGCAGAATAAACCACATCATTATCTTACATACAGTACAACCATCCACCAGTTAACAGCACGGCTAGTCCCTCTGCATTCAGTATGAATTGCCTAAATTTAAATGCCAAATACTAATACTGTCACCCAACACTGAGCCCCTTGAATTCACCAGCTCATTCCTGAAACAAATTGTCATTTACTGTGTAGCATGATGAAGACATTCCAGTGAATAAAATGCAAAGTATTAACTCCTAGGCCACTACCAGGTAACTCATTTTACCTGAGGGGTTTTTCAGAAGGAATCTCTGGGGACCTGAAAGTCAACAAACTCAGTGAGGCAAAAATTAACTGCAATTTTTAAAAAACCACAGTGGTAAAATAGTAGCTGGATGTTAAGATATATTCTCTATAAGCGAAATGTTCCCTGTGGAATCATATGCAATAAAGGATATGAAAGCAAGTTAAAGAGTATAAAGAACTCAAGACAAATGCTGGTTATTGACATTCTTCTAGAGTGTACACTGTTACTATAATCAGAGACTCAGGAAGTATTGATTATTTCATGCACTTACCTCTTATATCTTTAATTTTAGAGGACAAAATGGACGTGTTAAAGAAGGCCCAATACAAATTAATGTGCAGAAATAAAGAACTGATATCCTACTCTTTTTACGTGGGTTTGTACAAATAAAACCAGATGGTATGGTTTGGAGATTTGTTTCCTTGACTTTTTGTCATTCAAAAAGGAATATAATGAGAGTCAATTGATTAACTGAATCTTCTAGTTTAACAGCAAAGTGGGCAAGAAAACTAATATTTAAAGGTAACTACCAAAGGGTAAGTGCTGTCAATTTTATTTTTATAACTACCTTGTTTGGATGATTATTCCCATTTTACAGACAAGGAAAGTGAGACCAGCTTTCTAGTTCATAGAGAAAATATCAAACAGGAACTCTCCCAACTTGTCGCCTCAAACATCATCTCTAAACTTATCCAATACGGACTATTTTCTTATATGCTTTGCTCCTATCTTTCTTATGAAGGACTTCCTCCACGTACTAGACATCTCCCTCCTATGCTTTAAGCAACTCCCTTCGCACTGGCTCCTTCCTCTGAGACTGTAAACACATTTAAAACTTCCACGTAGGAGGGAGGAAGAGAAGAAGGAAACAAGGAGGAAGCCGGGAAGAAGGAAGCATATAACTCATTGGAGACTTGTCTTCAATTCAAGGTCCTATCCTGCCTCTCTTTCCCTTCATCCTAATCATCCATCCAGCTTCTGTTCATCAGCAAAAAGTCTTTGAAAGCATCAGAGTCTACATTTTCTGTCTTCATTTGCTCAGTTTTTGTTCATCTACAGCTCAGTGGGCATTACTCCACAAGTTACAATCCTCCAGTTTCTAACTAGGACCAGTGCACTAAAATGCCTTTTCCTGAAATCACCAAAGAGTTCATTAATGTCATACCCCACACCTAGTTTTAGTTCTCACCTCAACTGATCTCTGTTCAGCACTTGCGACTTCTCAATACTCACTCCTTCCTGGTTCCCACATACCAATGAGCATGGATTGTTGTGCTTACAGGTGAACCTAAGGGCCACCGCCTATGAGTCAGTTCTAAAGTCTATCACCTTAAAAGCTATTTCCTTAATGATATATTGCAAGGAATTGAGAGACATTATTTTATTCAATTCTCTGAATTAAGGGCTAAGTGCTTCAATATTACTTAGAGTTCCCTGTGGCACTGGTCTTTGCTTCGCATGAATAAAGTGAGCAGTAGACTGAGGCCATGTTTCAAGGCCATTGTGACTGGACTCTTAGGGAATCTGGAAGCTGTCTTCTTTTTTTTTTTTTTTTTTTTTTTTTGTAGATTGGAGTCGCCTTTATTTATTTTTTATTTTTTTACAACTTTATTGGAGTATAATTGCTTCACCATGGTGTGTTAGTTTCTGCTTTATAACAAAGTGAATCAGTTATACATATACATCTGTTCCCATATCCCCTCCCTCTTGCATCTCCCTCCCACCCTCCCTATCCCACCCCTCCAGGCGGTCACAAAGCACCGAGCTGATCTCCCTGTGGAAGCTGTCCTCTGACAGATGGTAATCTATGCAAGGATGTTATAGACTGCTGCTACGGGAGTAGTGGAATGGGTTCCACACTTAGAAAAAGAAGCCTAATGTCAATCTTCCCCATCTCCCCCTCTACTCTATTAACCTTTCTGACTGGCTTCGGCTCTTATCTCCTATCTACTCCTTCCAAGGTTGCTGTCCTTTAGATTCTGCTGTCAGCCTTTAATCTTCACTACTAATGCCCTCCCCAGTTCATTTGAAACAGCAATAAATTGCTGATGACTGTCAAATTTATCTCTGTCATTATCAAAATCCTTACTCCAAACTACCTATTGGACATAGCTATCAGATAGTCTCAGAGACACAAAATGGAACTCATGATCTCCCCATGTCTTCCTAAATCTGACCTACCTCCTCCATCTCAGATCTCTATTAATGTGGTCATCAGACACTCTGTAGCTGAACTACTAATTATACCTCAGAATTCATTCTCCCTCTTTTCCTTTAACAACGGAACCCCCAAGTTTTAGCTGCGTACATGGCCATCCAGAATAAAGACTATAATTCCCAGCCTTCCTTACTTCTAAAAACGGTTATGTGACTAAGTTGTGGCAATAGAATGTGAACAGACTTCCTGATCATGCTTCTTCCTATTTGATGGACTGGTAAAGAGACTTATTCAACCATACGAATGAGGGTATCACCCTAAGGGAAGGTAGAGAACCCAGAAAATATATCTGAATCTGCAATACCACAGAACCCCATAGTATCTCTAGACTGCTAAACCTGGATTGTTTCCCTGAAAGAGAAATTAACGTTTGCCTATATTTTTTAATAATTGACAATTTTAAATTATACACATTTAAGACGTACAACTTGATGATTTGATATATGTATGCATTGTGAAATAATCACCACAATCAAGCTAATTATCATATCTATCACCTCACAAGTACCTTTTTCTTCTTTTTTTTTAATGTAGTAATGCTTAAGATCTATACTCTCTTAGCAAATTTCAAGCATAAACACAATACAGTATTGTTAACTGTAGTCACATTGCTATACAGAAGTTCATCCTGCATAACTGAAACTTTGTACTCTTTGACCAGCATCTTCCCATTCTACTCTCTGATTCTATTTGTTTGTCCATTTTAGATTCCATATATAGCTGAGATCATACAGTATTTGTTTTCTGTAACTGGTTTATTTCACTTAGCATAATGTCTTCTAGGTTCATCCATGTTGTCACAAATGGCAGGATTTCCTTCTTTCTTAAGGTTTAATAATATTCCATTGTGTATATATACATATCACATTTCCTTGATCCATTCACCCACCAACTTCTGCCTTGTTTAAAACTAACAAAACACTATTAAAACAACTATACCCCAATTTTTAAAAAAAGTATTGTTAAATTGGATTTTTGGTACAGCAGCCAACCAGAATTCTAAGTAATACACACCCCATCTCAAGATAGAAATTTCAAAGGCACTTCTCATCAATATATTTCATCCCCTACCTTCAATCATTTATCAAATCTTATTCATGCTATCTGAGAAAAAAATCTTAAATTCAAAACAGTATGGTACTGGCACAAAAACACACAGATCAATGGAACAGAATAAAGAGCCCAGAAATAAACCCACACACTTATAGTCAATTAATCTACAACAAAGGAGGCAAGAATATACAATGAAGAAAAGACGGTCTCTTCAATAAGTGGTTCTGGGAAAACTGGGCAGCTACATGTATAACAATGAGATTAGAACACTCTCTAAGACCATATACAAAAATAAACTCAAAATGGATTAAAGACCTGAATACAACACCAGAAACCATAAAACTCCTAGAGGAAAACATAGACAGAACACTCTTTGACATAAATTGAAGCAATACTTTTTGGATCTGTTTCCTAAAGCAAAGGAAATAAAAGCAAAAATAAACAAATGGGACCTAATTAAACTGAAAAGCTTTTGCAGAGCAAAGGAAACCACTGACAAAACAAAAAGACAACCTACTGAACAGGAGAAAATATTTGCAAATGATATGACCAATAAGGGGTTAATGTCCAACATATACAAACAGCTTATACAACTCAACGTCAAACAGACAAACAAACAACTCAATTAAAAAATGGGCAGAAGGACTGAATAGACATTTTTCCAAAGAGGAAACGCAGATGGCCAACAGGCACATGAAAAGATGCTCAACATCATTAATCATCAGGGAAACCCAAATCAAAACCACAATGAGATATCACCTCACACCAGCCAGAATGGCTGTCAGCAAAAAGAATGCAAATAAAAAACGTTGGTGAGGATGTGGAGAAAAGGGAAGCCTGGTACCCTGGTATACTGTTGGTGGGAATGTAAATTGGTACAGCCACTGTGGAAACAGTATGGCAGCTTCTCAAAAAACTAAAAATAGAACTACCATATGACCCAGCAATTCCACTCCTGGGTATATATCCAAAAAAAACAAAAACGCTAATTCAAAAACATACATGCACCCCAATTTTCATAGCAGCATTATTTAAAATTGCCAAGATATGGAAGCAGCCTAAGTGTCCATCAACAGACAAATGGATAAAGAAGACACGGTGTGTATATGTGTACAGTGGAATACTACTCAGCCATAAAAAAAAGAATGAAATTTTGCCATTTGCAGCAACATGGATGGACTTGGAGGGTGTTATGCTAAGTGAAATAAGTCAGACAGAAAAAGACAAATACTGTATGTATTCCACTTACAGGTGGAATCTAAAAAAACACAACAAGCTAGTGAATACAACAAAAAAGAAACAGACTCACAGACATAGAGAACAAACTAGTGGTTACCAGTGGGGAGAAGGAAGGAGGGAGGGGAAATATAGGGGTAGGAGGATAAGAGATACAAACTATTATGTAAAAAATAAGCTACAAGGATGTATTGTACAATACCAGCCAATATTTTATAATAACTGTAAATGGAGCATAACCTTTAAAAATTATGCATCACTATACTGTACACTTGTAACTTACACAATATTATACATCAATTTAAAAAAATCTAAAAAAAAAAGTTTTAAAAATCTCAAATTCAATTCCTCTTCTCCAAGTGCAGGGACACTGTTTGAGCTCTAGCTACCAAAGCCTTTGGCTTAGGATTTTCTAAGTCTCATATTTGATGCTCCTTACACTATGGTCTATTCTCCAACAGCCTATAGCAAAACCTTCCTATCAAATATAACCTTTGCTATCAGTCTTCAGCATCAAATCTTCTGAAGGTTTCCCAGTATCGACCAAATACAATCCCAATCTCTTAGCTTGGTATACATCTATCTTCGGAATCCTTCTCACCTCTTATCATCCCTCACTATGCACCACATGCTCCTGTCACACAGAAGTTCCCCTTATTTTCAAAATGATCTCAGCCTTCTTATGACACTATGCCTTTGCTCTTGAAGCCTAATTGAAATACCCCCTTTCCTCTTCTTGGTCATGAAAACACCTACTTAACCCTTAAGTCCCAGTATAAATGTCACATCATCAATGAAGACTCTTAGAAATCTTTCCATAGAAATTATTGCTCTATTAACTGTGTTCTATCTATTATATGAGTTAGCTCAGACTTCTGTAACGCAGTCATAAATTGTATTTTAATTCACCTATTTGTAGGCCTGACTTACTCTAGATTTCTGAAGGACAGAAATCATTTTATTATTTATCTTTGTATCTCTATCACCCTGGCATGTACTGAACAGTAGTAAATATTTTTTAATAACTGCATAAATCCTTCAAAAGTTTAAGTAGCACGTCTACAGAGATTGATTTATGAATGTAAGGAAGCATCCTACCAGTATTAAAATAAATAATGGTGATAGTTCTCCTTATATTCAGCCAGGACTCCCCCCATCAAATCCCTCTTTTGGGTTACAAAAGGAAAAGCAATAGCTGACAAGGTAGCTTAGGAATCGTAAAGTTCATGAGCTTTGAAGTCACAGTGCCTGGTTTCAAATCCTAACTCTGCCACTTACCAGCTGTATGACCCTGGGCATGTCACTTACCCTCTGTGCTTCAGATTCCTCATCTGAAATGAAGAATTATTCCCACCTAATACGGTATTTGTGAGGATAAGTTTGAATATGTAATGAGTTGTAAATATATAAAAAATGTAAATGCATTGGGTATGTAGAGTTTCCATACACAGCACTTAAAACAGGAAGTGCCACACTAAGCACTATATTAGAGCTAGCTGTTCTCACAATTTCAAAAACAAAATGTCACAAGGAAGGCTAAAGAGGGTCCTGAGAGATGTGAGTGAACAGTAGGGATGACTAATTATTTGCTATCTTTTCTCATTATTATCAGGTAGGGATACATTTCTAAAACTGGCTAATTATTATATAAGTAATTAAGTTTTTAAGGTTACAGGACGCCTGGAAGAAGCCTGCCGCTTGAAGGCCCAGAACATGTAAAGATACCTGTAGAGATATCTGTAAAAATACTGGAAGCCAGAGCCCAATGTCTGCTAGATTGGTCCTGAACTGGACCTTTATTCCTATCTAACAATCACCCATCATCACTTGTCCTGGGATGAATCTGACTCGTCTCTCTGACCAAATTTCTGTACTTTCCTTTCCAGCTTTGCCATCCAGTGGATGCTTCTCCTTGAGCACCCAATTCATATACTCATGCCCTGATTTATGATGTGTTTTTATCCCCTTCTGAGATAATGCACTTGCCAGTTGCGTTTCTGCTAAGTTCTCGTCTCTGATATGTAGACCATATCTACATTGTGGCTTTACCCTGTAGTCCAAAGAGTCCATAACCTACTGTCTTTCCCGATTCCTACATAGGAGGCTGAGTATGAAGCTTGGGAAAGACTTGAAAGTGGAAAGATGGGTTGGAGAGAACAGTCAGGAGGGTAGATGGACCTATGTTGGAAACTTCAGTAAAAGAGAGAGCTAAGATGTACTGGGCAGTGGTCAGTACTAGATGACAGACGTAAACCCAGTATATCAGTAATAATATATAGAAAAAAGATGAAAGAAGTGAACACCAAAGGTCTGCTTTACCAATTCTGCCTAGAGCTGGCCTAGGTACTAAATATTTAAGCACAAACATCAAAACTCTAGTTTTGCTTTCCCTGGGGTAAACTTACACTTAATGCTGCATTACTTTGACCGCATGCGTTACACATTTGCTTAAGCATCAATGTTTCTAAATATATTCTGACAGCAAGTACAGCTACAAAGCGGAAGAAAATCTGTGATGTTGTGTAGTTTTTCAAAGGTCTGACAGTCTTCTTTAATAATTAAAAAGCTGCTATACTGGCCTATTGGCAAAATATTTCTGCAAATTGACTTTCCATTCATAGTGTGAGAAGATTGGACTAAAAACTGGATAATCGTTAATGTGCCTTCCTGCTCTATATTTCTTGGGTTTGTTTGTGTTTAGCTTATAAACTGGAAACTTACCAGATTAAAAATTTACAATCCCTCAAATGTAAATCACAGCATTTTATTAGAGAAGGAAACTTGATGTGAATCTTCTTTTAATAACACTAATATGTTTAAAGAAATAAGAAAACCTGAGGAAATACTAGGACTTTGTAAATTACAATTGTCAAGAAGACTATGATAACTGATGATAAAAAAACAAGGGTTTGAAAATACTTGAATAAATATTTATCACTATTACCAAAAAGTTAAATATTCTATCTTGAAATGGTTTTCTACAGAATTTTGTTTTATTTTTGACTAGTGAGAAATTTATGGTATGCAAATTATATTTTAACAAATGGACTCAGCATTATCCTTATAAGTCACATTATTGGTAAGTACACCAGATAAATGATCATAAATAGAACATTCAAAAGTCATGCTTAAATCCTACTTCTGGGTATACATCCAAGAAAACTGAAATTAGCATCTAGAAGAGATATCTGCACTTCATGTTCACTGTAGCATCATTCACAACAGGCAAGATATGGAAACAACCTAAATGTCCATTGATGGATGAATGGATAAAGACAATATGGTAAAGAATAGTGTTCAGCTCTTAAAAAAAATTTTTTTTAAAGGGAAATCCTGCCATATGCAACAACATGCATAAGATTTGAGGACAAAACACTAAGTGAAATAAGCCATTCACAGAAGGACAAATACTGCCTAATTTCACTTGTATGAGGCATCTAAAATAATTAAACTCATAGAAGCAGAAAGCAGAGTAATGATTGCCTGGGGCTCAGGGGAGGAACTTATTATTCAATGGGTATAAAGTTTCAGTTGTACAAGATGAATAAGTTCTAGAGATCTTCTGTACAAGACTGTGTCTGTAGATAACAATAGTGTATTGTGCAATTTAAAAATGTGTTAAAAAAATGTGTTAAAAGGGTAGATCTCATATGAAATGACCTTAACACAAAAACAAAAATCAAAAAAACAAAAGAGCCTAAGGAAATATGTGGTGGTATGTCTATTACCTTGATTGTGGTGATAGCCTCATGGGTGTACGCATATGTGCAACCTCATCAAACTGTATACATTAAATATGTGCAGTTTTTTAATATACCAATGATACCTCAATTAAGCAGTTTATAATTAATTAATTCAAGTTATCCTTAAAACTATTCCAAGATTTCTGGAGGACAATTAGGCACTATTATAAACTCTTCAAATATATGCATAACTATTATCTAACAATTCCACTTCTACAAATCTATCCTAAAAATGAAAGACGTGTTGAAAGATGTAGCAAACTTTAGTTGTGAATAATTTCAATGGTGTGATATATCTCAAATAAAAATGGAAATAAAGTCTCAACAACAGTGAAATGGATACCTGATTGGGATACATCCATAAAGAAAATTCAACCATTTAAAATGAGGTTGTAGAATAATTCTTATGTATTTTTTAAAGGGCTACTTTATTATGAGATAAAAATTTCCAATGACAAAACAGCCGGTATAATAAAATCACAAATTTGCTGAAAATCTTCAAATAAATATATTCAAAGAAATATTCTGAAAAGAATGGCCTAAACTTCCACAATAAGTATACATGGCTATATAATTTTTTTTTAATTTTAAGCCATTTGTAGGAAGTTGGCATGGATTTTTACACAATTGAAATACAATGGTTGCCAGGCATGCACTTGTTCAGTGCTCAGAGACTTCCTCATGAATTTATTTAGATCCATCTTGTTCCCACCTTTTCTCTTTTTCCTTCTCCCCCCTTGTCAGAGATGTAGGACGGTTTTCATCCTCCCTTCCAAGACTAACTCCACTATAAACCTCCTAGTCCAGCCCCTGCATATTAACCTGAAAACTCATATCTTGCTACCATGTCAAATGTTCCATGACTCCATCAAAGTTTTCTGATCATCTCAAGCTGACTCGGGTACAGCTTTGTCTTACTGTATTTTGTACACACCTCTGTTTTCTTATCGTATTTCAATTGTTTGCATGTATCATAGGGCGGAAACTGGAAGCTATTTGAGACAAGAAAGCATGTATTTTCATGTGTATACTCCCAGCATCCAGGACAGTGCCCAAGACCCAGTATTTGTTCCATGAATTTCAAATAAAAGTCTATTAAAATCCCTCCTTGAAAATACAATTAAGTAACTCAAGATCCTCTAAAATTTAATCACATGCCTAATCACTATGCTAGCCAAAATTTTATTCAATTGGTAAAAAATGATGTTTCCTTAATGTCACTGAAAATGACTAAGCCTAGAAGATAAAGATGTTGGATAATTATACAGTACATGCTCTGTACACTGGGGATATCAAGACTTCACGGCTTAGTGCAGGAGACGGGCATAGAAACAAGTCATTTCATAGCATATGACTAGTACCAAATAGAGGCCAGTAACATTTGATGTGGGAATACAGAGAAGTGAGTAATGACATATCTTATTGGTTATGTCATACTTATCCCAACAAAGAGAGAACAGGCTGAAGAAAGGAGTTATTATCACTACTTTGAACCCTAACTATCATTTAACTCTTACCAACAACTGTTGCCTTCTAAAGAGTTCTTCAGGGTCTCCACATTAGACATTAGATATCATTTTGTGTCTTCAGCTGGCCAATGTTGCCCAATTTTAGAATGATGATATACACGGATCTCTATCAGCACATTGCTCTTTGAGTTAAAGAAAGTGATCGTGATTCCATGCTCCTGAATTGGCAGAGAATCCAATCAATGGAGACACAGAGAAGTAGCCACGCCTTGACTATAAGCCATGCCATGATCTCATTTTTAACAACTTTATTTTACTTCTCTCCATCCCACCTATCAACTTTACTTCCTGGCAAGGTCAAATTGCATATGGATGCCCAAACACACCAGCCTAGTTCAGGTCTCTGAACCTCCAAACACAATGCCCCCCTGCCAAAAGCTACTTAAGTCCACCCCTCCAATAGTTAGTCACGGGCTTCCCTGGTGGCGCAGTGGTTAAGAATCCGCCTGCCAATGCAGGGGACACAGGTTCAAGCCCTGGTCCAGGAAGATCCCACATGCCGTGGAGCAACTAAGCCCGTGTGCCACAACTACTGAAGCTCGCACGCCTAGAGCCTGTGCTCTGCAACAAGAGAAGCCACCACAGTGAGAAGCCTGCGCCCCGCAACAAAGGGTAGCCCCCGCTCACTGCAACTAGAGAAAGCCCGCGTGCAGCAGCAAAGACCCAATGCAGCCAAAAATTAAATAAATGAATAAATAAATAAATTTATTTAAAAAAAAGTTAATCACTACTTCCTCTGTATTACCTCTGTACATTACACAAGCTTCTCTTGTCTCACTGATTAATCTATTACACTCTTTTTCTCTTAGTCTCTGAGAAACTGTCATTTATATCATCTATTCTCAGCACCTAGTGCAGCATCTGGAAATGATTGCTTAAAGAATAGATTGTTTAACAAATCTTTAATTTAAAAGTATAAAGATTTGCTAAAATATTCTGACTTACTCTAGCTATAAGCTATGAAACTGGCTGAACATGTGATTATCTGAAATAAATCTGAGAAAAAGAATTTAAGCAATTTTACTCGATAGCTAAGAAATCCGAACTGTCAATTATAGACCCTGGTAGCATTACATTTAAATTTTTATTTTACTGGTATTTAAAGAGTAAAATATTTATGCTGCAATGTACTAATCAATAAATATTAAAATGGATTTGATAAAAGTCTACATTTTTTCAGATTCTTTTACTATAATAACCTATCATGGAAAAGAATCTGAAAAAGAACATTCATATATATATAAATACAATGTTGGATAATTATTCAGTACCTGCTATATATATATATAGTTGAATCACTTTGCTGTACACCTGAAACATTGTAAATCAACTATGCTTCAATAAAAAAGACTAAACTTTGATCAAATCCAGGGTCTGTACAAACAGAACCTGTTATTTTGATATGCTCAAATAATCAAAAACTACCATTTTCTGAGTTCTTGTCATATATCTTGCATTTGTAAAGGCTTTATGATACACTGCAACCATCCCATGAGAACTATTATTATTCTCCTTGAGCACACGAGATTCAGAGAGATCAAGCCTCTTGTCCAGTGTCAAACATACATGAAAGTCGTAGAGCTGGCATTTGCACTCGGATTTGCCTGGCCTCAGATCCCAAACTTCTAGTCACTAGTTATGTGACTAAAATGACAAGCTGCTCAGAGATGGGCAGAATGGGCCAGACCGTTGAATAAAAACTATAAATCCACTAACTCTCCAGCGTGCTTAAGGCAAGTTTCTCCCTACCTGAGATAAACAATTTCACGATTCAGTGCATTACTTTCCTGCTTATTATTTATCTGCCAGACAAATGTATCTGTCACAGAGCTAATGAGAACTACGTGAATATGACAAATATTCAAGTTAAACATATAGAAATAAGCAATACTTCACATTTGTATAGGATGGTTTACTTCTTCCATAAACTTCTTTTTTGACATGATAAAAGATATGCTGAAAATAAATTATGGAGGGATTTGTTCAATAAGTATTCACTTAATAATCTACTATATGTAACTGGATAGAATATAAAAATTGGTACGATATAGTCTTACCCACAAGGTAATCTCAGTCTCTTGGGAAATCCACCTTAGAAGGTACAATGAATTAACTACCACAATTGGAGGTATACAAATAAGTAGGTCATGCCAACATATCCTACCATTCATGCTTAGTACAATTGACCATTTCCTTGGAAAACGTTTTTTGTTAATGTCCCACAAGAAAATAATATGCTACCACAAGATCCTTAGAATTAAATAAACAACAAAAATATCCACAACATTTTATGGTCTCAAGCACAATTTGTAGCTTATAGCCCTGTGAGACAGAACACGCTGTGTACTTTTCATTGTTGTCAAAATCACACATTTATGAGAAAACATGCAGATACACATGGAGACATGCTAGATAAGAAACAAGCCCAATGACTATTTATCATAATCAGTACTGCATTCCAGTCAGTAGGATCTTATGTCATAGATGCACTTTCTCAAGCATTATATTGATACTGAATTCCTTTTTTTCTCATAATTGGGTTTTCCTTACTTGGCATTGATTAAACAAAACTGCATTTAAGAAAAAGAATAGATGATTACAAATCATATGATGGAAAAACAATTATCCTATTGTATATCGCCTGGATTCCATTTGGAACTCCAGTAAGGTGGTCCTGGAAAAATGTCCTCTAACCTTCAATCCATGTGTGAAGAGCGTCTCACCTCTTCCTCTTTTTCTTTTATTGATGCACTTGCTTGTTGCCAACCTATGTGTTTTAGGCCCAGAGCAGCCTGATCTGGCACTTTAGCGCCCTAAAACCCAACAGCGAACTTACTCTGGTTGGGGAACATTCCTTCCAAGTAAATATCCAGGCTGCTCTGCCAGATGTTCAACTAACAAAATCAATTACTGTACAGTATTTCTGTTCAGTCTTGCCGTCGGCAGACCATTATTATACACAAGGATTTTTGACAAGTCAGTGGAAACTAGTTAAAATAATTGGGCGCATTTATTTAAACACTGGAAGAAGAGCTAAGCTGTTTTGTTTTGTTTTGTTTTTTTTCCTTAGAACAGACAGATGATTATAGATTGATGTTTATAGAATCTTGAGTGGCTGTTCTCTTCTCTGTGACAGTATTTTCAGGACAGCAGACCAGCTACTTCCTCCTATCCCCACCTCCCCCATGGGCAGTAGAAATGATTAAATAAAATGTCTGTAATTATAAATGTGTGAGAAAATACCCATAATTCCTCTGCTAAAAGACATAAAATGTATTAGCATCTTTTTTGTTGTTCCAACAGCAAAAGGTCTTAGTAAGGTTTTCCCTTTAGGATTTTGTTAGTCACTGGCATTAAGTAGACCTGCTGGCTGAAAATGAGAAAGAGACATAAATTATGTGAAATTTGTTCAACAATTAGTAAGTGAATATTATGTGACATAAATCGTGCCAGTATATATGTAGTTTCATATGCTGAAGATTGCAAAGGTAGAAGAATCATGTGATATTAGAGAGGAGAGGAAATATTGAGAAAGGAGCATTAAGACATTTGACAAAAAAAATAAAAATAAAAGGCATTTGACAATTTAACAAGCTATAAACATCTACTTTCTCTTTCTTCTATCCAAAATACTGCCCCCTCCCCCCACAAAAAAAAATCACACAAAAATATAACACTTAGGCTATTTGGGAGAGAAACGGGGTGGGGGGGGAGAGAAAAGAGGAAGAGGGGGAGAGAAATTGAGAGCGAGAGAGAAGTTAAATATGTTAGAATAAGATGTAATCAGCTTTATATTATTTAAACCTAAGGGATAAAAATACATACACGCACACACATGGGGGTACATACATGCACGCATACACACACATATGCTGCACAGAGCTAATGAGTGTTAATAGTGTTGGTGAAACAGTGGCATTCCTTTTCAACAGATCCATTATTTTTTCAACTATGATCATTTCTAGACACCCAAGGGTGATTTGGGTTTCTCTTTTCTCTGCCAAACCCAGTCTTCTCTGAAAGCTGGCTTCCATCCTTGCTGTAGGCTACAAAAAAGGAGGACTGTTTGCATGGCACAGCATCAAGCCCTTTAACTCAGAGACTTGTGCCACTTAGCTCAGTTTTTTACCACCTCCATCTGCTGCCCAAGAAGAATTAGATCCTGATTGTCTCGGCCACTGAGAAAGGATATTTATAGAATTCCTCTGGCATTTCCTAAGGCCTCTGGCTTTTCCATTCAAATGTCAGCATTTTCTTTTCACTCAATAGGCTTCGCTAAACAAAAATATGACACTGTGTGAAATGGTTTGATACAAGTAGGGTGAATTCAGAATACCCAGTATATGGGTAAGCTGGGTAATCACCTGCCAGAGGAGATCATTCAGCCAAAATATTTAGAGGACTTTAGAAGAGTTTTGCAATTTAGCATATATGAACAAATACAACAGATGTAGGAGCACCAATCAAGATAGCAGACCGAAGACTAGGGACAACTGTTAGGCTCCAGGGCATAAGCTGATTGTCTTCATCAAGGAAGGTCAGAAGATGAATCACCCCTTGAGGCTTTACTCTATTACAAAAAGGATCGGGTGGGCATGATGAGACCCCTGTTGTAAAGGGAAAGGACAGGGAGCTACTCCGATTAAAGCTTCAGAGTAACACAAGGGAATCTCTTTATACAACCATAATAATGTTTACATGAGATCAAAGAATGACATATGGCATGTGACATATATCTACAACAATAGAACATTCCGGAACTGATCTATTACCTCTCTGGGGCTGCTTGTGAGCAGGAGCAGCATGCAGCAAGTCCTAAGCAGCATTAGCATAGGCCCTCTCTAGGTGACCCTTTCATCAGACTGTGGACAGTGCCCCATCAGCCCCCAGCCAGCTTCCAACTCCATGTTGACTTTCAATAAGCTTCCTAATGTCAGGCAGCAGCTGGCCTTCAATTTTCTGAGGAAGAAACCTGGGAGGAAAGCGTAATGAGCCAGGCAGGATCCAAAGCTGGTTTTGGAGCCAGATACTGTGCAAAGCACCTGCAGTGTCTGGCCATTAAGAAGCCCAGAATTTCTAGTTTCTAACAACTGTGCAGCCACCTACCATTGACTCCTGTTTCAGAAGGCTTGCTTCAACAGGAAAGTGTATTTTACAATTCATCTCAGAAATTCATAATACTCTTTACATTTTTACTAAAATTTGGGTAGACTTTCTGATCCATCAGTAATAAAGTAAACATGGTATTGTACTTAGACACATATGTATACATAGGGATATATAGGAACATGTACATATACACATATATAGAAACACACATATAATACAGACACATACATCCAAGCTTATATAAATATATATGTGCATATATTTTTATATTTACATAGGATTGCCTCCTGGTGCACTCATTTTTAGATAGGCATATCTAGATTAATTTGCTTTATGTTTAAGTGGTTTAGAAATCAAATGACACATCTAAATAAGGCTGATCAAATTGTTATTCATAAGGTTTCCTGACCACTCAATTTCCTTCTATTGGCTGATTCAAGAAATTAGCAGCACCAGCTTCCTCTGCTTCTGCCACCAGTGTACAGTTGCCATGTATATTTTAGAAATTTTCCAGAAATATCTCCAACTTCAAAATTTGTACAAAATAATTAAATAAGGAACATCACAAGCATTTCCCCCATGCTGTAAAGTTTCCCACAGCAAGTAAACCTAAAAACCTACAAAGGAAATCTGGCAGGTAAGATATATTTCATTGTCCATAAAAGTAAATTAAATAGACAAATATCTTTCAATGTATTTGAGATGAACTGAAGTAACATATTTTTAAATTACAACTTTCTTTTTAAAAAATAAGGTTTCAAAAATGACAGAGATTAAGAAGATAGTCACTTTAATGAGCAGGGAATTTAGAAAAAATAACTACTATACATGAGGAGAACTGTATTTATCTCATACACTTTCTGCTTTCTCCTCCAACTTGCCAGTTCAATGACTGCAAGCAGCATTCAAGGGAACCGATGTGATGAGTCACCACTGCCTGTCTGATACCGTTTCCTCCTCTTCCTCTTCTCCTTGAGCCATTCTTACACAGAAAGCACTATACAATGGGGCTTCCATGGCTTATCACCCTTATTATAATAACCATCTAATGAGGTGGGTATTATTATGACTCCCATCTTTCAGATAAATAAACTATAGCTAAAAGAGCTATAATCACATAGAAGAGAAAGAGTACTCTTGGCACTCATACTCAGATCTGTAGGACTCCGCAAGCTTCTCTGTTAATCACTATAAAATTCTGTCTTGGGGCTTCCCTGGTGGCGCAGTGGTTGAGAGTGCGCCTGCCGATGTAGGGGACACGGGTTCATGCCCCGGTCTGGGAGGATCCCACATGCCGCGGAGCGGCTGGGCCCGTGAGCCATGGCCGCTGAGCCTGCGCGTCCAGAGCCTGTGCTCCGCAACGGGAGAGGCCACAACAGTGAGAGACCCGCGCACCGCAAAAAAAAAAAAAAAAAAAAAAAAAAATTCTGTGTCTATTCACAAATTCCATGTAAGCTTCTACGTATACTCCTGATGATCCATCTCCACGAATGCGCACACTGACGTGAATAATTAAAACCACAAGGTGGGGTCTTAACTTCATTCCTCCATCCGCTATTGAGTCTTCCCATCTTAATCATGGAGGGAAGGCCTGAGCAAAATGCAGGCTAGGAGCCTAGCCCATCACTGATGAGGCATCCACAGTCCCATCTCCCAGCTGTCCACGTTCTGCCATTCCCTGACCTAAAGTGCCCAATGCAGATACAGGTCCACCACCTCTCCCCTGAATTGTTATTTGTCCCATGGAATGATGACTCTATACCTAGACAGCTTTCTGCTCCCCACGGAGCTCTGAGGCTGTCTGGGTCTCGTATCACCCATGAATTACAGTAACCACTAAACCCTAACCTACACTACCTGCTCACGCTGTTCCAAGTTTATGTGAATTGTCTTCCTTCATGTTCTCAAAAATCCTGTAAGGAAAGACTATTACTGTCCCTACTTTACAGACAAGGAGGCTCGCACACAAAGATTAAGCAACTTGATCAAGGTGATTCAGCTAGGAAAGAGCAGAACTGGTGTTCACACCCAGCCTGCCTGACTACAGAGCCCAGGTATGTTCTGTAAAACATACCTGGTGGACAACGAAATTCAACTTCAATTGAAGATGTTCCATATCATGGTTCTTCATATAGTTTGCATGCAAAAAATAAGGCTTCAGCAAAGACTCTATACTTTTGATGATAAAATTCAAGGAGATCAAATATGAGTTAAAACTATACTTTCCAGAGTCCACTGACATCTTTGTCATGGATGAGAATGTTGTGGCCCTTTTCAGGGGCCTGTGGACAATTATCCTCTTCCATAATCATAGGACGCAACTAAGTGTCACAGGAGTCCAGAAATAGGAAGAAGTTCTCTCCATAAGAGCATCGGGAAATCATTTCCAAGAAGAGTGTAATTTTAATTTTCTTTTTTTTTCAATTTATTTATTTATTTTATTGAAGTCTAGTTGATTTACAATATTATATATTAGTTTCAGGTGTACAACATAGTGACATTATTTTTATAGATTATACTCCATTTAAACTTATTACAAAATAATGGCTTAATTTTCTTTTGAACTATGACCCAAATATAAGTTAATGCTTTCATATCTTAATTCAGTAGGCTGATTTTTCTTATATATGATATCTGATTATAAATTTAGCTGTCATTTTCAGATACATTTGGATACATGCAATGTATATGTGTATACTCATACTCTATTAATCCAAGCATGGACAAATATTATTTATAAATTCTTTTTTTTTTTAAGAAAATGTACTTTTGCAGTTCCCTTTTTACTAAGCTAATGTCCAATATATTTTTTGGAACCCCTAGTTTGACTATCATCATCTACAAAATAGAGATGATAAATGTGATTTAAAAATAGCATTCACATTTTCCTTACGTCAGAGAATGCTCGCTAACTAGGGGTCTCTGAGCAGGCCATGGTCTGAAAAGGGTAATTAACACTACAAACCCATTTTACGAATGAGGTAAGTTGAAGCTCAGTGTGGTTAAGTCACTGAACCAAATTCACAGAGCTATTAAGTAAAGGAGCCAGGATTTAAATTACTGTCTCCCTCTCTTCAAGGCCTGTGTTTTTCCTACTCTTTCATACTACCACGATCTTCCTACAGGGGAAAACTTATAAAATGTTTCCTTCCTAAAACAATCTTTGTCTCAGGATCTAGATCCTTTATTTCCAGCCTCAGTTAATCCAGGCTGCTTTGGCTTTGATGGGGCTTGACGCTCCTATATCACCTATAGAAGCTTAGGTTCTGGGATGCTGAGCTGTCTTTACTGAAAGCTCTAGTATATCACCCATCTGGATAATCTCTTCACTCCTTCCTAGGTTTTATTTTGCTGTGCCTACTCCTAACTTGTAACCACTGCCTTCATCTCCTACTGCTCAGTATCCAGAGACCCAGCTAAGACTCCATTCAAAAGGGATTTAACATTTGAAAAAGAGAATCAAAGTTACCTAATTTTGGTTTTCTCATCAAACAAAAAGCAATATTGTGTTAAAATTACAAGTTTGCTTTTAGAAGAATAGAAAGAAAAAGGTATTTTTGCAAGTCAGCCCTATACCTTTCATGTGAATTTCTTTCTTTATAAGTACGCACCAAAGTAAGATCTTTATTGGAGAGGAGGTTATGATCATTCATTCGTTTATTCAGCAAACACTATAGGTAGTCTGCACTAAGCCTGATGCTAGGCACTGGGGATACGGGGGTACTTAAGACCTAGCACTTAAAGTTCCTGAACCCCTGTGGTTATAAGCAAAGGTGTCCATTAAGAACTACATCACAAGTTGGGATGTGGACACCACTGTCTGAAACTGCCAAGGAGACAATGAAGGATAATCAATTTAAGTGCCCTAGTGGGTTGTTTCTATCTTATCACCGGTCACACGTAACAGTAAACATGCACTGGCTTGTAACATTAAGACAAGCTTCTCTGTATTAAATTTGGGAATGACTAGTATACATAAATGTATGTTTAAAAAACATGTGAAGATTATAAGCTGTTAAACATTGTAATGGACAGTCTAATTTTTAAAAAATCTCCTTGATGGAACTGCAGCTATTAGTCTATATGTGTCTTTGATCACAGCTCTGATACTATGACCTTGAGAAAGTTATATGGCCACTCTGGGCCTTAGATTTCTCACCTTCAGAGGGAGCTGTGTAATCTCTAAGATTTTTTTTTTGGGGGGGGGCTTTAAAATTCTGTAACTATTACATGGAACACATACTTCAGTCTATTAAGACTTAATATTCCTGGTAAATTAGGTATTCATGTAACATATTTGTATTATTAGTCAAACTCTATGCTATTCTTTCATTTTTAATGAATATAATGGTTTTGCCAAGCTTTCCATTTTGTACCTAAACTGGTCTGATATTACCTCACTGAAAATGGGCTTCTGTAATACATATTTTGGACCAATGCTGCCTGGAACACAAATTTACCTAATGATGCCTTTGCTGACTGGCTAACATTTTATTTGTTCTAGCTTTGGTAAAATTTCTGTCTAAGAGAAGCTTAGGAAACATATTGGCACTATTGAGCTTATCTTTTGGCAAGAAAACAATAAATATATATAAAGATGAGTTGAACTACAATATAAATGGGTACAATTATGATTTTAAATCATTTGTTAAAATGATGGAAAATATTATGCATGCATTTTTGTAAGTATTTTACAGTTCTTTTTTTGACCTCAATACCTTTGCCCTGACACTAACTAATTTGTTGGCTGACCTTATTATGTTGTAAGATTTGAAACAGCATTTAGTTCCCCGTGAGATCATGGAAAGCAATTTTGGAAAGTCTTCATTTTAATGCAGCAGTGAAAATTTATTATCAAATAATTTATTATGGATAATCATTTATGGTATTTCAATGTTTTCTTTATATATAATGCAAAACTAATTATCTCACTCATTGTATGTGTCTTCTTAAGATAGGGAGCTTTGGGTTTTTCCACGTAAGCAAGAATAAGCAATATAAACAGTTCAAATATTAATTTGGTAATTGGTCTAACTGACCTTTAAGATCCTCTCACTTTGCTCACTAAATTTATGGCAGGAGAAAAGGTTATTGTCCTCTTTATCACAGAACAGTGATGGCCTCCCATTCCAATTTTGTGCACTAAAAGATGACAAAATATCTTCCATGAGTGCTTTTTCCTTTGACTTGCATTGGTCTATCTCTGACTCTGACTCCCCTAATATCCCATTATCCATGGCATTTTAACCAGGACAACATTTCAGCAGTGACGTCCAACAGAATTTTCTGCAATGAAGAAAATGTTGTATATGGTACTGTCCAATATGGTAGCCACTAGCCACAGGTAATGATTAAGCACTTAAAATATGGCTAGTACAACTGAAGAACCGAATTATTTAATTTTAATTAACTTAAATTGTAATATCTACAGTGGCTAATGAATACTGTATCAGTAAGCACAAAGTATTCAAAGCTTTTCTAAGCTCTGGTTTCTATTCTGCAATAGTTGTTCTAGCTTTACTTGCTCTTAGAAATAAGCTTAAATTTTTGTCA
Source organism: Mesoplodon mirus (assembly GCF_964341445.2). Taxonomy (NCBI): domain Eukaryota; kingdom Metazoa; phylum Chordata; class Mammalia; order Artiodactyla; family Ziphiidae; genus Mesoplodon; species Mesoplodon mirus. The sequence goes on along the minus strand of NC_138987.1, from coordinate 4,880,961 downwards.
GGTGCTCTCTAAGACTTTTAGAAAAAACTAAATAACACTTCAGTTAATCAACATTCTGTTAAAATTAAGTTCCTCTCTACAAAAGCCCATTTTTAATTATGTTTGTAAACAAGAGTATGAAAGCCCATTATCTCTGAAAAAAAAAATAAAACAGCAGTGCGTGCTAATGGACCCCTAGTCTTTCTGAATATCAGAAAGAATCTAGTCATGTAAAACTAGCACAAAAAGGGCTGATTACATTTTCTTACCTGGGAAAGTGCTCTCCTAAGCACTAGCAATAAAGTCTTTCTTCCAGGAAAAAAATCTTAATACTTTTGGCCAATCGATATTATAAGATCTTACAGAATAGAATTCATGTAAAAGAAACTGATGGTCAGTGTAAATTACAAAATAACATTACAGCAAGTTTTTGAAAATGGACATGCATAATATTTCAGAGGTAAAGAAATCAACAAACCTAATGACATCATGTATTTTATACAGTAGTATGGCTCATCAGAGAATAATTATTTTTCATTTCTGTGTTTTCTCTTCCCCAGCAAAAGAGTTGTTGGAAATTATCTTGAAGTCATTGAAATTGATTCTAAGGTCTAAGGAAGTTTTACTAGAAGCCCACTATCCAGGTAAAGAGAGTATAATCAAGCACATTGCATTTGACAGTAGAAAAAAAATGGTGGCTGATGTCTAAGGGTAAGTGCCTGGAGAGAAGAGACCTTGCAAACAGGTGTGATGCAGTGTCCCTGACACCAGCTAATACTTGGGAAGTGAGTATATGTATGTGACCTGAAAAGGAGGAACACGGAACAGTGCAGCTTGGGAGACAAGATTGGAGAAGGAGAATGAAAATAAGATCACACAGGGCTCCGTAGGCCATGTTAAGGAGTTCGGATTGTACTCTGAATGCACTGGAAAGTCACTGAAGGGTTTTAGGAAGGCAAATGATAAATCTGGAGGCACTGTGTATTTTAAAAAAAATCATTGTTACACTCATGAATACTCTTAGTGTCATAAATTAGTCTGGACCGCTAACTTAGTACCTGACGATGGCTATGAAAAGCATTTTATCAATGGCAAGTGCTACAGAAATATTAAGGCACAGTTTTTATTTAACATTATTTTGTACTTTTCTCCCGAAGTAATGTGGAAATCACTGCATCAGTTCATAATTATATAAAAATATTCTACAGAGTGAAGCAGACTAAGACATTAATTACAAAATTCACATTGCTTTTAAAGTTTAACTCTAAATCCTTTCCCACTGTTAATTAGAGAATACATGTATACACAAGGTGTTGTTTATCTGTTATTTGCAAACATTATGATTTGCCAATACCAGCAACTGTTAAAAGATAGAGGTCCTTCTTACTGAGATAGCATAAGGTAAAACTTCTACATTGTACATAACACGGTTGTTTAATCAAGGAGCTGGTAAGGGTTTCAAAGGAAAACATCTAATTTTAATGAAAAATATAAAGTATAAAATTAACTACCAGCAGCAAAATGTGAAAAGCAAGCAGGAAAATTCATGTAGTTTCCATCACCTTCTTAAGAAGAGGCAGCCTTGCCTCAGAACTGAATAGCTACATTTTGATTAGTACGCTATAGCTATTATTAGCATTTGTTGAAAACACAAACATTAGGAAAATGTGACACCTGTAGCCAGAGAACCATTGAAAAATATATCAAAAAAATAATTAAAAGAACCCCCCCCAAAAAAAGAAGAATATCAGTAGAAAATCAAAAGGGCCATTTATGTCATTGAAATTACTCATCTTCATTTTGCATCAAACAAATCAAACATACAGTAAGTTAGGTCTAAAGATGGGCACAAATCCATTATATTTTATCTTCTAATATCCCCTCAAAAATGACGTGACTGTGCCTGGAAATGGCCAGCAATCTTACCTCTGGCATGGGCCCTGCTTCCCGTTCATTTCCACCAGGGTGAGCATTCATTCTGAATGTGAATGGGGTCCAAAAGAACATCCTGCTTCACTACAGGAGAGCAAGGCGGCTCTTATACCTGCGTGTCCTCACATGTGTCACTGGCACAGCCAGGAGACCAGGTAGCCAAGCTTTGTGCACTATCCGGTGGCTGATGAGGATAGCAAAACTGAGAAGCTGAGATGGAGTGTGGCCCTACCTGTGTGGACTGATGATTTTTCTCTGTGTAGCCCATCAAATTTAAACATGACCTGTGTTCCTTACAACATATTTTCCAACAACTAAATGAAGCTTCCTAATGTGATTTAATGAAACCTGTCACCTTTAATAAGGTAGAGAACGTTGAATCTAAGTTCCCGAATGTGACAAGTGTAATGTGACCAAGCCAGGTTGAATGCCAACAAAGAACTGCAGTTTCCCAAATCTGGATTCTCATTTTTGACACATTTTCCAAGTCGTTTTGGAGGTAGCTTTTGAAAACTATTTGCTCAAAGAAAGTATATCATACTCAGACTCATATATCAGAAAAGTTGAATAGAAAACTTGAAAGGCTTTCGTAGATTTATATCCTTCAAACAGATTTTTAATAAAGCATTAATAAATGTTTTTAAGAAAGAAGAGAAAGTATTTGATATATAATTTCCATGCACATAGAAAACATGCTAAACATAGGTAGATAAAAATTTTAAATAAAATCATAGACCACCAAGCAAAAAAGAAAGATGCAACCTGGTGAGTTCTCTGACCTTGGGCAAGTCCTTCACAAGAATGGACGTAAAGAATATCTGACCTACAGCTCCACTGAGCTGCAAGGGTGGACAGAAATGCAAGGAAAAGTGCTTTGTAAAATAGAGGTTGCTATTCAAATATTAGCTTGGAGCCTAACCCACTTTGTTATGCAAAACGAATGTGATGGATATAAATGGATAAACTCTTTAGTAATGCAGTTAACACAGTAAAGTGTATTACTGTTACCTACCACAGGGCACTAGTCGGCACTCCATAAATACACAAACGCACAGTGAATTCAACCAAAATACTGTATCATTCAAGTCTGTGCACAATTCATAAATTGATAATTTCCACCTTCAAACAAAATATTATGCTAAAATAAAATACATAATACAACTAAGGGCAACATCACCAACCTGAATCTACTAACCTCCATCTCTCTCTCTGACACAATCACTTTTCAAAACCTAGTTAATTAACTGGAAGGTATCAAGCAATATGTAGAGCCTTCTGAATACACTGTAGAAAATTCTGAGCCAAGAATTGCACCCACTGGGCACTGATGAACTATTTTACCATTATGCAAAAATGCTTATAAGAAATAGCTTCTACACAGGCAATATAATATTGCACATTTTAATGTACTTTAACCAACTACACTGTCCAGTGAAATATGTGTTGAGAAGCATTTATAATGGAGTTTATTTTACAAAGTATGAAAAACTGATCATAGAGAATGATTCCAAAAATGATAAAAAAGTTATTTATTTTTATTGCATTAATGCTTGGAACTGACATTTCCAGACTCAAATTGGAGCACAATAATCGTGCCCCTCTATGAAACATACAAATGATCGAATATACAAAATTTATCTCTAAGTCAAGGAAAACTCCATACATATGGGATGGAGTCCTAAATCTGATTTTTAAGTCCCTTGTTGAAAACTGTGTGTTTCCCATACATATCATGTAACAAATGCTGCTTAGAATCCCAGGAGAATGGAAAAAACTACCTAGTGCTGCTAAAAAGACTAATAACAGCAGTCTCCCTTAACTCCTCTAAAATCCTCTAAGCTCTCTTGATTCCCAAGTTACACCAAAGAGAAGGATCAAACTTGGGGAAGTAAGGCAGAAAAATTATAAATATGCCACTAGACTGTAAATACTTTGAAAACAAGCATTACATCTCATAAACATATCCCCCCATGTTGCATGTATTTTCAAACATACAGAAAAGTTGAAATAATTTTACAGTGAACACCTACATACCTACCACTAGACTCTACAATTAACATTTTACTACGTTTGCTTTATCACATATCTTTGTGGTATACAATTTTTATGTTCTCAATCTCACTTTGGAAATGAGAGAGATAAATCCTGAGTTAGCTGATGTATTGAGAATTTTCCCTATGTTCAATGTTCTTTTACTCTTTGAAACTGAAATAAAATCCATACTAATGTTTAGAATTTAGAAGGTAAATTTTTATTTAAAATGTACCATGAATTAAGGGTAACTTTGTACTTGTCCACATGCCATGGCCAGAAAGTATTTTGGTTTAATAATTTGTCATCCTAAGGGAAATAAAGCCTTTGAACTCACAGACTTTCTTTTGACCAGCTCTAGGGTTGAGCTCTAGTCACACATGGCTGACCCTGATCCATATTTTAGAATGAAATATGCTGAGCACCAACTATTCTCTCTCCCTCTTCAGGAAACAGGCAAACTGAGCCCTGGCCTCAGAGGAACTACTAATACCAAGTCTAACAGAAATCAGGAAAGAACACTGGGACCCACAGGGTAATTCTACCCTAGGGCTAGTGTGGAGAATTGAAGACTGATTGACAAGCTCCACTTCCACCTCTTCGTGTGTGTGTGTGTGTGTGTGTGTGTGTGTGTGTGCGCGTGCGTTTTGTTCCCACTCCCAAATAAAGAAGCCCTTCACCTTTTGGGGACCCTGGCGTTAAGAGTGACTAAACTGTTTGTTAAATGCAGATGGGAGAGAGAAGTCTAAGATGGGCTGCCGTGATTGCAGCTAACCCGGAAGTCATTCGACATCAGCTCTTCCAAGGCTTCAGAGGAAGTCAAACGATGAGAGGGTAGTGACATTCCTGCCCTTCGGCTCACATTCTGCCTCTGTCCCCAGAGGAGGGACCACGTTCAACTCCTTAGTTCACCCCCAACAGCCACCAGTTATTGAGAGTTTCTGCGTGGGAGGCACTGTTCCAGATGATTTGTATATGATGATTTTCACTACTCCCATTTTAAGAAATAACACAAAAGAGAAGACTAGGAGAAGACAGGAGCTGAGTAATTTGACAACGTGCCAAAGCCAAGAATCAAACTCAGGCAGTCATTCTAGATCCTTTGCTCCTAACTATTTTTACACTACTTTTTACTAGACCTTACCAAAGACGTGGCTAGCCTACTGGTCAAGTCAAGAGTGAAATAGTGGGCCATGTTTTATTACTGGGCAGTGTTTTTTTTCTGCTCAAGGTAGGGTCAGGAGCCTCAACATTTTTCCTGTTGTACTGCTCATTTGTGGTAAGCTCACTAACAGGGTCCTCCTCTTCGGGAAGTCTTTCTCTGTCCATTGTCATCCACACCACTAACTTGGTTAGTATATTCAGGTCTTCTCAGTGGAGCAGTGATTCTAGCTTTGCAGGACTAGAAAACCCAGATTTGGCTTCTGGACCTAAGGGACCACATCTTCTCAGAGATGATCTACTTTTAGGACAGTTTAGAAGCATTTATATATATATACACTCTTTTTTAGAATGCTATTCCTTTGTTCCCATTTACCACAAAACAGTGGTAAATTTAGCTTCCTCAGCAGGGAAGCTTGGAGGTAGAGAGGAGAGAATAGGAAGACTTCACATAAAATCTCACCTCAAATCCCAAGCACCAGATTCAGTGAATGATTCCTAAGTGTGTCTGGTTTGCTTTTTAGTAAATCGGGTAATGGCAGGAGACGGGCAAAGGTGCTGGCAGCTTCCTCAGCAACTGCTTGGGACAATTTCAGCCGCAGAAACCATCAACAATGGGGTGACAGTGGGAGGAGGCAGCAGCTGTCCTGTGAATGGGTCACCTGTCAACTGAGGGTGTGTAAGGCAGGGCCAGCCATACTGTACGAGTGTTGATTCTATCATCTATCTGGGTGTGCACTGGGGGTGTCCAAGAGTACAATGGGAATGAATAAAAAGGAGAAAAGAATTCTGGAAAAATTTAAATTCCAAGCAGCTGTGTTAACACAGAGCCAAACGCGAGCCCAGACCTCTCGATATAGAATGTCTTAGTTTAGGTTTCCACAGAGCAGACCAGAAACGATTCAAATGCAAGGAGTTGATCTGGCTGACGATTCCAGGAAATATGGGAGGGGAGTCAGGATGGGAGATTAGAACCAGAAGACAGAAAATAAAGGGCATCTTATGACAACAGGAGGTCCTTAATCCCACTGAGGACCTCTCAGACACGGTCTCTAGGGCAGTGCTTCTCAAACACTGTTGTGCATCAGAATCACCCGTAGGTCTTGTTACAAATGCACATTCTGATTCCGCAGGTTTAGCGTGGGGTCTGAGCCTGCATTCCTTACACGCTCCCAGATGAGAAAGCTGCGGCTGCTAGCCCTCAGAACACTTTGAAGAGGAAAGACGTTGATTTCTTGCTTCTGTCTCATTCGATTTTTCCAAATTTGCATATAAAATTAACAGAATTTCTTATGTCCACTGCTTTCACCACCTATTATTACATCTGCTTTGTTTCGTGTAACTCTTATCCCAGGCATTGCATCCTCACTGAGTATCAGCGGTCTTGGAAACATCTGGTCCGTCTTCGTGGAAGGAAAACACGAAGAGTTCTGTCCACCTGGTCCTAGTGCTACTAAATCAGGCGGCCCTGCTCATGAGCAGGGAGCGCGCTATCCACAGAAACGAATCAAGCTGCTCAGCGCACGCCCAGCCCCTCTGACTCTTCTCTGCGAACACATTTGTTGTTGCTCCCCACTCCATTCGAGTGCCAACTTGTACCAAATCTATGGTCTTTGGAAATGAGAAATAAATCTGTTTTCCTGATTTTGATACTCAGCCCTCTTTAATAGTATGTATTCATGCATTCACAGGTCCTCACCCACGTGGCTACCTCAGGGTAAGCTTTCTGGAATCTCAGTCTTCATGTTTATACTCAGCTGGAACCTCAAGAGAGGCAAATGGACATGGTTGAACTATTGTTTTAAAATTATTGTGCAAATGTACATATTTCTACAGTCAAATGGAGAACAGTCCCAGCCCCTTTAGAAACAGAATTTTAAAGAGAAACTAACAATGATATGATTGGGCATTCAAGGCAGGGCAGCAAATATTACAATATTTGCTTTTAAAAGTTACGTATTTATATATAATATGTATAAATATATGTTTAAAATATAATGATATATGTATTAAAAGGTGAGAACAAATCTGTGCATTAGCGTAGTACAAGTTTTCTACATTGTATATGTACATATTTTTTCAATATATTTTAGAAAAAGATTAGTCTCAGGCATTCCGTCATGAAGTAATAAAAGCTTGAATAACTCACGTGCTAATATCAAGACAGAGGAAGGTATTTATGAAAAAACAGGAATTAAAATTTACTAAACCTTATATGTTTGTATTAATACTGAGATCATAATTTATGACAATAACCATAATAACACTTTATATATAGTTCTGCCTTCAAAACATATATAATTCAAGTATCATATATTTCAGACTTGTCTATTTTGTCTCTTTATTTATATGCAGATTATGTGGTCATTATACCTGTTGACGCTTTAAATCCACCAATCAGGAAAAAGAACATGGTCTAATTTACAACAAATGAGAAGAACCATGAAGCATGGAATACAGTGTTTACTTTTATCTAGTTCTAGCTTTTTCTGTTATCCCAAGTCTGTTTACACTGAAAATATATGTAGTCAGAAGCAAAAAGGCCAGTGGCCATACAAATTTTCAGAAGTCTATTTGAGGAACACGAATGATATAATAGAGGAAGTTTTAAAGGAGGTTCTATCCAAGTTCAGATTTGAAAGAGAAGCTTCTAGAATCACTTCTGAGCAGAAAAAGAGCTCACCTTATCTAATTCATCCTTAGAGAACTCCAGGTCAAGTGGCTTAGAGACGGCTGTTTATAGCATCCTTTTATAAAAGACAAAGGGGCGGAGGAAGAAATTACGGGCAGTCGTAATCGGCATCACAACGTGCCACAACGCCAGTACTAGTTTCTTAGTGAACCTGATATTCATATTTGTGTCCATACCTGTATTCCAGATTTATATAATAACAGTTCAAAATGGCTGCTCAATGTACAGTTGTCCCTTGAACACACAAAAGTTAGGGGCAGGGCTTCCCTGATGGCACAGTGGTTGAGAGTCCGCCTGCCGATGCAGGGGACACGGGTTCGTGCTCTGGTCCGGGAAGATCCCACATGCCGCGGAGCGGCTGGGGCCGTGAGCCATGGCCGCTGAGCCTGCGCGTTCGGAGCCTGTGCTCTGCAACGGGAGAGGCCACAGCGGTGAGAGGCCTGCGTACCAAAAAAAGTTAGGGGCATTGATCCCCTCGCAATCAAAAATCCACCTATAATTTTCCACTCGCCCTCTGTACCTGAGGTTCTGAGTCTGAGGATTCAACCAACCATGGACCGTGTACTGTAGTACATATTCACTGAAAAAAATCTGCATGTAAGCAGACCCACACAGTTCAAACCAGGTGTTAATAAAGGGTCAACTATATTTCAAAAATTAAAAGTTTGAATCACCAGTAACAGGATGACTAGTCAATTTTGTTGAAACCCCCGGACAATCCATTCCTATTAGCACTCATGCTTCAGGACTGGACGATCAATAAACGATGTGGTTTTGCTGCAGAAGCCTCACCCTCCCTCACGGTCCCTTTAACATATATTGTAACACACTAACAAAAAAGAAGTCAGGCAGACTTATAAAAATCAAGCCCCGTGTAATGAGTCCAACCTTCAAGAATATCAAAGAATGAAGGGCTGAATCTACCCTAAGCCTCTCTTCTACAGTGATTTATCTTTGTATTTTATCTTAAGAAGACAGATCTTTAATCAGTCTCCAACATAATTTCAAGGAGTCCTCATCACCTGTGAGAATAATCCCAATACACTTCTTAACTCTTATACGATGCTGTTTTACCATCACTGAAAGAAAATGCAACAAATGTAGTCTCAATTAAAAGAATCAGCACACTAAAATAAAATAAAAATAAATATTAGGCTAGTTTTAAATTGATAAAGTAGTTTTACTCTATAAAGCAGTGGCAACCATAAGTGGGTAAGACTTTTCAGTACAATTATTAGAGTAGCCTAACACAGTCATATACAGATACACACCTGGATCATACTTCTGCATGACATCAACAGAAAAAAAAAAGAACAAAACTAGTTTATGTGGATAGACAGTGGTGAAGCACTCACTGTCACTTACAGATGATGCTTCCTCTAACTCCCCACTTAAACGTGATTTTAAGTCCACAACATCACAGGGGCTGCCCTTAAAATAATAGGCTTGCTCCATCAGTATTCCCTTTTCTATTAATAAATACAATCATTGCTCTCATTTTCCATGATTTCCCACATCTTAAACACTCTTATTCACTACACCCGGAGTATGTCACTTCTGAAGTGTGTCATCTCTTAGAAAGAAAGACACGATGTGTTGTTGGAATTTATGTTGAGTTTTTTTGCATGGCAGTGTGAAAATAATGCTAACATGTGAAAGACATGATTTTAGGAAGTGACAAACTGAGATGGCATCCATCTTGGACATTTCCATAAAAGTAAGTACCTCCGCATATATGCAATAATACTGCTCATCCCTTTCTGGTTTAGAGAACAGAGAAACAAAATAATTCCAACAGATCACTATATATTTATTGTATGTCACTGCCATAATTTCAAAATGTGTATCCTGCTACCCTTTTTAGCAGTACCTACTAAATTGTTGACTATGACAAATTGTTTGGTTTAATATACAAAATATTCATGGAGCAATAAAGCAGTGTCCCAGGGCTGTCTGGACAGCAAACTGCTGCAATTAGACTGACAGTGAAATCTACTGAGCTGTGCTTTTCAGTTTAAGGTCACAAGTAATTATACAGAAGTGACATTTGTACCTTAGGGCTTTCACTGTTCCAGGAGCTTTTGCAGAAATAATTCCACAAAGCAATACAATTAGTGGAAAGCAATATACCAACTTCTCTGGCATCAAAGAGCAAACAAGGGTCAAAAAGTAAAGTTTCCAAAAATAAACACCTCATTATGGGCATTCAGGAGCTTTTGGATGCCACCATAATTCTCCCATCTGGGACATTCCAGAAGCTGAATGCCAAAAGGAGGATTATGGACCAATACTAACTGAAAGGTCTACTGATAAAAATCACAGGAATCAAAAAGACAACTGAATTCCACCTAGTCCTGCAGTAATCCAAGTTGATTTGAAATTCTTACAAGTATTCTCAATTCCTATAAGGGCCACATTTCTGGCTTATCCATAATGAAGAGCAGTTCAATATAGGATTTGTGGAGATGATAGCTTTTTAACTGTCAAGTATGTTTTCCTATGTTCAGACTTAGTGAGGTGATGAGGCGTCACTTAAAAGAAGTCCAAGAGGGGCTTCCCTGGTGGCACAGTGGTTGAGAGTCCACCTGCCGATGCGGGGGACACGGGTTCGTGCCCCGGTCCGGGAAGATCCCACATGCCGCGGAGCGGCTGGGCCCGTGAGCCATGGCCGCTGGGCCTGCGCGTCCGGAGCCTGTGCTCCGCAACGGGAGAGGCCACAACAGTAAGAGGCCCGCGTACCGCAAAATAAATAAATAAATAAATAAAAAATAAGTCCAAGAGAATTCACACACAATTTTGAACCCTTTAACTTTGTATAATAGTGGGTGTATGTATGTTTTAGTATATATATTCTTGAGGAACTGATCATTAATGTTTACAGAACCGAGTATCTTAAAGAGGTAAAAGTAGTTTTTATCTTTGTAAGAAGGTACTTTCTCAGAAGCAGAGCAAAATAAGTACAAATCCACATATTTTAAATTAAGAACAAAAGCTAGTGAACCATTTATATACTGAACAAGAAATTGGTTGTGCAGAGTACAAAACAGGAGCCTATATTCAAGCCAGTTCAACACACCTTGCTTTGAATGTCTACCATACATATGTCAAACTGTGAAAAGGACATATTTTTCAGTAATACCAGAAAAATGTTTCACCTTTGGATTTTCAAGTTGTGAGTTAGAATTGATGCATTTTATTTCACTGATGTAAAGCATTGTGCCTGTTAAATTAATTCATCACAAAGGACTACAAACACTTAAAGTAATTACATGAATGATCTTATAATCTCTACTGGCAATTGTGTGGTGTCAGGGCTGTGCCCAAAGCTTAGTCTATAAAGATTTATGATGCTACATTTCATATTTCTCCTTAATACAAATTCACAAATCTGTCATTAGACTAGGTATTCCTGCTGACACTTAACAAATTGAAATCTTAAGTATTGATCAACTGATCAATCAACATCTGAGTTTCTGACTTATTCACTGCAAATGCCTACACAAATTGGGTGGCCAGGAGATCATTTGAACCCCATTTTCCATCTTGATACTGCTCAATGAAAATGTTCATGCCTCCCCATCTTCGTACCAACTAGAAGGTAAAACTACAGGGAAATAGGGATTCTCTTGTACCACAACAACAAGCTGTTTTTTTATTTTTTTCCCACAGAATCATGGATCCACATAGTTTGTCTAAACTTTTATATTCTTTATTTATATTCATATATTCTTTATGATAAACAGTCCTTTGTGAATTGGCCTGGGCAACTAAGCATCATTACAGACCATTATTTAAAGTTCCATTCAAGAAATTTTCAGGGCTTCCTGGGTGGTGCAGTGGTTGAGAATCTGCCTCCTAATGCAGGGGACATGGGTTCAAGCCCTGGTCTGGGAGGATCCCACATGCCGCGGAGCAACTAGGCTCATGAGCCACAACTACTGAGCCTGCGCGTCTGGAGCCTGTGCTCCGCAACAAGAGAGGCCGCGATAGTGAGAGGCCCGCGCACCGCGATGAAGAGTGGCCCCCGCTTGCCACAACTAGAGAAAGCCCTCGCACAGAAACGAAGACGCAACACAGCAAAAATAAATAAATTAATGAATAAACTCCTACCCCCAACATCTTCAAAAAAAAAAAAGAAACTTTCAAAATGCCTTTCCAATTCATTCCATTCCATTTCATTCCATTCTTTAGCTTGCAATCCACTCTGTGTTTGCAAAACTATCTCCTCTTTGGGACATGACAGGGAATAGCACTTGTGGAGGTACTTTGCGTTCTTGCCAGAAAAGCAGGGCTCCTGTCGAAACTCAGAACTCTGTGGTAGTACCTGCCCACCTAACCCACTTCCCTCTTGTCAGCTGAAAAGTAAGGAACAGCCTGAACGTTGAGAATTACGTTGTATTCGGGCGGACAAAACTGAAGACTGTTTTGCAACGAAGACCAGGCAGTCAAAACATCAAAAGGTTACTGTTAATTAACGAAGACCAGATACCTCAAGTTAAAGAATTTAGCGCTTTTCTATGTATGGGAGGGTGCAAGAGTCAGGGCTGACTGAAGTCATTCCTTTGATATGCACCTCCGCTATCTGGGGCCAGCATCCTGTGCTTTCTCAACCTGAGTCTCCTCAGGGTGCACCTTCAGGGGTAGTTGCAGTGGCTGATGGTGGGCAGCCTGTTTCTATCCTGAGTTCCCTCAGGGCTCACTGCTGGGGCAGCTACAATGTGATGGCTTGATGGCTGCAACATCCATATTTAATGATATGGCAGGCAGTATTTTTCATTCACACTCTTCACTAGCCTAATACAGTACGCAAATTACCATCAGTGTGAAGGACATTTTAAAAATGTGAATAGAGAAGAAGGATTAAAGGCTCCTCAGTAGTTAAGAAATTGAAGGGCACGCTTTAGATGGAAACTTAGCTTTGCCGACGCTTTCGGATTAACACCCTTAGTGCCAAGAACAGCAATAAAAAGATGCCGACCGTTTAAAACACCAACATCATTCTTGGTAACGCACTTATTTGTGCAGAAATTTACACCCACAATGAACTGAAAACTGACCAGGCATCTTGGATTTTATAGTACTTAGTGTTTTCTGAGATTTACTTATACTGAAGGTAAACTCAATGAAGGAACCAAACTGGCACAAATAATCCATCCATTTCTACCTGGATTGATGCAAAGGGGTCCGTGTAGCCCCCAATCCAGTGGCACTGGTCATAAGATCAGAACAAATTAATAAGCTGTTGACTCTTTATGGCCTCTTCTAAATTTCTTACCTCTAAAACTGTGAAAGAGCTAGATGTCTTCTGGGAGTACAAAGTGAGTAGTAAATAATTTCTGAGACAGATGTAAAAACAAACCTTAATCATGCCCCTTAGATCCAGTTCTAGCTAAAAATCTTATTTCTATTATCTCACTATTCCTTGCTTTCGTGCCTTAGCCACTGGGTCCCCACACACATCTTCTGTACTAATGGATTCAATGAAAGGCACCACAAAAGAGAATATATTTCATTATGAGCAGGCTTTCTCTTCTGGGCACCATCCCTGACCCTTCTGATAAGTGCTCTCACAACAGTGCAACAGTTTAGCAGGTAAGAGTTTCTAAAAAGGTAGAAAAATTAGGTTGAAATGCAACCCTCAGTATTCAATTCCCAGCTTCCTACTCAGAAGCTCTCTAAGACCATTTTAAAATATATATTAGCGCAGTCCTTTCTTGATACTTTCCATTAGTTCCTTAGACATCACACATGAAGAAGCAAACCAAAGCTCACAGTTGCCTCACGACTCTCTTTCTAGGCTAGCTAGAAAAATGAGAAGCTGATGTGTGCACCAAGGACATGAAATCAGAGAATTTCAAATGCCAACTATGCCTCCTAATAACAGCAAGGCAGGTGTTCTCTTTTAGGAGAGCTCTAACTTGCTCCATTACTCCAGAGATGGCCCAGGACTCACACCTCATCCTGAATCTCAGAAAACTGTTCACATGAGGTCAGGCCAGCATGTCACTAGAATCAAGTCAAGGGTGGGCAAACACAGCAGAATCCTTTACAAACCCACTGGATGGATGAATTCAGAAGACTTTAGAAACAAAACCACTAACTGATAATGAAATCCAGACCCGTAGCAACACTTGGCTACAGGATTAATTTCCATGAAATACTATGTTATTTTATCTCTCAAAGCACATTCATTTTCAATTTATAAAATTCTATGTAAGCAAAAACAAAAATGACCAAGCAAAAGGAAATGTATTTGTATTACCTTCTTCTGATCTTCTAGCTTGTGACTCACTGGATTCTTTCCATGTCTGTTCATCTCTGAAGATAAATCCATCACATTAGGTTCTTACCCTTCACAATGGAATCTCTTCAAAAAAGCAGCAAACTAATCCAAGATGCAATCACTAGGAAAACACTGGAGTGCCACATTTCCCATCACGCACCATCTCTGAACTTCATCAACTCCAAGGAATGATTAAAAAATCCATTGATTGAATGGAAAACATGAATTGTGTAATTTACTCCTGGGACTTTCCAAATCAGCATATGGTTTTAAATGCGGACTTCTCAAAAGCGAAATATTCATCCAGGAATTTTAACTCCAACTGCTATCTTTTTCTTTCTTCACAGTTTTCCATTTTAACAAATAATTACGCAGTTCCTGTAAACCTGTGATAAGAAAAAATAAGCACACAGTTAATTCTCCCCCACCGCTTACAGTACAATAAATGAAAACTTCTTATCTGAAATGTCCAATTTGGAAAAAGATTGTAGGCATGGATTATATTTCACATAAAAGTAACAGCAAGTGAAAGGCATTATTCTTTAACCCTATGGCCTTTAAAATACCAATTATAATACCTGAACCAAAAGAGAATATTAAAACCAGGGATTCATAGCACATCAAGCAAAAAATCAACAGAGAATACACATACATTCACCAAACGTGTATATGCTCCATGGTCCCGCTCATTAATTTCAGCATTCATAGAACTACAGAATTCAGAAAAGAGCCCAAAATAACTAGACACTATGCTAGACTGATACTTTTCATAAACAACGTTATTTAAACTTCAAAATGAATCTATAAAATGGTTCTTATTACTCTATTTTAAGATGAGGAGACTGAGAGGGTAAGTAAATTTTGTAAGTCTAGTCAAACAAGTGTAACAGGACTAGAATTTGAATTCAGATACCTTTGGCTCCAAAACACATTCCTTGTCCTAAACATAGTTGTGTCAATTCATATTACATATTTTATTATCCACAAGGATACCAAAAATAAGTTTATTAAGTGCCTTGCTAGATTATGAATGCACAGGGCACTCTCCTTAAAATCCAGTGGTTTCCAAACCCAGCCAGAAAACTGAATCTACTGGTAATAATCTTAATCACATAGATTCCTGGGGTCCACGCAACCCTGCTAATTCAGAAGCTACAGGGCAGTGTTGTTCTGGGTTTTGTTGTTGTTTTTCCATCTCTTCTAAACAATTCTGATGCAAGAAAACCACAGAAGAGTTGAAATCTCCTGCTAATACAGGGCACTTCCCAAGCTTGTCTGCATTTTGGAATCATCTGGGAAGCTTCAAAAACTACTGACTCTTATGTCTCATCTCCAGAGACTATGATTTAATTAGGCTGAGATATGGCCTGAGTCTTGGAACCACTGACCTAATACATATATATTCCCTTTATGTAACTGACCAACCACTGCATGAATACATCAAAGAGGAAACTTAGTGTCTCAGAAGGCAGCTCTTTCCATACTGGAGCAGTTCCAGTCTTTAGATTGTTCTTCCTAATTTGGAGATGAAGTCTGCCTTCCTGAATGTGTCTGTACATTTGCAATTATTTACATCCTTGTAGTCCTCAATGTACACAAAATCTTTTAAATTTCCCTTTTCATCTGACAGTCCTTCAAGTATCACCTTAGTGGGTTAACCATCCCTAGTGCCTTCAACAATTCCTCATTACCCTGGTTATTACTTAAAAGGCTTTACTTTTGACATGACCCATAAAATGTACTATCCAGAAATGAGCACAAGGGTCAAGCATGGCACGCTCTCTTTAATAACTCACCTCCAGGTACCACAAAACATGCCAGGCCAAGCATACAATAAATGATAAAGTAGACAGATAATGCTTGAAGATCAGCTCCTGAACTGTTTCCTGACTACTCATTCTTTTGCCAAGCCTTGCTCCTTCTACAATTCCTCTGCTCTGCTGCGTAGGTATTTTTACTACATACTATATAGTACATAGTTTGTGTACTCTGTGAATGTTACCAGCAAAGGAAACTGCATGGGCAAAGGCTTGGACATAGGAGAAAACATAGTCCATCCGAGGAATTCACAGAAATTCAAAGAGAAGCCACTGTAAATGTTTAAGAAAGAATGTAACATAAAATATTTTTTTATTTTAAAAGTTTGTCTTAACTAAAATATGGAAAATAGGAGGGAGAGAACAAAACCGGTGGCAAGAGAAACCTTCTAGGGATTGTTAGAACCATTAAAGAGACAACAACATTCTGAACTAGTGTAGGAGCTGACCGGTAGGAAAGAGTGACAAAACTGAGTGATACAGTACATGAAAGGAGGAGTTGACGGAATTGGTAATTGATTGGACATGTGTGTGGTCTAAGGGTGCATGAGCATAGGGACAATGATATCATTATCTAAGATAGCAAATCTCACAAAGGAAGCACTTTAGACATGGGGAAGATGAAAGAATTTGTAAAGCAAACAAAAGATGCTTACTAAAATCCAGAAAATTCCAAGCCAATCTCACTGATGGACATAGAAGTAACTGTCCTAAAGGAATACTAACAAACTGAATCCAGTAAAATATAAAATGAATCATACATCAATTCCAGGATGGTATCACCCTAGGAATAAAAGACTGGTTTAAGATTTGAAAATCAGTGTAATTCACCACATTAACAAAACAAGGAAGAACAATGATATGTTCATCTCTATTGGTGCAGAAATATAATCTGACAAAGTAAACATGGATTCATGATCAAAACAAAAACCTCTTGGCAAATGAGGACTAGAAAGAGACTTTCATGATCGTCCTTTATCTGATAAAGTATATTCATAAAATATCTATAGCAAACACATACTTATGGGTGAAAAGTTAAAGACTTTCCATTTGCTCAGGAATAACACATAAATACCTGCTAACATGATGTCTACTCAATATTGTACTTAAAGCCCTAGCCATGCAGTGAGACAAGAAAATATGAGAGAGGGAGAGAGACAGAGACAGAAGGAAGGAGGGGGAGGGATGGAGAAGGATACAGGCAAGCAGTATAAGCATTAGAAAGGAAGGAAAAAAACAGTATTTGCAAATGTCATGATGATATATATAGAAACTTCTAAAAAATCAAGAGATAAATTACTAGAATTAATGTGTTCAGCAATTTTCCTGGATACAAATATACAACATTCCTTTATATTTCTTTATAACAGCAACAAATACTCAGAAAATGAAACTCTAAAAAGATACTCTTTTACACTGTCACTTAGAATAACAAATATCTTGGAATGAATCTCATAAAAGATGGTAAAAACTTTATAAGGCAATAAAACACCATCAAAAAATAAATATCTAGATGAACAGAGGGCTTATTAATAAACGAAGATTCAGTATGGTAAAAATGCCAACTCATGCCTAAAGGATTTATAGATTCAGTGCATTACTAATCAAAATCCCCAGTTTTCCTTTTACAACTCTAGAAGATGCTCCTAAAATATATATGGAAATGTAAAAGACCAAGAAAATCCAAAACACTCATGAAGAACAAGTTGCAACTATTTGCTTTATCAGATGTGAAGACCTATTATCAACCAATAGTAAATAAAAAGGCATGTAACTGGTACAAGGGTAGACAAGTTCACCAATGGAACACAAGAGCCCAGAGAAGAACTCTTAACACATATGATCACATGATTAATTACAAAGTCGAAATTGCAAAGCTGTGGGGAAAAAGTCTTTTCAATAAAGAGTTCTGGGTCAATTGGCTATTCATATGGAAAAAAATAAAATTTGACCTCTACTTCACACCAATAATCAATTCCAGGTGGATTGTAGACAAAACAATAAGGCTTCTGGGAAAATATTTTCATGATCTAAGGGAAGCGAAAGATTTCTTAAACAAGAGACAAAAGTCACTAAACATAAAGAAAAAAATATAACTAAGATTAGATTAAAATCAAGAACTTTTATTCATCAGATTGTACCAATAAGAAAATACAAATGCAACCCATAGAGTAGGAAAATGTACTTGTTATACATATAACTACATGTAAAAACACCCCAAAATCGAGCAAAGACAGGCAACAGTGAAAAATATTTGAATAAGCACTCCAAAAGTAAGAGTAAAAATAAAGATGGAGAACAGATTAGTGGTTGCTACGGGCTAGGGATGGAGAGAGAAGGTAAGGTTGCCTAAAAGGCATGACACAAGGAAGCCTTGTAGTAAGAGAACAATGTTGAATCTTGATTGCAGAAGTGGTTGTATGAACCTACAAGTGTGATAAAATTGCATGGAACAATACACATACACACACAGATGAGAGTATATAATGCTGTTGAAATAGGAATCAACTCAGTGGATCATACTGATACCAATCTCCAGGCTCTGACATTGCTCTACAGTTACGCAAGATGTCACCATTGGAGGAAACCAGGTGGTAACTACTTCTACCACTTCCTGTAAACCTGCAATTATTTAAAAATAAAATTGAGAAAAAAGAGGATGTACAAATGGCCAATAAGCACATGAGAAATGAACACCCTCCTTAGCAATCAGAAAAACGCTAATGTAAACCATAATGAGATATGACCTTTCATTTACCTAAATGGATCAAAATAACAAAAAATGACAAAACCAACTGTTGGCTAAGACACGGAGGAACAAGAACACTGCTGGTCAGAGTATAAATGAGTACAACTATCTTGAAAAAAAATTACTATTTCCTACTACATTTGATGATACTTACACTATACAACTCAACAATAATACTCCTAGGCACGAACTGTTGAAAAACATATGCATAGGTGCATCAAGAGGTACGTACAAGAAAGTTTCTTCAGAATGGTAAAAAAAAAAACCACAACTGGAAACAACACAACAACATTAGAATAGGTAAATAATTTGTGGTATATTTATACAAAGGATAACTATACATTAAATAAAATGAATAAACTATAGATATACATATCAACATGGATGAACCTCAAAAACACTAAGAATCTAAAGTCCAAACAAAAAAAGTGTATACTATATGATTCCATTTTTATAAAATTCAACATCTTGTAAAACTCTACTATAGTGTTAGAAGTCAGGAGAGTGGTTACCTTTGGTGAGGGGGAAGGAAGGGGTTTTGATTGGAGTTTGGAGTGTTATCAATATTCCATTTTTTGACTTGAGTGGGCATTACATGGATGTTAGCTTTATAACAACTCATTGAGCTGTAAATTTACATTCTGTGCAGTTTTCCTGATGTCTAACATATTCATAATAAAAAATTTAGCTAAGAAAAAACACAGATACATCTATGTCTTTAGTATTCCCATGTCTTTAGTCTCCCCAGCAAGCAACAACACAACAAAAATTTAAGTTAGACTAATTAAACTTGTTACTAGTGGGCATTGTTCTTCTTTCTTAAGGTTATGGACCAACTGTTTGATTATGGCACAGAGTTTTGTCTGAAAACAATGTCAGCCTTACCAAGATATGGTCTATTAACTGTCAAAAAATGTATTCATCTCTTGACTTCAAACATCTCTCCTACTTTCTTTAGAGTGATGAGTTATTGTAGTCTATCAACCATACTTTTTATACATATATATTTATATCTGTATAAAATAGAATTTCCAAAGTACCATTAATGCTCTAAGTTATTTAAATTTACCCACCTTACCTAATACCTTTAGTTACAGTGTTAAAAGACATCAAAAAGACACACAGCACTGAGTGCCTAATATGTACTCAACATGGTGCAGGCCCAAAATAGTCAAATTTCAAATCTAGCCCTTGTCTTTACAGAGTTCACAGTCCAGTGGGGAGTCAGATTTAACTAAAAGCAAGGAGTATCAGCGTACTCTTCAACTTTGTCCAACATCAAAACCTAAGCATACAGATGAGTTTACACCAATGATAAAAGGCAATTTCACGTGGACAGAATTTATTGAATACTATGCATATAAAAATTAATTTGAATATGACTTCAGTTCATTTTAAATGCATAAAGAATCTAATATAACTTATGCTTACTTTCATGGAATAAAAACCATTTATAATAAAACTAAACTAAGTGGCCAAAAAAGAACAGATTATGTATACTGAAAAGATTCTCACAGGTTATTTTCTCATATGGAGGTAACTGTCAATATGTCATATTAATTCTCTTCTACTCTTACTCAATAGAATTCAGTGGTTGGGTTCGGTAGTGAAATCCATTTACTTTATGCGTAAGTATAAACACTTTCATTTTTCTATAGCTTAAGAGAAGGTTTCCATCTTGCTCAAACTCATCTAGAAGTCCCTCACTTAGATTCAGGATGAAAAAGATCATGAATGTGAGATTTTTGAGTGACTGGGGTATGTGCTACTTCCTAAAAAATCCTTCTCATGAGGATTTTAAGGGGACCACTCAGAGAGCTTCCCTGCATTTGTATGTTCCCTGCAACTGAGAAAACACAGAAGCCCAGTACCTGAGTGAGGTAAGGTGGCCTGTGGCGGCAGGGTAGGGTAATGCATCTGAGAAGTAAACTGTAGTCCTGTCTGATTGTAAATCAAAGATGTATATGCATCTTAGGATAGGAATTGTGGTAGGAACGTTTGCCTGAATTCACTTATGAAAGGAAAGGGATCCTGCTCAAAAGAGTAATTTGCCAGGGTAGGTAAGGGACTCCTGCAGGAGGAGGCTGTAGGTACTGCTGGGAAGAGAAGCAAAGGAGAGATCCGAAACGTTCACTCACTCTCAAGGAGAGGTCATTACCCAGATCACAGGAGGTGAGATCAGAGGGACCTGACAGTGAAATCTTCAAACATCTCAGGCAAATAGCCAAAAGAGTAAGTTTTAAATATCCCCCAGGCCTATAGACAATGAAGCCATTAAGCCAATACTGGCCATAAAGCCAGTATCAGCCAATAAGAAATTTCTGCCTCTATACCTCTCGTCTCTTCCTCACCTCCCCTACAAAGACCCTAGTGAGTGGGTGTGGAGGTGAACCAAGAAGGTTCTTTCCAACTGGCTCAAGTGGGGCAAGGAGGGGCACTGGTACCCAGTCTTGGTTTGGTTGAAGAGGAAGAGCTTTCGAATAATGATGTGTTTATAAACATATTGAAATAAATATTCTAAATTTTGAATTGAAACTTGTTTTGTGACATAAAGTGATCAAAAAGCTTATATTATCTAAAGGTGAACAAAAACAGGAACTAAGCCAAATTTCCATCCAGGGACAGACAAGCAATTCTAATTAGAAATCTGAAGAAAAAGGAGAGAAGTTTGGAATAGAGACTTGGATTTAGGAGTCATCAGTCTAAAGAGATCACTCATAGAAGTTACATAAATTGAGAAAAGCACCAAAGGCATACCTCCAGGAAAGATTGAAATTGTCTTAGGTACTACTGCCAAAATTATCTCAAAAAATGCAAACATGGTCATGACACAATTCAAATTCTTCAACAGTTTCCTAACCCCTAAAGCCAAAAAGAAAATCAAAAGCAAAATTCCTTAGCATGTCATTCAACACTCTACCCTATCATGATCCCTTCTTAACTTTCCAGCTTCATATATTACCACTTCTGAGCTTATTTTTTTTTATAGTTACACCAAAAACCTTAAGTTCCTGAGTACAATAACTCATTCTACAACTTGAGCATTCTACAACTTGGCCATAAGTGTCACACATCCACTTTGCAAACTCCTACTTGTCGTTAAAAAGTCTCCTCAAATCCATTTCCTCTCCAAAGGCTCCACTTTCTTTATGCCCCCAACCCTACTCCAGACAAGTTGTTGGCCGCTTCTTCCCCAATGTTCTACTAGTACTTATAGACGTCCCCCACACTATCGCGCTTACCTATAGCTACTCGTCACCCACTGGACTGTCAACCCCTATACACTTTCTCAGAGCCCCCAAGGTCTAACACAAAGCCTGGAGGCTGGTAGCCATTCATAAAGTGATTCTTATGATTCTGAAGAAAACACATGAAATACATATGAAATATGTATATGTACATACATGACTGTATAAATATATACTCCAACCAATACAGCTGGCCCTGACCAACATGGGTTCTAGGAGCACCGACCCTCACACAGTTGATAAACCACTTTGCAGTCAGCCCTCCACATCCGTGGATTCAACCTACCATGGATCATGTAATAGTGTAGTACATATTTGTTGAAAAACATCACATATAAGTGGACCTGCACAGTTCAAACCTTTGCTGTTCAAGGGTCAACTGTAATTTCCTATAAACCCAGAAAAGGCTGTACCAAAACTGTCTCTTTTCATCAAAAACATATATATAACTTAGAAACGGCAATAAGCCCTTTCTGAAATTACTTTAGCCATTCTCTTTTTATTTAAGGCATCACACTCAAAGTACAAAAATCTTAAGTGTACATAGCCTATGATTCACTCAGTTAACCACCACCCACATCAAGATACAAAATATTTCCAAAACTCCAGGAGACTCCCCAATTCCCCCTCTCCCTTAATAGTCCTAAAGGTAACCACCGATCTGTTTTATCACCCCAGATCTGTTTTCTCTGTTCTTGAAACTTCATATTAAGTGGAATCATACAGTGTGTCCTCAATTTGCTTTTCTTTTGTTCAACATTAAATCTGGAGGATTCATCTGTGTAGTTTTACGTAGCAGTAGTTCATTACTTTCTTTTGCTCTATGGAGGGGTGTCTGTGCTTATGTGTCCCAATTCATGTACTTGCCCGAAATAAAGTCCAGCTCAACACTGGGATTTTTAATCATCCGGAACTCCATATCCTAATTCAGGCTTTCTGGACTCTTTTTGTTTACAAATGAAGAAAATAAAGAGGTTCACTTTATTTCACATATTTTCCCCAGGCTCTATGACCTCTATTTAAGTCAAAGAGAATGCAAAAGAATCAACAGTCCCTGTGTCCACACTGTTGAGTGAGTAATAAAACCAGATCCAGAAACCATTGAAAACTGACTGGAAATTTCTTTTGGAATTTTAACCACTAATCAGAGGTGAAATGGCCATTGTTTATGCTTTGAATTCTGATAATGAATTGTTAAATACAGTTGACCTCTGAACAAAGTGGGGGTTAAGGGACCCAACCCCTCCATGCAGTAGAAAATCCCAGCATAACTTCACAGTCAGCCCTCCATAGCTATGGTTCCACATCCAGATTCAACCAATCTTGGATAGTGTAGTAACGTAGTGTGCATTTAGTGAAAAAAAATCCACAAGTAAGTAGACACACACAGTTCAAGCACATGTTGTTCAAGTGTCAACTGTAATCTCTATGTAGCTAAGTCAGTATTTCTAAAACACAAAGAAAAGGATCCAGGCCCAAATGGAAAGGGTTAAGATAAGAAGTTGCTCCAGTAGAAAACGGCATTGGGGCCAGAAGTTCTCCTTGCCCTCCTACCAAAGGGTCCCAGACCCGTGACTCCAGTGTTCCATGTAATAAAGAACTCTACCACTATACAACTATTAGAAAACTACTGGAATAATATGACTATTGCAAAAAATGTTTTAAAAAGTTTTTGATAAACATCAAAACCCATTCATGATTTAAATGTAAGAACAAAATTTTAAATAATAGAAATAGGGGGCCTCCCTGGTGGCGCAGTGGTTGAGAGTCCGCCTGCCGATGCAGGGGATACGGGTTCGTGCCCCGGTCTGGGAGGATCCCATATGCCGCGGAGCGGCTGGGCCCGTGAGCCATGGCCGCTGGGCCTGCGCGTCTGGAGCCTGTGCTCCGCAACGGGAGAGGCCACAACAGTGAGAGGCCCGCATACCGCAAAAAGAAAAAAAAATAAAAATAAAAAAATAAATAATAGAAATAGGAATAGAAAGAAGCCAAATAAGTACAGCAGAGAATATCATATTAATGGTGAACAGAAGAATACATAGAATGATACCATTTATATAAAATTTAAAACAATGTAAGTCATTGTTAAGCAATATTTATAAATAAAGATATAGTTAAAGTATATAATCATGAATGAAATAAGTCTCTTAAAAGTCAGGAATAAGATAAAGATGTCTGTCACTCATTCAATAAACCTTTATACCATATGCACTTATCACCATGGTAAGACAAAAAATAAAATAAAATAGTAAGAATAGAAAAGGTAGAAAAAGTATTTGCATATAATATTATTGATTATATGGAGAGTTTGAGAAAATTTATTTTTAAATTATTTAGAAGAAATAAACAAGTCTATCATTTACAATACACCAACAAAATATACACCTTTATAGCAGCAACAACAATAAAAATAGTGAAAGAAAATATAATTTTAAAACCAATTCCATTAGTAAGAGATACATAGAATATAATATCCTTATAGATAAAACTAGAAAAAAATTAAAATTTTTATATAGAATAGTCTAATTTTAAATTGAAAGGCATAAAAATTATCTATATAAATGGAGAGATATAACATGTTCATGGGTAACAGGACTGAATAGCTTAAAGATGACAGTTGTATTCTAATTATTCTGTAAGTTCAATTCAGTTCCAATCAAAATTTCAATGTATAATTTTTATGTAACTCAAAAGGATTATTAAATTCATATATGAGAACAAAGGGATAAGGCTAGCCAAGACAATTTTGAAAAATGCATGCTTTCATAAACATCAAGATTTACATAAAACAAAGATATTTAAGACATAAAGGTATTGGACAAAGTAAAAGATCAATAAATACTGGAATAAAATATATAGCTCAGAAATAGAAATACACATACCCACATAAAGACCATTTAATAAGTAATACGATGTGGAAAGAAATGACAATTTAAAAAACTGATCCTGGGATAAGTGGTTATCCACATAGAAAAATATAAGACTAATAGCAAAAAAAATTTTACATAATACAGAAAAAACGCTAATCTAATAAAAGAGATTGAAAAAATTGACCACAGCCATTTGTACAACAAAAAGTAAGCATGTAACATAGAAAAGCCAGAGACTGGGAAAATCTATTTACAGTACACATATACATATGTGCATGTGTACATACTAAAAAGAGAACTCTTACCAAAAAACTACAAAGAAGACACAAGACCCAGTAGAAAAAAGGAGCAAATCATATGAACAGGCAATGCCCACAACAGGAACCATGGATGGCCGATAAACACATGAAAAGTAGTAACTGGGGAAATACAAAGTTTTTAAAAACAAATTATGTCCCACACAATGGCTTGTTTAAAATTTTTAAATGTTACCAACAGTAAACGTTGAAAAAGAGAATACAAAAATTTTCATGAACTGCCAGTGGGTGTGTAACTGCTGTGTTGGTATAGGGCAAGCACTGTAGTGAGTAATCTGGCAAAACTTAGTATAGTTAAATGTCAGCAGATCTTCAGTTGAATTCCTACGGACACATGTATACACTAAAGGAAGTGTATGAGAATGTTCATTATAGCATCCTTGGCACTGATTTTAAAAAAAATTAGAAATATTCTAAATATCCAAGTATCAGAAATTTTAAATAAGTGAACTGTGGCATATATTTGTATTACATGGTTTATAGTTTTTAAAATGAATAATCTAAAGCTCCACATGTCTCACAGACAAATCTTGATAACATAGCCATGCATCAAGTAAGGAAGCTGAACAAAATAGAGTTTAATATCACTTATAATAAGTTTAAAAACATGTAGAGAAACACCAAATACCATTTAGAAATACACAGAAATATGGTAAAAGCATAAAAACATGTAAGAAATGAGAAATCTGAAATCGAGATAGCAGGGTTTGTCCTGGGGTGAGGATACAGAAATGAGATTGGGGAGGATTGCAAAGGAAGCTTTAATAATGATGCAGTAACCCATGTCTTCAAAAAATTTCTAAAGACAAATGTTAAAATGCAGCAAAGCTAGATGTTGAGTACAGAGAAGTGTTAATTCCGTGTATTCTCTATGCTATTCACTGTGCTTTTCTTAATACTTACAAGAGTTCACAGTAAAAACAAGAAATGTTAAAAAACAACAAGAAAAGTGAGAACTTACAGAACGCAGAAGTATTTATAATAGATAAATCAACCAACCAACCAACCAACCAACTTTGGAACTATAGCAAATGGTTTTCTGCAGGGCTAGAACCTCCCCATAGGTGGCACTTGACAATGTGCCAGGAGGAGAGAGCTCTTTTTGGTCGTTCCATTTAACTGGTGACACTGCTGGCATTTACTGGGCGGGAGGGGGAGCATGATAAATGTCTTGCAATGTGACTGGTACAACCCAGCACAAGGGAAAATTGTCCCTACATCTCCCACTGACAGACACAGTCACTATACCAAGCAGCCCTGGTACATGCCTGACTTGACCACTGTGTGAGTTCAAGATCCCCACCATGAGAAGATGACCTCTCCCTTGGGACTCTTCCTTTAGTAATGTTTTTGTTTTTTTTCCCCCAGAGCCTCCCATGTGTCAGAGCTTGTTCGGGGACCAGGAAGAGAACAGATGCTTAAGGCTCTGTCCTGCCCCCTCCCCCTAAGCTGAGTTCCCAGCTCATCCTCTCAGCTCCATCAAGTTAACCCCAGGACATCATTATGCTCTGCCTTACTCTGCTGTACACAATGAAACAGAGCCTTGGTGCTACCGGTTGCCCCATAAATGCCATCCCCCCCCCAACACACACATAAATGTATCTCTTTTTAGGTATCACAGAAAACCTGGCAACCAGAAAGTCAACACAGATTTTGTGGGTTTTCAGAAAACTGCAACGCAATTTTGTAAGACAAAACAAATTTTTCTCTTGTATACCACGTATGCAGGAAAATTACTGAAAAAAACGAAAAAACAAAAACCTCCTTGCATCACGCTTCACAAACTACGTTCCTGTACACTTCCACCTCTCCCACTGGTGATACACAAGAGAAGTCATAACAGCAGGGAAACATTATGTTCCTTGCAACATGGCTGCTCTGCGTCGTTTCTGTAGAATGGAAATGGTACGTTATTTGCTGTATCAGATAAATTGGCTCTGCAGCCCACATTTAAAAGAACATACATTGGTTTTCAGGAGGAAGTTTGGACTTGATTAGTGCAAGATAAAAGGATACAAAGAGGGTTGAATATGATTCAGAGCCAATAACCATATCTGTAATGGAGACGGAACAGTATAAAACATTCATATTCTTAGGTACTAATGATAAGTTGGAAAAAAGCTTGCATCTTTTAGCTAAATTTGTTTATTGCCTGAAAACTCAATGTAGTAATTCAAGTCCAAGTGACAGGAAATTACAGTTTCCTGGCTGACATCAATTCAATCTTCAGTAATAGTTCTGAAATGGAGTTTCTAAGTTCTGAAGAGAGAAGAAAAACGCACACATACACAATATTTTCAATAACTCAGGTCACAACCCAGATGATATAGCACACGTTATATGGATAAAATTATGATGTGTGCTTATAAACATGCAAGGCCTTATTATGTCATTTTAATCAAATTTTTCATTTGATCAGGTTCTCACATTTAGTCTGCACATGGACTTGGTTATTTAGAAAATACAGGCTCCCATAAGGGAGATTTGAAACACATGGCTGTTCCTTGTTACAAAAGCAAATAGACAATCATTTAATCAAGGTAATCATAAAAGTTATACTGAAAATTGGTGAGCTAAGAAAAGTTTCAAAAATCTTTTTCATTTTCTTGCTGTGGAAAGACCGTCATCTACATGGATCCTCCCAAGCGTAAGGGAGCATTTTTCTTCTTTTCTATCCATGCTCATCCCCCCATATATACAATTAGTTCAAACTTTCCTGAAAGCAGAGACTGCTGATTGTCACCCAATATCTGTTCTCTGTTTATCCTCAAGGTTTTACCTGTATATAGGTCCCCAAAATGAGAGACTACATTAACCAGTTTCCCTGGTGGCAAGGTCTCACCATTTCACGATGCTATGGCCAATGGAATACAAGCAGAAATGACAGTGCCACTTTCAAATAACTTCAAAAGGAAATTGCTTGTGTGGCAATTTTCTCTCTTCCCCCAATTCCCATGGGCTGGAATGTAGTGTCGTGCTGGTCAGAATACCATGTAACAAGGACACCACACTATGGAATGTCAGAGCAATGAGATGGAAGGAACCTGGGAACCTCGGGTGCTACTGGTCCGTGAAGAAAGAGGAAATATATGGAGAAAACCTAAATCCCACTCATAGCATGATGGCCAACTCGGTCAAGCCCAGCTTGACCCATTAACAAAAAAGTAAATGCTTACTGTTCTAAGCTACTGAATTTGGGGGGAAGAAAACAGGAGAGGTTAGGCAACATTATTGAACCAATATATAATACTGAAAAGAAAGAAGACAGGATGCTGTATTAAAGAAAACAATTTGAACTTCATGAATTTGGAATTAGAAGTTTTAAAAACTTTTATGTGTAACTGTTCATGGTTTCAACTCAATTTCTTGATCTTCAAAACAGAAGGGTTAAATAAACAATCTCTAAGGATGCTTACAACTTTAATATTCTAAGATTTTGTACATTGTCTCCCAATTTCTGCCACTTTCTTAACCAAGGCCCTTCACTCGTTTGATCAGTGGATTGCAACCTACAGATACTCTGAGTAGAATAACACTTCCCTTGTTAAGAGAGGATTTCAGATCATCCTAGGTCATGATTTGTCACCATTTTATAGCCCAGTGGTCTACACTTTACTTTGTATTATATCCCACCTTTGGACAGCAGTAATAGAGTTTATGATATTTAATAATATAAACTCTGTATGAATTAGAGAATCAGAAGTCTGGCCAGCATATAAAACTGTGGAAACTTTCTACTAGAGGGACTAGTGATATATTTTGAAGCGTCGTGAAATGGTGAGACCTTGCCACAAACAGCCCAAAAACTTTTTTAAGTTTCTAGTTCTGCTAGAACACACAACCTGCCACTGCACAAGCGTACTCTTGGAGTGCTCAAGAAGAGTACTCAGGAAGATGTAAGGTATGCTTTATGCAGTTATTCAATTTCCAAATGGACTAGAGTTTTACAGAATCTTAATCTCATTATGGAAAAGTTTTCCATAGTTACTAATAAGTTGTTTTAATATGCTCATACATGTTAGGTATCAAGAAATAAAACTGAAACGCAAAGATACACTCTTTTCTGTTTAAACATTCACAATGAGTATAAATAACTTGAGAAACAGGAAATATAGTCAAGTGAGATATATCCACTGCAGTACCCCTCTAGGACAATGTTACTTAGGGACAGCTGAGCCTATCTTATTTTTACTCTTCAGGAGTAAGTTATCTTAGCACGCAGTTTAACAAATGATTGTGAAAATATGATAGGAAACAGAAAGGAAGAGAGGGAGGGAGGAAGGAAGCCTGTATTAGCCAACCAAAGACATTTAATAGTCAATTATTTTGTGAAGGATTATTCTACATTTGTCTTTCTGAAGATCTAGCTCTGTACATAATGTAAAGATATTTAACAAAAAAAGACTGTTTAATAATGGGGAAATACAGTATTTAAAATATCTGAATCACCAGTAATCCATCCACACTAATAATTTACATTCAGAAATCAGAATTACATTGGACTTAATTTCTCTTTAATATTAGTTTTGAAAGGAATCTCAGAGCAAATCAATAGTATAAATAGTACTTCAACAAGTACTAGATACTTCAAAGCACTTCAGCTCCATGTAATTTGTTTACAAGTGATAAATGTGTTAATTACAGACGGCTCTTACTATTCCTAAATGAACTCAGGTATTCCTTCATTCAGTGAATATGCACTGAGTGCTTTACAAGAGCACAATAAAATGACATTTTCTCAAATGTATTCTAGAAATCAGACTTTTGAAAATGTCAAGCTAATCCTGATCCCAATTATCTACTTCAGTAAAATTTTGGCAAAATTATTGTATTTAAATTTTTGTAGCATAACTTCAAACGAAAAAGGACCCTGGGAAGGGGTTCATGAAGAATGACAGATCTTCAGCTTAGATCAGGGCTTATGACAGCCTACCTGCCAGAAATTTAAGCATCAGAGAGTGTATGTTAGGCATGTGGGCTATCAGGAGGGGTGTTATAGTTTTATTTTCTTTCTTTTGTCTGTTTTAATTGTTATTAGGCAAAATATGCATTCTCAATTTCTAATCTGTCTGGACACTTGCTATCATCTTAAAACTAGTCACTTCAAACATTCATAATAATGATCTAATCCCTAAATATGATTAATGCATTTGACATCGATGTTGTAACTGAGAAAGGTAGAGAAGAGGAAAAAGTTTCCAAACAGAGGGACTGAAACAGAGGAAACAGTTTAGGAATGTTTGGGGAGCAAGAGTGGACCATACTGACTTTTGATTCGATCCAGAGCCATTCGTGAAGAATGAAGGCATCACTTTCCTTGTTAAATGGTACAGCTTTAATCTTGACAGTCAACTTACAGAGAGCAGCTAGCGTAATACAATTTTTAAATTAAACAAAAGTAAATAAAGAACAACCAAAAAACAGGTGACCTTGGTGCTATTCTCTGGAGGAAGGTACTGGTTCCAATGGATAGCATGGCCTTAAACTGCAAACAGGAAACGCTATATAAATATCTGCCTACTTCTGTTTAAAATATGAATATGTATTCTATTTACATAAATGAATTCAGCAACATTAAGTCACATGATAGACTACTATTTTAGTTTAACCAAAAAAAATGGCTATATATGTAGTTTAAGATACTACTTACATTTTCTTTTGATGTCCTTACATAAAGGCAATTTCTTACTCAATTTGTTCAGCAACAGTACAGAAAAACGTTTCAGCATCTCAATAAAGATAATTCCCTGTATGCTTACAAGGACTAGCTATTATTCTTCTAGGACCTGAAAACATATAGTGAGCCCAAATAAAGGAACGGTAATCCTATAGAAGAATGTGTATTGTTGAAGTGGGAGGTGTGTTATTTTTGTTTTGTTTTGTTTTGTTTTGTTTTTGAAGGGGAAAGAATAATCTTTAATCATATTTAGCAATTAAGTTTGGGTCTTTGAAATGATTCAAGGTTTGCCAAATATTTCTCTACACACAGCATCCATCAGATACTTTTCAAAACAAATGAAATAGAGGAATATTTTCATATGAAAAAAGTACATTACTTAACTTCTGAAATATGTGGATGAAATCAATTATTGACAATCACACTAAATCCTAAAGCCCCCAAATCTCTAGTTAAAACACTGTACAAATGAATGTACAACTTGATTCAAATACATACTTTCGAACATGAAAATTATTTTTTCCTTTTGCGCATGGCATGTCATTCCATAAATGGAATAAGATGTACAGAACCCACAATTTCTCTGATGAACATTAAAGAATCAGCTTTAATGTTTCTTTTCATTTTGTGCTTACATTAATATGATGGACCTTTATTCACAATTCATACAAAAAGAACAGATGAACACTTTTTACAGATAGTGTTATTCATCCTAATACTATTCTTTCAAAGGAACTACAGACTATAACAATAGCTTACACATGTAGCATTTTCTATAAGCCATGCTCTACACCAAGTACCATCTCATTACCTCCTCACCAAAAATCTGTGAATTTGGGACTTCCATTCTCTCCACTTTACAGACAAGGAAACTGAGACCTACGAAGGTGAAACAACCTACCAAAGGTCATATAGGTAGTAAATGGTGGAAGGAGGCAGCTTGATTCAGAGTTAAAAGTGTACCTTGAACCATTTTACTCTCCCTCCTGGAACAGTGGGTTTTCAGGAAATATTTGTTGGATGAGTGAAAGGAATGCAGTAATAATACCTACATCATAAATATAGTGAATAACTGATTTTTGAAATGAATTAACCACTTTTGTATATTATAATTTTCAAGGTATCTTCCTATCTCTTATCTCATTAGAAAACCCTTTTAAACAACAAATCACTGTACAATAACAAACAACATAATAGCAGCAAATAGTTATGATTTAAGTCAGTTGTATCCATCTGGTCTTCAGATTCCTCCTCAGTAAAATAAGAAATCTAAAGGCCATCTAAGTTTCTACGAATCTCTAACTCGAAATGGTTTGTTCATGGCTACCCAGGAAAAGGGCACGTTTGTAACTGCAAACCCAAATTTTCCTATGTAAATCTCTTTGCCACACATCTCCTCAAGACTTGCTTCCTTAAAGTCCTGAGCTGTTCCACTCCAGCTAATGTTCTTTTGTTCTCTATCCTTTTCCTCCTGTCTATGTACCCAGAGACTCACCTCTTTCTCTTAAACACTTAATTTCCCATGCCAACATTTCTTTAATATTACACTTCTTTAGTGGCAGATTAATCAGATAACCTCAGAAGACATGACTCCCAAGGAACAAGCTACCCTTCTCTTTTATAAAAGTTTTTCAAAATGTCACTAAACATATATGGGCCCCCTTAAAAGTGGTCTTAGAGGGAAGGGCTTCGTGGAATTATTTCATAAGGAAAAGCTGTCTCTTCTCCAAAATTTATGTATTCAGTTATTTACATCAGTGGGGACAGTTGCTTTATTCTATGAGTTATAATTCATTACTCTCATCAATTATTTTCTTGTTCAATTTGTTTCGGATTTGACCACTAGAAGCTCCTTCGAATTGGCACTTACATCCTTTCAACACTGCTCATCACTTTTTATCATGATAAAATATAAATAACGTAAAATTTACCATCCAAACTACTTTTGAGTGTACCATTCAGTGGTATTAAATACACTGACTTGTCTGTGCAACACCATAACCACCCATTCCTATAACTCTTTTCATCTTGCAAAACTGAAACTCTATATGTATAAACAATAACTCCCCAAACTCCCCTGCCCCCAGCCCCTGGCAACCACCATTGTACTTCCTGTCTTTATGACTCTAATTACTCTAAGTACCTCATATAAGTGGAATCACATAGCGTTTGCCTTTTTGTGACTGGTTTATTTCACTTAGTATAATGTCCTCAAGGTTCATTCGTGTTTTAGCATATTGCAGACTTTTCTTCCTTTCAAAGGCTGAATAGTATTCCATTGTAAGTATATACCACATTTTGTTTATCCATTCATCTGTCAATGGACACTTGGGTTGGTTTCACGTTTTAGTAACTGTGAATAATGCTGCTATGAACACGAGTGTACAGATATCTCTTTGAGACCCTGCTTTCAGTTATTTTGGTCCTATACCCAGAAGTAAAATTGCAGGATCATATGGTAATTCCATTTTTAATTTTTTGAGAAACATTCAAAATGCTTTTCACAGAAGCTGTAACAGTTTATATTCCCACCAAGAATGCACAAGAGTTCAAAATTTTCAACATCCTTGCCAACATTAACTGTTTTCTGGTTTGTTTTTTTAATAGTAACCATTATAATGAGTGTGAAGTGGTATCTCACTGTGGTTTTTATTTGCATTTCCCTAATGATCAGTGGTCTGAGCTTCTTTTCACGTGCTTACGGGCCACTCATATATTTTCTCTGGAGAAATATCTATTTAAACCCTTCGCCCATTTAAAAAATCTGGTTGTTGTTGTTTTTTTTTTTTTTTTTTTTTTTGCGGTACGCGGGCCTGTCATTGCTGTGGCCTCTCCCGCTGCAGAGCACAGGCTCCGGACGCACAGGCCCAGCGGCCATGACTCACGGGCCCAGCCGCTCTGCGGCATGTGGGACCCTCCCAGACCAGAGCACGAACCCATGTTCCCTGCATCGGCAGGCGGACTCCCAACAACTGCGCCACCACAGAAGCCCAAAATCTGGTTGTTTTGTTGTTGTTAAGTTTTAGGAATTATTTATATATCCTAGATATTAATCCTTTACAGGATATATGATTTGCAAATATTTTCTCTCATTTAGTTGTTTTAATTTTTACCCTGTTTATAATGTCTTTTGATGAAAAATTTTACAAAATTTTTCATGAAGTCCAATTTGTCTATTTTTTACTTTAGTTACCTTTGCCTTTGATGTCATATCCAAAAAGTCATTGCCAAATCCAGTGTCATGAAGGTGTGTCCTATGTTTTCTTCTAAGGGTTTTATTGTTTTGGGTCTTACATTTAGATCCTTTTCCATTTTGAGTTAATTTTTGTATATGGTGTTAAGTATAGGTCCAATTTCATTCTTTTGCATGTGGATATTCAGCTTTCCCAGCATCCTTTCTGAAAAAGACTGTCCTTTCCCCATTGAATGGTCTTGCCACCTTTTCACAAGTCATTTGACCATATATATGAGGATTTATTTCTAGGCTCTCTATTCCTAGTCCATTGGTCCATATATCTGTCTTTATGCCAATACCACACTATTTTGATTACTATAGCTTTATAGTATGTTTTGAAATCAGGAAGTGAGAATTCTACAGTTTTGTTTTTTTTAAAGATTGATTTGGCTATTTGGGGTCCCTTGAGATTGCAAATGAAATTTAGGATAGGTTTTTCTATTTATGCAAAAATATCACTGGGATTTTGATGGGGATTGCATTGAACCTATAGATTGCTTTTGGTAGTAGTATAGACATTTTAACAATATTGAGTCTTACAATCCATGAACATGGTATATGTTTTCATTTATTTATGTCCTCTTTAATTTTTCACAATGATTTGTAGTTTTCATTGTACAAGATTTTCATCAGCATGGTTAATCCCTAAGTATTTTACTCTTAATTCCTAAGTATTTTATTCTTTTTGATATTGTTGCAAATGTAATTGTTACGTGATTTCCTTTTCAGATTGTTCATTGTACATAAATATAAGTACAAATAATTTTTGTGTGTTGATTTTGTATCCTGCTACTTTGCTGAATTCTTTTATTAGTTCTAACAGGTGGTTTTTGTGGAATCCTTGGGGCTTTTTACATGTAAGATCATATCATCTGCAAACAGATAATTTCACTTCTTTTCCAGTTTGGATACCTTCTCTTTCTTTTTCCTGCCTAATTGCTCTGGCTTAATCTTCCAGTACTATACTGAATAGAGGTTGTGAAAGTGGGCATCCTAGTTCATTCCTGATCTTAGAGGAAAAGCTTTCAGTAGTCTTTCACCATTGAGTATGATGTTTATTGTGGGTTGTTAATATATGACTTTTATTACACTTATGAAGTTTCCTTCTATTCCTAGTTTGTTGTGTACTTATATCATGAAAGGGTTTTGAATTTTTCAAATGCTTTCTATGCATCAATTGAGATGATCATGTGAATTTTTTCCTTCATTCTGTTGATGTGGTGTATTATATTGATGGATTTTCCTATGTTGAAGCATCCTTGCACTCCAGGAATAAATCCCATGTTATGGTGTACAATCCATCTAACATGCTACCGAATTCTGTTTGCAAGGTTTGAGGATTCTTTGTATTAATGCTCATAAGGGATACTGGTCTATAGTTTTCTCGTGTTGTCTTTGTCTGGCTTTGGTATCAGGGTAATGCGGCCTCTTTGAATGAGTCCAGAAGTATAAACTCCTATTCAATTTTTTGGAAAAGTTTGAGAAGGATTAACTCTTCTTTAAATGTTTAGTAGAATTCTCCAGTGAAGCCATCAGGTCAGATCCATGGGTTTTTTTTGTGTGTCAGGAGATTTTTGATTACTTATCCAATCTGCTTTCTAGTTATAGGTCTATTCATATTTGCTATTTCTTTATGAATTAGTCTTGGTAAATTTTGTGTTTCTACTTATTTGTCCATTTCATCTATGTTATCCAATTTGTTGATATATGATTCTTCATAGCTCTGATTCTAACCAAAACCATTAGTTCATTCTAGCCTTCTCTTCTTCCTTTTCTATTTGTAACTTCTTTCTCTGATGGTGAGAAATCTGGCTCTCATTATCCACAATATATATATTTTTTCAGTTCTAATATACACATGAAGTAGTTCAGACTTGCTAACCCAAACCCCTCTGAGAAATGTATTTATTAACTGGAGCACAGTATTTGTATAACATTCTTTGTCTCTAACCTTACAGTACACAGCCAAATACTGTTTTCCAAATTTACTTAGTTAAATCTCTTTCCCCATCTCCTGCATTGTGGTTATGGCACTCATCCATAATAGAGTTATGTTCATTTGCCACTTTCTAAATTCCATTTTGGGTTCTCCCCACATCCTGGTTGATTCAAATTGTTTATTTGGAGAGGGGGAGTATGTGAAAGATAACCATGCTTATAAGAATCAAAGCTACACAAAACGGGTATTAAGAAAAGTGTCACTCTCATGTCAACCATCTTCTCACTGTAGGTAACAATCTCAGTAGTTTCGGGCTTATCCTTACTACGTTTCTTTTGGGAAAATAAGCAGACACACTGTATTTTTTTATATTTACTATTTGTGATATAAAGTATAGCACAATACAGATAGCCTTTTGCACTTTGCTCTTTTACTTTTTACTGTTGCATAGTATTCCACTCAACAAATATACAATAGCTTATTCAGCCATTCTTGTGGAGGGGTGGGGGCATTTGGGTTGTTTCCAGTATTCTGCAATTCTAACTGAAGCTGCAATTAATAAACTTGTATAGATATTTCCAGAGTACTGTAGTTACAGGGGAGATTCCTAAAAGTGCAGTTGCTGGTCAAAAGGTAGTAGTACTATCCAATTCCCATTCAGAAGGATTGTACCAGCTTGCATTCCTACTAGCAATGTTGGAGTGCACCTGTTTCCTCACAGCCTCATCAATGGGATGTGTCATCATACTTTTAATTTTCACTAACCTGAGAGTTGAAAAATGGCATCTCAGTATTATTTTTACTGGCATTTATCTAATTATGGGTGAATTTGAACTTTTTTTTTGATGTTCAAGTGCCATTTTTGTATCTTTATTTGCAAGCTTGAATTGTTAGTTCATAACTTTTCCGATTTTTTTGGTTTTAGTCTTTTATTTCTCAGCCTCTCAGAATTCTTTGTATATGAAGGATGTACCAACTCCTTTGTTTGTGGCATATGTTGCAAATATTTACTGCCAGTTCATAAGTTGTCTTTGCTTTGCTTATGGGGTTTTATCCCATGAGATGTGTATGTGTGTGTGTGCATGCATGTGTGGTCAAAATTACCAACTTTTTTCTTTTACTGACTTTAGATTTTGAGTCATACGTAGGTATGACTTCCCTTACACCAGGGTAAAAGAGGAAATCACCCATGTTTTCCTTTAGTGTGTGTATGGTAACAATTCTTTTTTTTTTTACACAAATATATTATTACCAATTAAATTAGTCAAATGATATTAACTTAAAAACAACAAAAGAGGGCTTGCCTGGTGGCGCAGTGGTTGAGAGTCCACCTGCCAATGCAGGGGACACGGGTTCGTGCCCCGGTCCGGGAAGATCCCACATTCCGCAGAGCGGCTGGGCCCGTGAGCCATAGCCGCTGAGCCTGCGCGTCCGGAGCCTGTGCTCCGCAACAGGAGAGGCCACAACAGGGAGAGGCCTGCGTACCGCAAAAAACAAACAAACAAAAAACAACAAAAGAGGAAAATTTTTGTTTCTTTAAATAGAAACAGTCTGTTTATGTTAAAAAGGAAAATCAAAAGTATCTATTTTAATTACTGCTTAATCTTTAATAGTTTCAACCTGTATTTTCTATTTTGTTTGGAAGTCATCATTAAATAAGCCAGGACTTGCAGCAATACTTGAGATGAAAGCATAGAAGAAATTTCTGGGAAGTTTCCCCAGATCCTTCATATGCTCTGCAACCTAGGCTCCAGATCCTAAAGGAAAATAAACAGCATTCGTAGGTTTTGCTAATCAAAATGAGCATCTTTTACTGTTCTGGGTATACAAATGCTACTTGCTCTCATAGCTGACATATAAGAAACAAAATTTTTGTTTTGTATAATTCAGTTCTTGTCTACAAGGAGCTCACAATTGAGTAAATAAGCTAAATTATAGACAAATACAAGGTAATAATTGGTAACTGTCAGAATAAAAGGATGGGGAGTAAATTGCAATAAGCAGGAGACTATGATCAGAGCTAGGCTTGTTTCCTACCCTCCTGTGACATCAGACTCAGTGGGCTCATCAGTAAAAAAAGGGAAAATAAAAACACCCTTCATATCCAGAAGATTAAACAGTATAACGTATATGAAAGCACCTACCCTCAGGAATTGTCAGAAATATGCAAAAAGCTCAAAATATATTATTTAAATGAATCAGATACAGACAACATTTGCTATTCAGGTCAGAGAAAAAAGACTATAAAAGATATGCCATAAATAGCCTATCTGCAAAAATGCACAGTTATTTTTACCAAATACAGTACGGAATATTTTCCTGCTCTCACTATAATTACAGCAAATTGAGTATGTTTAAACTTTCTCTATAAATTATTTTCCCCATTTATGTGCTTTTTATTGGAGCACACCAGAACATTTATTTGCATACCAGAACAAACTAAATAAACCCTTTACATTTAAAGGTATAAAAGATATATTTCCCAGTAAAGCAATTTAGCTTGTATTTCCCTAACAGGAAATACTTCTGTCTAGTGTAACATCACAATGTACACATGTAAATACACACACACGCACACATGTACACACATGGAATCTGAATTATATATGTACAATTAATATATGTTAATAAATATAATTACAATATATTTTATATATTTATTTATTTAAGCATGCTTTAACGTATGTTTGAGGATGGAAAATACCTGGATATCACAAAGGGCAATTTGTTATGTAGACTACACAAACTTTTTAATGTAATGTTGTTTCCTGAAGTACTACTAGAAGATATGACTGAAAGCAAAAATGAACTCATGCAATATAACTTAAGAATCATATCCCTGCACTGTGAAAGCTTGGCAAATCCTGAAATTTACTTTCAATGTACAATAGTGAACTCTGAAGTTACATACGGTGTTAAAATTAAAAGGCAGAATACCTCTGTTTTTGAGGAATGGTTTCAAAGTTATCAATGTCAGGGTTCAAATGTAGGCTATATTGAGATGTACAATTTAGGTTACATTTATATTTGCATAGAAAATGATGTACTTTCCATAACTCATTATCTATTTTAGCCTCACACAAGGTTCAGAGAGAAAGTATGTGTCTTGGAATACCAGTTTGAAATATTAAGGGAAATTCTACTGCAAAAATGAGAAAATGAAAAGAAAACTTTTTAAAGAACATAATGATTTAAATAATTTAGGCCCTTATCACTTTTACCTTATATGCTTTCCCTTCTTTCTTATCCTCTTAAAGGATATGTTTACAACTGTTCATTCAGTATTTATCTATTAGTGATAAAACATAGGCTAAGAGTCGTGTTAAGCTTTGGGAATATAAAGATGAATAATATTCAGCTTCTACGCTCAAGAAACTCACGATCTAGTGAGGTAACTGTCCTTGTTGCTTTTCCTCATGCAGCACCCATGTCAACTTTTTAAGATGTTACCCAGTCACTTTCCGGAATGTGGTCCTTCTCCTCCTGCCAATTATAGCAGGTGATAAATGATATTCCTCAGGCCCAATGACTATCAGAACCAGTAGCTTGGACTCATCTAAGGCATTGGTTGATGCCTCTGCAAGAGACCACTGGTGTTCCACAAACACCAGTGCATCATCCTCTTCTTTTAATAGCAGAAATACCAAATTAAAGTTTTCAAATTAAATAGCTAAACAACTGCCTAGCTAGAGAGACTAGTGATCATATTACTCATTTCTGGCTAAGGGAACCTAGGCAGAACTGATGTGTGCTACTGCTCTTAGAAGAAATGGATATATGCTCACCTGACCTCTCCTCTTCCCATGACCTGAAGTATACATACTGTGGCTAGAGCCAGAGCAGCCATCTTGGACCATGACATGAAAGCTGCATATTGAGAAGAACATAACAGTAAGACTGAATGAGCCTGAGTCTCTGGATGGCTGTCTGAGAAGTAACACACCAGCCCTAGTCTACCCTTGGAGTGCCATGTAAGAATAAAACATACACGTGAACATACACACACACACACACACACACACACATACATGCACACACTCCAAAAACTTCTCTTATTAAAGCTACATTATGAGGGGTGGTGAGAATTACTTGTAACAGCAACTTGGACTATACCTTAACTGATTCCCATCCGTACTCCATGGGACATCTCTCTAAGAGTATCCCTGTGACAGTCCTCTTCAGGATTTGGGTCTACACTACTCCCCCCAGTCTCTGCTTCCAGAAAGCTGAACCATACTCCTCTTCCCCAGTTTTGCTTAGATAAATGTGTTGGCATGACTTAGCTCAGAATCCTGATTTAGTCTTACACTCTGTCTCATTATTCCAGATCACACGCATGGACCACATGGGCTGGCTGTGTCCTGGAAGCACTCAGCAATGTCCCAGCATGAATATGGCTGTGCAGCTCTTACATATTTCATCAAAGAAAGAAGTTTGTCTCGTTTTCTAGGTTCTTATGGTCACACATATTTGCCCTCGTTCTCCTTTCACTGAAGCTCTTTCCTGAGAACACATTCAAATGACAACCACGGAAGAGAATCACTACACTAAGAGAAATGAGATGGACCCTTGGCAGTCTCATGTTTAATATTCGTAATTCCATCACTTGATTTTCAACTCTTTCCAGCAACTGATGGGGCCGTGGCATTTAGTGATCTGTTCATTTTTACGTTAACTTAGTCATCATTGTTTTAGAACTGCACGTTCTAGGACAGAGGGGATAGTGAGAGGTAAAAGGAGGTAAAGAGGGTGGGGGGGGTGTTTAAAGCAGAAGGGATGAAAGGAAGAGAAAGAAGAGGGAAGAAAAATAAAGGGAGAAGAGAAGAGAGAGCAAGGAGGGGAGAAAGGGTGATGAGACAGAGGAGAAGACAGAGAAGGGAGGGATGATAGCTCTCAGTTCAAGGCTCTTTGTAGCTTTGAGGTCTAGAAAATAAATCTAACAAGACGTAGAAGATGTGTTAAGAGGCTAGGTTAACTGTGAAATAAATCTGCACTTCTGCTGTCATAGCCAGAAGAGGGAATTAACTCGAATACTCCACAAATCCCGACCTTTCCAAAGAAACTCAAAGCAATTTTAAGAAACAAGTTGTATACCTTCCTCATCTCAGAAAAGACCTTCTCCCAGTACCCTTCTCCCAGTGAGCAAATTAAAAAGAAGTGACTCCAAGCAAATTCCTCAGTAAGAGTGCCCAATTTCCTATAAAAGCAATGTTTTCTACATCTATTTCTATAAAAGCAATGTTTTATTGATCCAGATATCAGAAAATAAAGTTCTCTTGCCAAGTTGGAGGAATAGAGGCCTTTATACCTTTATCATTCTGGCTTGCAAACTAACCTTTAATTTA
Organism: Mesoplodon mirus; assembly: GCF_964341445.2. NCBI lineage: Eukaryota > Metazoa > Chordata > Mammalia > Artiodactyla > Ziphiidae > Mesoplodon > Mesoplodon mirus. The sequence goes on along the minus strand of NC_138987.1, from coordinate 4,839,686 downwards.
GAAAGAAATACATATCCCCTTGTTAAAGGAAAATCAAATTCAGAAAGGAAGAATATTAAGAGGGAATTAGGTCTGAGAAATCCAACTCATAAAAATCAAATAGAGAATCCAGAAACGATTTTTCAGAATTTGACTTTGATTAAAAATCAGTCCCTCTGAAAAAACCGGATTCCTTATTGCCAAGGAGTAATTCAATCAGACATTTACTTTAAGCAAGCTACCAGCTTAATGTGGGGAGTGCCCTAGGTCTGTTGACCTTTAGGGCTGGCTCAAAGACTGCCTTGCTTTGGTTTGGCAATATTTTTTTTTTTTAATTGTTGTTACTTTTACATGGGTCCAGGAATCAGTGGAAATTTTCAACAGAAATTTATTATACAACAACTGAAAATTTAAAGCACATAATAATTTTACCAATTTCTTACAGAGCTTGAGTTGGAGAATTAAAATACAAGTAGACAAAACATTTATACTATGAAGTGATACTTGGAGGAAATGTTAAAACTTTTACTAAATGTTTAGATATCTTCTAATATTAGAAAAACACTTGTGGAATTACAGCAAAAGTCAATATAAAATGATAGAATATAAAAATACCAAAACTAAAAATCACTTACTCCTTAGTTGTAGTCAACCAAGCACAGGTTTTTAAAATAGCCATTAATGAAAAAAATCATGAATCATAAATTATGTTTATGCAGTGATATCATTTAATACTTCCATCTACAAAACCAAGCCAGCAACTCACCTGAGAGTATGATTCATAATAAATCTAAATTTTTAAATATAAAGCTTTTTAAAATCCAGGTTGGGCTTTAAAATATTTTGCTCATACATAAAATATTTTATGTTCCTGCCTTAAACTGTGAACAAACTTTGGTTACTGACCTTGTAAAAAATATACACAAATATGTTTGCTCCAAAATCCTACAATACAACTCACTCGTGCTTTTGCAGTGTAGACTGTTTGCTCAGCATCATATTTCCCTTTTCTCTGTGTCTTGTCCCCAGAGCTCAGTGCCCAGAACTGCTTCACAAGCACCACATCAAAATTTGTTACCACTGCAATGTAGGAATGATAAAATAACACTCAAATGTTAATAAGGAATATATAAGGAATGAAGGTTTACCATATATAGGCATGAAGAGAATGCATGTTATCTGAAATGGTATACTTTCGGTGCTAAGGCCTTTGTATTTTCCTACTATACCGAAAAAAATTTCAAGAATGACTACCCAAGCAAAGGAAGGCTAGTCCTAGGGACCTGGGTTGTACTGAGGAAAGGCTTTTAGAAATAAGCAGCCATTTGCTTCATGAATCGAAATGAAATTCCCATAATCAATGAGATTATTTTCCATACCAGGGCCTAAACTTTCCTCTGGTGTTGTGAAAATCAACGTAGACAAGGGCCAACTGTATTCTCACATACTTTTAAGGGATAACACCATTCATGCAAAGTTAAAATCATGTGAGTTTCTGCTAAGGACCTCAGTTAAAAGATACTTTTAAAGTAAATAAGAGAACTATAATTAAATCTCTTTAAAGGAATTATCTTTCTAGAAGACTTACCTAACACCTGTAGGATCCCTTGAATCATGGTAACTAAGGATCTGTCCTGGAAATTCTATTTTTAAGAACTTTTTTTTTATTGCTTGGGGTATGGAAAAAGAACTTGTACATCTGAAATTGACACACCTGGGCTTGGGGAAGATGATATGGAGAGGGTAGAGCAAGTGGAAGCAGATGGCAATTCAACTCCTTCATTTCTCACTCTCTGAGTTAAACACTTCGAGGTTCTGCTCTGTTTTCCCTTCCTTCTTTCAGAGGAAGAGGGAATAACATTACAAAGAAAAAGAGGATGAGAATAAGGTAGCTTCCCTTGCTTTGCTATTTTTTCCCACATCCCAGCCCACAGAAGATATTTAAGCTAAGTCTAAACATCACACCAAACACAGGCAAATTCTAAATTTTAGCCATGGTTTAGTGTCAGTGTATACAGCAATTAATTGTGTTTTGGGCCTGAACCCCCTCCCCTCCCCCGCCCAATGAGTACACACCTGGCTTCACTTACTCACCAAACCTGACCATCCAGGGACAAGTCAACAAAATTCAAATGGTCACTCTGCACAGGAGTCTGCCAAGGGCATTTGAGAGAACAACCTGAGTCTCAATTGAACTCAGACTCTCTACTTTGGGGTGGTCCAATTTTGTCTAAATAAAAAAAGTATGAGTATGTCTAAGTGTATTTCTGTGCATATGTCTGTGTGCAGAAGAAGAAATAATTATCTCTGAGAAGTGGAACTAGAGGTCTTTTTATTTTACTTGCAGAAATTTTCAAAGGATATAAAAATAAAGTGAACAGCATAATGAACCTCTATGCACCCAAAACTTACAAGGGCCAATACAGTTTCATCTAGACCCTCACCTCTTTGCCCATCCAACATTATTTTGAAGCAAATATCACCATGTATCATTTACTCACAAATTCATATCATTATTTTTATTGTATATATTTCCCAAAGATTTTAATGTGACTATTTCTTTTATATTAGGGAAAAAAACAATAAATGTAATCAAATAAAAATATGGAATCCAAGGCAGGACCAAGAGACCATTAAGTGCTAAGTAGAAACTGTAAACCAATATTAATAAAGAATACAGCTCAGGATTATAACACTTATTGGCTTGTCACTGGAGACTTCTTACTACCATTTCCTATCTCAATTACCTTTTTACCTCTTTAATGGTTTGCAGTTTGGGAGGACACATAGGCCTTTAAACTGTTGGTAAACACTTGAAATTAAGATGAATATTCACAGCAAAGATACTGACTTCCTCCTTAATACCTGGATGTATATTTTCCTTCTGCTCTCCCTGCATGTTGTGACATCTATCTGCATGGCCTTTGTACAATCCAAAAAGAATGCAAATGTTGAAGGAGCCATGACCTAAGGTATTTATGATTTTAAAACCTAGTGAGAATTAGGCACAATTCACTGTGTAGCTTCAAAATACATATTTTGTTCAAAAGCACTATCTGGGAATTGAAACACACATTTTTTTAAAGGTCTAATGTCATGCCCCTTTAACAATCATGTTAAATTTGAGATCTGAAGTTGCAAGTAAATGAACTTTTCTAAAACTACTACCTGAATCCAACAGTGACTACCTGTTGTAAAATGAAAGGGGATTTGTATTAAGTAGGCTCCCAGAGAGGCCCTTCATTACAAATACATCTTTGAAGAGATATGAATTCACTGTACTCAATCCTACTCTTCCAGCTTGGGTCAAGGTGTTTCAGGGGTCAAGTACAGAATATAGTAAACTGAGTTCTTCTAAGAGTGATAGGGAAGGACCAAGTGGGATACTAAGAATAAAAATGAACACACTCTCTCCAAAATGTTGTCAGCTGACGGCAAAAATCTAACCTCTAGGCTGATGCAGTCAATGTAATGCAATTACATACCCTTCATAATCCATGCTCCTTACTAGAAGAAAAGCTTGAAGGGGCGGTGGGGGGGGGCGGGGAACAGTAAGATCTTGACAGGCGAAAGGTGTGCTTCTTCCCACTGAAACTGATTTCTATCTAGGCAGTTCCACTGCACAGCACAGCAGTTTCACAGAGGAATGAACTTCAGAACGTAACCAAAGATGCCTTCTAGTTTAATCCCTAGTTCAACTAAACACTCACAGAAATCCTACTAGGTGCCATTTTAAAATTGTACCCTCTGCCTTCTTTTTTAGGCCTACTAAAACAATCTAAATGTGATATCCCTAGTCTTCCTAATTAAAACCAAAAGGAACCATTGATGAAATATATAAATAACCCTCTCTGGAAAGACCTGTCTGGTCATTTTTTTCCTGATTATGAAAATGTAGCTTGTGTCACAAGCAAGCTCCCTGCTGAAGCAGACCATGAAGTGAGTATCTTACTTGCCATGTTGCTTTTACTTCTGGTTGTTGTCAGCCTCACAGGCCCGGCTACTCATCATTCTGAGGTGGATTCGACTGATCAGTTACCAGGCACTTAACAAGAGTCAGGGGTTAGCAGCCGTTGTCACAATCAACCAGAGACAGTAAGAGACACACATGTCCATAACATGGCAATTGGGTAAGTAGCATTCACCCCAGACCACCTTTGGTATCACAACCCGAATTTCACATCACTCACATAAAACAATTAAGAAGACCAGTCCTGACAGCTGTTAGGCAAAACAACAGAGAAGCCAGAACAATAAGTTGTGGAAACACCTGGCTTATTTTGAGCCACACAGATTCTTAGGCAGCAACGTGGAGAAGAGAGAATGTATTATTTATTGAACACACATACTACAAGAGAGCAAGAGGGCAAAATGATGTGTTAAATGAAATAACAAATCAATAAAAATTCACTCCCTTCTCCTTCAGAGGAGAATCTCAGAGGATTGTTCCCTGATTCTGTAATGAAAAAGGTATATTGCTATGTGCTAGTACACTACAGTAACAATTCATCTCCTATACTTCTTCCTATTTCAGGGACAGGCAAGGGATTCTTAACATTTTAAAATGAGATGATTCATGTGATGTTTCGGTTGGCCCTGTAAATAGTATACTCATATTTCAGTTCATACAGCTCCATATGTTAATATTAATTTATAACGGACATTCATCAGATTATGCTATTTCTTTGTGGATCTCATGATTCTTCAAATATGAAGTCCAATTTTAAAAAATCTACATCTAAAGAGCATTATCATCACATAAAATTTTTAGCATACCCTAACAAACAGACATAAAAGATTCAGAATAATATGTCACACTGCCTGCACACACTAATTTTCTTTTAATAAACCGCTATCTTTGGTTAAAAGAAATTCACAACCTACCAGTTTATTTTCGCTAAAGATGCAGACTTTTAGAGGTGAGCTTTCCTATGAAGACAGCACTTTCGGGGCAGGGGTTAGACAGCCTTTCCCCAAGAATGTATGGGTCCCTTGACAGGAATTTTACTGTTTCTTTAAGAATATCAAACGTTTCCGTCTTATATTCTCTCACACATCGCATCCGGCGCATCAACGAGCATCAGCCCTCAAACCAACACCCAGAAGAATGATGCCTGCCTCTGCACTCGAACGTGGTGCCTTTTGCACCCCGTGGTGCACAGCTCCATTTCTCTTGCACGATCTCCTTAAAAAGCGCACACATTTCTACTGTACTGCAACATTCTGCTTTTAATTGACTTCAGTTGTATTTAAAACAAAAAACACAAATACAAAACTTAATACATATGAGACACTGTACTAAGAGCTTCACAAATACTAAGTTATCTCATCTTCATAACAACCCTGTAAGATAGACGATATTACTATCCCCTGTTTACAGAGGAGGAAATTGAGACGCAGAGCCTGGTATTTTCCCAAGGTCATATGGCTATTAAGTGGCACAGTAGAAATTACCACCCAGGAATTTAATGCCATAAAAAAAATTCTAAGGCTTTCCACTATTCATGCATAATATTGATGAGGTGAAGCCACTTTATATATTTTTTTTCAGAAATCTTAGAGTGATAAAATGACTAAAATTCACTTGAAGGTTAAATATATATGAATAGTAAAGAAATTTCAGGAAAAAAGTAATGCTTTTCCCTACCAGTTGCTTAAAAGATAGAAGAATTTAGTGTACAAAGGTTCAGCTCAAATCAGCGATGAGAAGAAACATCCAATAAGTGGTATATAGGGGCAACTAGCTAGTATTCAACCTGGGAAAGCAACTTAAGATGTCTGTAAATATTTCATATAGTATAAATTTTGTTTTGGTATATTAAAATATATTAACTACAGTTAAAGCATGATATTCTGATACTTTGCATTTCGGATTCTGCCAAACCAAAGGAAGAGAACAATCATACATTTTGCCACCAAAACACAGGTAAAGATTAAATAGTATCTGCTTTATACATTCAAAACAATTTTGAAAAATAACCGCTGATTTCATAAACTGATTGAGATTTCTAGTGCTCACTCATGTATGGGTCTCCTCTTCTAGGCACATAGAGTTTGGTGGGCTAAGTGACTGCTTCTGACCAACGAGCCAGAAAGATTACATCACGATGCTGTGACTGAAAATGTGGCCTGTCCTAGATGGTGCCGGTAAGTCACAGTGGGGCTCCATCAGCTTTGACGACTGAGTGGCTGTGGGCAGCAGAGCACAGGATCACCTTAAGTTCACCATGTAGCATGAGAAGAAATACACCTGCACTGATTCCTTCAACACAGACTATTCCATCCTGTTCAGCACAAATGCTAACAGAATAAAGCAGTACACTAAGGGGGCTTATACAGAATGGTAAGTCATTTGTAAAGCCGTGGTGGAATTCAAAAGAACATTAAGTAATAAACAATGTAAAAATCAAATCATGAATTATCAGTCAGATTTGACAGACTTTCCAAAAATGGAAAAGAAAAATACAAAAGTTGACTCCAACAAGAGAATTAATAATATAATTCAAGATAACTGATTTTCAACAAGTGGATAGTAGGTATTTTCTTGATGAAGAGACTAAGACAAATAGAACAAATATAATAATCCAACATACTAAAACATTAGAGCTAAATAATGACCTGCATGATCAGTCGAAAACACTCAACACATACAAGTCAAAATTAATAAAAGAATAATAGGGCTGAATTGGGTTAAAGAAACATTCCTATAGGGACATATGCAAAGAAAAAAGAGAGAGAGAGAGAGAGAGAAATCAGGCCAGAGTCATTTGTTCTGAAATAATACAGTACAAAAGATAAGAAATAAATAAAAAGGATACCAAGTATGACCCTGGAGCTCAAAATTTTAAACACTGAGTCAACCTGTATCCATAATGCAAGTTTGTCTAAAAATGAAAATATGTATAGGATATGTAGGAAAGCAGAGTTTGGTTTGTTTCCTCTTATCTTGTCAAAATCTTTAAAGACCCCACAGTGGAATCCCAGGTACAAAAAAAGAGATGCTTTAAGCAAAAAAAGATTGCAAGAGAGCATAAAAAGATTCTGAGTGTTTGACTATTAAATCAGAAATGTTTTGCGAGTAAGAGCTTGTATATGTAAGACGATCAGCTCTGTCAACATTTATGCTCACCTAAGAAAAATGTAAGAAAGTATCATGCATTTCATTTTCTTCATATAGTTTTCTTGATGCTTCAGTAACATCTTTTCAGCTGGCAGGGAATTTCAAGCTCACCATGGGCAATAAGAAACACTTGGTGTGAGACAGATCTGATTGGTTTGGAGTTATTGATAGAGACTTGATTATATTTATTTCAGAAAGCTCTATCTGCTGTAGTAATGAGAAAATAATTACTGTGCAAAACCTCTTATCAACAGATCCTTCATTCATTGGTGCTGTGATATAGTTGATATGTAAGAACAATTACAAATGTAGTAACTTCCTGATGGCTTTTTTACACATTAATGTTGAGAGTAGGGTTAATTTCCCCCATCTCTAACCTTCTAGGCCTGGAGTATGTGTTTGTTGTTTTAACTTTACATAATATTTATCCTTGCCAGTATCCACATTTAAATTTTATGTTACAGACATTTTATGTGGTCAAAAAAAGTATCTTAATAAGATACAGAAGGAATCGAAGCTAAGGAACGCCCAAGTGCTTAATAATAAAGGTAATGAGGGTAAGGCAAACACAAAGATACATGAAAATATAAGCAAAACCTCTACATAATTCAAAATGCATGTGTGATAATGTATGTTTAAATGCCAAACGAAAATTAGTAATTTTTAAATGACAGAAATCAGGAAGGCTTCAAGGAATAGTTGAAAGGATATGTATAAATGCATTTTTTATGTTTAAGTACATTAATAGTATTGACATAAAATTTGAAATGTAAAACTTAAGAACAAAAGAGTTGATAACATCCTATGTATCACTTTGCCAGGCTCCAGCATGCTTATTTTCATGTCCTAGAGATACCACGGGGGTTGAAAATGGTGCATAAGCATCATTCAATTTATGGCCATCACGGTGCCTGGCACCACCAACTGGACAGTTTCCAGGTCAGACACCTTTGCATGAACCCTCCAAGTCCCCTCTTCCTACTCTACTGCATTCACTTAAACATAAAGCCACACTCACTCAGCCTCTTAAACTCCTCTGCTGCCTCGAGCCGACCTTCAGCCTCCTTCACTTCTCTCTTGGATCACTAAGAACTTTTCAAATTGTTTACCTTACCCTTTTGAAATCCACTATTCACACAGAGAAAGAGTCACCCCTTGAAAGTACAGATTCCAGAATGGCAATTCCTTCTTTAAACGGCATTCACTGACTCCCTATTTGCTCCAAGATGAAGTCCCAACTCTATAGTATAACTTACAAAGGTCCCTAAGAATCTGGCACTGGGTATCTCTCCACCCACACCCCTGGGTACCCTGCACCCCACCCAGCCAGCTCTGCCCCAAACACAATGCAACGCTGAACACCAGGTCCAGTAAGCTCACAAAAGAGCCCTGTGAAATTACTATTATGAGGTTATCGACATAAAAAAGTGAAACTGGCACCCTCGTCTTGGCTAACAACTAGGACAAGAGATCACTTTATCCCTGTCACTATTTTAACTTGTCACTATCAGGATTAACACTAGCCTAGGGTTACTCTGGAAGACCTAAAGCAAACTAGAAAGACTCACTACACCTAACTTATACTATTAGTTTTCTAATATTTTGTGCTTTTCACATCTCCTTAAATAAACAAACAAATGTAACACAATGCTAATAGAAAAGATGTATTAAGCACTTAATATGTACTGGAATTTTGCTGTGTGTGTCTGAAGTAAAAGGTAATATAGAAAAAGCAAATTGGTCGTGGCAGAATAGTGGAACTTTTTATTTCAACATGAATTTTTATTGCTTCCATCATTTCAAAACCTATATATGAAAAATAAAAAGACCTACACACTGAAGGCTGGTCTTCAACTAAGCTGCAGTTCTAAATTTTTGGTATTGATAATCTTCTTCTATCATATTATTAAAAGAATCAAGGCTGATGTCATCTCCGGCAATGAGAGGACAGAGAAACATGAAAAGAAATCCAAAAACCCTAACAGTTACATTTGTACATCACATATTGGAAAAGTTACTTGCTGTCAACACCAGCATTTGAAGATCCATGGAAGTTCTACCTATATTTCCTGATCTCCCTCTTACCTATCCCTTGACCAAAACCCATATACAAAATCAAACACACAAAATAGAAGAAAAAAGTTGTAAATGAAAGCTCATTGTATTATAGTAGAAACTAACAACCACTTTTTTTTTTTTAACTCTCAAAATGTCAGACTCAACTTGGTTCAATGTGCTTTTTGATTTAACACTGCTACTGAAGCTCCTCTTTTTGGTACCTGCCTAGATGATCCATACAAAACACAAGAAAATAATTCATCTTCACATTTTTTGAGAAAAACAGAACTGAGTTCCACTATATGTTCCAGGGAAAAGCTTATGATATACATTATCAGCTAAAATAAACTATTTTTAAAAATTTCACACCGCATGCAATCTTTTATTACATGGAATATATGCACGAGGTACGTTTCTGTATTCTTGAAATTGTGATAATGCCCAGGTTTCTGAATAAAAGTAGGGTTTCTTGGTCCTTCTGTTGACCATTTACCAGTATTTCTTCAGAAACTTTCAAAGCACAGAAGAAATAGGATTCTCTTCTCTTCAAATATAATTTATTGACACTCAAAGTAAGAACATACATACCAAGACAATCACTTGAGTAACCCAGAAATTTGTTTAAGAAACACCTTTCAAATTGAATTTTATAGATAATTTGGCCTGAACAACTGTCCACTTCAATCAGTATTGCAGACATTCTAAGCTTGTGATGGACTGATTCCAGTATCTTATAAAAGCTGTAGAAATTCTGTCCAATTTCAATAGGCTGTTCACACCGCTATTGGGAGACTATGTTCCATGAATATTTTCACATTTCTGCACACTCAGGGCCTTCTGGGTAAAAATTACTGGCAACTGGGCTTCCCTGGTGGCGCAGTGGTTGAGATTCTGCCTGCCAATGCAGGGGACACGGGTTCGTGCCCCGGTCCGGGAGGATCCCGCAGGCCACGGAGCGGCTGGGCCTATGAGCCATGGCCGCTGAGCCTGCGCGTCCGGAGCCTGTGCTCCACAACGGGAGAGGCCACAACAGTGAGAGGCCCGCATACCGCAAAAAAAAAAAAAAAATCTCAGGACCTTTCCTTCCCCTCCCCAGACAGGATTTGTCTCTCTCCATGGGGGAAAAGGGAAAATATGCTTGCCGTCTTATACAACCTCTGAGTTTCATAATTTAGGAGTTCCTGTCCTTTGGCAAGTCTGTGCACGCACAGATGTGTCTAGCCCACACTGCAATGCCCCATGGGGAACTGGAACACAGGGGAATTAGCACTCTAAGATGTGAGTAAATGCTCTGTTCTCTGATCAAGAGGTCTCCTGTTTTTAAGTGTTTATACAGGCACACTACAATGGCAGGTGAGCTTTTGGCTTACAAGAAGCTTCCTCTCTTTTCAAAATTTTTAATTGAAGTATAGTTGATATTCAATATTATATGTTACAGGTATAGAAAATAATGATTCACAATTTTTAAAGGTTATACTCCATTTATAGTTATTATAAACTATTGGCTATATTCCCTGTGTGGTACAATAGATCCTTATAGCTTATTTTATACATAGGAGTTTGTACTTCTTAACCCCCACCTCTATACTTCCCCTCCCTGCTTCCCTCTCTCCGCTGGGAACCACTAGTGTGTTTTCTGTGAGTCGTCTTCTCTTTTCTTACATTCACTAGTTTGTTGTATTTTTTAGATTCTACATACAAGAGATATCATACAGTATTTGGCTTTCTCTGCCTGAATTATTTCACTTATCATAGTACCATCCATGTTGTTGCAAATGGTAGGATTCCCTTCCTTTTTATGACTTCTGACTGAGTAGCATTCCATTGTGTATATATATACCACGTCTTCTTTATCAATTCATCTATTGATGGACACTTAGGTTGCTTCCATATTTGGCTATTGTAAATGATGCTGCTATGAACATTGGGGTGCATGTATCTTTTCAAATCAGTGTTTTCATTTTCTTTGGATATATACCCAAGAGCGGAATTGCTGGGTCATGTGGTAGTTCTATTTTTAGTTTTTTGAGAAACCTCCATACTGTTTTCCACAGTGGCTGCACCAATTTACATTCCCACCAACAGTGCGCAAGGGTTCCCTTCTCTCCACACCCTCGCCACCTTCTGTTATTTGTGTTCCTTTTGATGATAGCCCTTCTGACTCCAAGGGGAGGCGAGGCGGATTCTAGGAGCAGGAAGAGGAATCACCAGCAGAGAGAAAGACCCTTCAGTATCAGATTGAACATCTTCCCCCCAATGTTTTTAGTCAGACTCATGATTTTTTACCTGCACTATTGCTGTAGCCTATCTTTTCCTCCAGAGGTTTCCTGCACATTATTTTTGCAATATTGTCCTTAAACACATCTCACATCAATCTATATCTCCCCACTTTAAAAACTGTAACAAAAGGCAGTGAAGTACCACATTAAAAGCAGAAGCTTTGGAATCTGAGACTGGGTGGCTCCAAACCCAGCTGTGCAGGTCTTTTGCTATGTGACTTTGGTTAAGTTACTTAACCTCTTAGTTTCCTTGTCTACTACATAGGAATAAGACAATACATGCAAATAACTTAAGCAACCCATTGCCCATGGTTAACCCTCAATAAATGGTGGTTACTATCATCACTGTTAGCACAGCTCTTCACCACCTTGAGAATAAAGTATGAACCACATAAAAATTCCTGTTGGAGAACATCATAATCTGGCTCCAAATGTTCTCACTTCTGCAACTCAAAGTCCAGACATGCTGTATCTCTCATCATCCACAAGGCATGCTCTTCTTTCCCAACTCCAGGGCTTTACTTGTGCTCCTTCTATTACTTAGAGGCATTTATCCTTCTCTGCCATGGAAATGACTGCTCATCCTTGACCCAGGTCCTCCTTTGTCTGCCTTTGGCAGGCAGTCACTCCATCCTCTGGGCTCCAGCCCCACAGCTCTATCTAAGTCCTTACACTGACTGTAATCATCATTATTTACTTAGACAACTGTCTCCCACACTATAGGAGCTGTAAGTGTGGTGATGACCTGAATCAAGATAGAGTGGCCCATCTGCTAGGCTGGATTATATACAATATGGAGTCATGGTGGCTGAAGGCCAAGGGATGAGAGGGTCTGAATCTTGCCTGAGTAAGGAGGCAGAGTGATGTAGCTACAGAAACAGTGTTCATTGTCAGGTATCAGGGTCAAGGTGGAGCTCCAAATGCAAAATCAAATCAGAAAATCACAAGGCAATATACAGATTCAATGCAATCCCTATCAAAATACAAATGACATTTTTCAAAGAACTAGAACAAAAAATCTTTTTAATTGTAAGGAAACACAAAAGACTCCAGATAATCAAAACAATCTGTAAAAAGAACAGAGCTTGAAGTATCATGCTCCCTGACTTCAGACTATACTACAAAGCTGCAGTAATCAAAACAGTATGGTGCTGGCACAAAAACAGACATACAGATAAATGGAACAGAATAGAGAGCCCAGAAATAAACCCACACACTTATGGTGAATTAATCTACGACAAAAGAGGTAAGAATGTATAATGGAGAAAAGACAGTCTTTTCAATAAGCGGTGCTGGGAAAACTAGAGAGCTATATGTTATAAAACGAAATTTAAACATTTTCTAGGACCATATAAAAAATAAACTCAAAATGGATTACAGACGTAAATATAAGACCAGAAACATAAAACTTTTAGAAGAAAACATAGAACAGTCTTTGACATAAATCAGAGCAATTTTTTTTGGATGTTTCTTAAAGCAAAAGAAACAAAAGCAAAAATAAACAAATGGGACCTAATTAAGCTGAAAATCTTTTGCAGGTTAAAGGAAACGATCAACAAAGTGAAACGACAACCTACTAAATAGGAGAAAACATTTGAAAATTATATGATCAATAAGGGGTTAATAGCCAAAATATACAAACAGCTCATACAACTCAACATCAAAAAAAAAAAAAAAAAAACCTGATCGAAAAATGGGCAAAAGACCAGAATAGACATTTTTCCAAAGAAGTCATACAGATGGCCAACAGGCACATGAAAAGATGCTTAACACTGTTAATCGTTAGAGAAATGCAAAATCAGAACCACAATGAGATGTCACATCACACCTGCCAGAATGGCTATCATCAAAAAGAATACAAATAACAAATGTTGGCGAGGATGTGGAGAAAAGAGAACCCTCATATACTGTTGGTGGGAACATAAATTTGTGCAGCCACTATAGAAAACAGTATGGAAGTTTCTCAAAAAAATAAAAATAGAACTACCATATGACCCAGCAATTCCACTCCTGGGTATATATCCAAAGAAATGAAAACACTAATTTGAAAAGATATATGCACCCCAATGTTCATAGCAGCATTATTTACAATAGCCAAGATATGGAAGCAACCTATGTATCCACCAACAGATACATGGATAAAGAAGATGTGGTATGGACACACACACACTGGAATACTACTCAGCCACAAAAAAGAATGAAATAACTCCATTTGCAGCAACATGTATGGACCTGGAGGGTGTTACACCTAGCAAAGTAAGTCAGAGAAAGGCAAATACTACATGATATCACTTATTTACAGAGCCTTCTTAGGCTCTGTAAAAAAAACTAGTGAATATAAAAAAAAAGAAACAAACTCACAGATATAGAGAACAAACTAGTGGTTACTAGTAAGGAGAGGAAAGGAGGTAGGGGATTAAGAGATATGTTACTATGTACAAAATAAATAAGCTACAAGGATATATTATACAGCATAGGAAATATAGCCAATATTTTATAATAACCATAAATGGAGTATAACCTTCAAAAATGGTGAATCATGTTGTACACCTGAAATTATACAATGTTGTAAATCAACTATACTGAAATTAAAAAGAATATAAATTAAAAGATAAAATTATTTTTTTAACATCTTCATTGGAGTATAATTGCTTTACAATGGTGTGTTTCTGCTTTATAACAAAGTGAATCAGCTATACATATATATATGTATATACAGCTATACATATATATCCCCATATCTCCTTCCTCTTGCATCTCCCTCCCACCCTCCCTATCCCACCCCTCTAGGTGGTCACAAAGCACCAAGCTGATCTCCCTGTGCTATGTGGCTGCTTCTCACTAGCTATCTATTTTACATTTGGTAGTGTATATATGTCCATGCCACTCTCTCACATAGTCCCAGCTTACCCTTCCCCCTCCCCATGTCCTCAAGTCCATTCTCTATGTCTGCATCTTTATTCCTGTCCTGCCCCTACGTTCTTCAGAACTATTTTTTTTTTAGATTCCATATATATGTGTTAGCATACGGTATTTGTCTTTCTCTTGCTGACTTACTTCACTCTGTATGACAGACTCTAGGTCCATCCACCTCACTACAAATAACTCAATTTCATTTCTTTTTATGGCTGAGTAATACTCCACTGTATATATGTGCCACATCTTCTTTATCCATTCATCTGTTGATGGATATTTAGGTTGCTTCCATGATCCTGGCTATTGTAAATAAAGCTGCAATGAACTTTTTTTTTTTTTTCGGTACGCGGGCCTCTCACTGTTGTGGCCTCTCCCATTGCGGAGCACAGGCTCCGGACGTGCAGGCTCAGCGGCCATGGCTCACGGGCCCAGCCGCTCCGCGGCATGTGGGATCCTCCCGGACCGGGGCACGAACCCATGTCCCCTGCACCGGCAGGCGGACTCTCAACCACTGCGCCACCAGGGAAGCCCTGCAATTAACTTTTTGAATTATGGTTTTCTCAGAGTAAATGCCAGTAGTGGGACTGCTGGGTCGTATGGTAATCTTATAGCCTTATGTTAAATAAAAATATATTAAACTCTGAAACATAGGTTTATTATCAATATCAATCTCTTTCCTCCTTCTCCACTTCCTCCCCATCCTTTTTATTCTCCTCCTTCTCCTTCTGTCTGTCTCTGCTTCTCCTTCATTTCACTCACATGTATATACAATGATGTTGAAAAATACCAAATATACTTTTGAGCCTAACTACCCACTATAAAAACATTTTGTGATACTTTAAAGCTATGACCAGAATCCATGAAATTATATAACACATGAATTAAAAACTACTTAGAGTGACACTTGCATCCTTCTCAAAATGTTCAGATATATCTGCATTCAAACCCTCTCTGAACAGAATATCAAGCATGGAAACTCTATTATTGGCTAAACTCACCTTACATATACTTTCATTAACAAGTGTTAAAAGCTGTGATGTTAAAAACAGAATTTAGAAAAAACTTGATAATGTTTTTCTCTATGTAGAAAAATGTGGTAACTGCCAAATCTATAAATGAGAATCTGTTATGTATGCATTTCATAACATTTGCTATAAATTATGGAGTTGTGGACACTCAACATATATAACAAAATATAACACAGCACGGATGGTGAACTAACATTGAGGTCTTCCTTGTATCATTCTTGCCAGATAACCTCTAAAGGATGTTATGCCTCATAATAAAGATGAAAACATAACAATTTTCTTATATTAGTATAGGCCATATTATTGGTATAGCCATAGAAAAGAGGTAAATTTTTCATCTTTGGGCACATTTATATCCTTGGTCAATGAAATTATTAAGATAAATAAAATAGACTCTAGTCATCTTAAACTGATTATTTGCAAAATCCTTTTGTTTCTGCCAATAGAATCAGACATGTGATTATATTAAGCAATGAAATTACTCTAGGGTTTCGTATATTCTCAAATAAAACTACTTATATACAACATTAGCCATTATTTAATAACTATATGCATACAAACATATAGTGGCTTTCGTGACTACACATTAAAGAATATACTGAATTTTTTACCTTTACCAAAAACTTACTGAATATTACAGATACATAAAATTCAAAACTACCAAGTCCCACGAGCAGAAATGGTGACAGAAAGCAACTAAGGCCATGAAAACATACCAAAGTGCCCCCCAGACCTGTTCTTCCACATTTATCTTAACTCATTCTTCCTACTTTGTCACTAAACTCATTTGCATTGCTTGCTTTAACTCCTTTCCTTGATAACTGTATATTATTTAATGGATACATTTGTCAAAATAATTTACTCATATCTCACTCTTTATATCTTTTTTGTATGTTGAGAATAGTAGGTGTATTTTTCCCAAAAAAAGGGAAATATAAGAAGAGGAAGCAACCACCTACATGGAGAACAGATTTTCTGCTTTTAGCTGAATTAAATTACAATGTACGATGATGTTAATTTCTCCGAAGTAAAACACAACAGAATGTTACGATTTTATTCCAAACATACAATTATCTTTGAACTATTTTAAACACAGATTAAAAATAGACTATAACTTTTAATACTATTTAAATATCTAGAAATAAGTTCTATTATTAACAAATATACAGAATACAACAGGCCTTGTACTATTCTTTACTATTGTTCTTTACTATTCTTTACTATTGTTGCATTACTCTAAATAGCAAATCAGCTACTACTATTAGAGCCTCAAAAACTATAGCATTAAATCACCAAATTAAGCGAATAAATGTATTCTTATACGGAAATTAATGGCTGTGCTTTACGCAGTTTAGTATCTCTGTTGAAATGACATCCAATTTCAATTCAGAACTTTCTCGTCTCCTCTGACCTCTAGCAATTTTGTCAGCAGAGGTGGAAACTGAGGCTCTAAGCAAGTGAGTTTCGTGAATAACAAAATTGCATCGTTATCTTTGGCAACTTTTGCCTAGCACATGGGCTGTCATACACTAGGTGCCCAATAAATGCTTATTGACTTGAACGACTGCAATTTTTACTAAACAATAATTTGTACTCCCTTCTTTTGGTCATGGCTCCAGAAAGAGAAGGAAGGCCCAGATCTTCCACACACTGCACCCAGAGGCAGCAAAGGGTTAAAATCACTCTATATACCAATAAACCACATCACTATGGAAAATCGAGGCCAAAGGTGCACTCCTCTCACATACAAGCAGGTACATGAGCCTAGATCCTGACTTCACTCTTTCTTGTTTTTTTATTGATATAAAGAGTGAAAAATATATTGATATATAATTCACATACCATAAAATCCACCCTTTTAAAGGATATAATTCAGCATTTTTTAGAATATTCATGGAGCTGTGCAACGATCAACACGACATCATTTCAGAACATTTTTTCACCTCAAAAAGAAACCTTGTAGCCATTAACAGCCATTCCCCATTCCCTCAGCCCTCCAGTCTCTGGCAACCACTAATCTACTTTCTGTTTCTGGGGATTTGCCTAGTCTGAACATTTCATATAAATAATCATACAATATGTGGCCGTTTGTGACTGACTTTTTTCACTTTGTTTGTTGTTCAGCATGTTTTCAAGGTTCATCTGTATTGTAGTATATATCTCTACTTCATTCCTTTTTATTACCACATAACCTATTATATAAATTATTACATTTCATTTACCCATTCATCAGTTGATTGATATTAGGGTTGTTTTCACTTTTTGGCTACTATAAATACTGCTGCTACAAACTTCTGTGTACAAGTCTTCGTGTGACATAGGTTTTCATTTCTCTTGGGTGTATGCCTAGGAGTGCAACTGCTTAACCCAATTCTAAACATTTCAAGGAACTGCTAACCTGTTTTCCAAAATGACTGCACCATTTTACAATCCCAGCAGCAATGTTTAAGATTTTAATGTCTCCACCTGCTAACAACACTCGTTATTGTCTTTCTGATTTTAGCCATCCTAGTGGGTATGAAATGGCATCTCATTGTTGTTTTAATTTGCATTTCTCTAATGACTAATACTGTTTTCAGGTGCTTACTGACAATTTCTGTATCTTCTTTAGAGAAATATACACTCAAATATTTTACCTACTTTTAATTGGGTTGTCTTACCATTGGATTGTACAAGTTCTTTATATCAGGGGTCTCCAGCCCCCCATACCAGTCCGTGGCCTGTTAGGAACCAGGCT
Organism: Mesoplodon mirus; assembly: GCF_964341445.2. NCBI lineage: Eukaryota > Metazoa > Chordata > Mammalia > Artiodactyla > Ziphiidae > Mesoplodon > Mesoplodon mirus. Next base: position 4,821,569 of record NC_138987.1, on the reverse strand, counting down.
GCACAGCAGGAGGTGAGCAGTGGGCAAACAAGCAAAGCTTCATCTGCCGCTCCCCATTGCTCCCCATTAGCGCCTGAATCATGCCCCCTATCACTCGCATTACTGCCTGAACCATCCCCCTGCCACCCAACTCCCCGCTCCACCCTCATCTGTAGAAAAATTGTGTTCAATGAAACCGGTCCCTGGTGCCAATAACGTTGGGGACCTCTGCTTAATATAGCATGGATACTAGTCTCATCAGATAAATGAATTTCAAGTATTTTCTCCCATTCTATGGGTTATTGATTCACTTTCTTGATGTTGTCCTTTGTAGTACGACAAATTTTAATTTTGATAAAGTCCAATCTATCTATTTTTCCTTTTGTTGCTTATACTTTTGGTGTCATATCTAAGAAACCATTGCCTAATCCAAGATCATGAAAATTTACTCCTACATTTTCTTTTAAAAGTTTTATAGTTGTAGCTCTTACATTTAGGTCTGGAATCCATTTTGAGTTAATTTTGGTATACTTCACACCATATACAAAAGTCATTCTTTTGCATGTGGATATCCAATTTTTCTAGCACCATTTGTTGAAAAGACTCTTCTTTCCCCACTGAATTACCTTGGCAACCTTGTAGAACACTCTATAGCTTCTTAAAGGCAAATGTTTATCTGTTTAGATAGTAACGGAATTTTCTAATTGCTCTACCATTAGATTTAAGGTTGTAGTTCATTTTTATAAGATTTTCTTGTGGTTCTATTCTCAAATCCTCTGTTTAAACTGGTAGCAACCCTAAATTTTTTTTTCATTTCAAAGACAATACTGTTTTAAAATCTAAACTTCATTTTCTAGGTGTATTGTGCTAAGCATAATATCACATTGACTCTTTGGGACAACATTATGAAGAAAGTTCTAAAACATTAATTTAGTTATAAGCTCTACTATGGTTGTTCACTCTTTTCAAGAAGAACTATGAGCAGAAGCAGGACTCATTACGCAAAGCCAGACTGCCCTTAAATTTACTAAAACAGCTAGTGTAGAAGATAGCTCTTGCCTTAGAGCTGCCTGATAGATCTTTGCTTTGCTAACAGTACCCAGGTTTCATTTTAGGAAACAACTTTCCTTCCCTACAAGATATCTTGCTGGAGCAGTAAATCAAGGTGCTATGCGCTCCCACTACAGACCCCCCAAGGAGTGCCTGAAGGTCTTATCATGGGTCTTTTCCTTTTTCCATCCATATAAGGATAAGTTGTGGCAACAACCTGAAGTACAAGCTCTTAGAAATTCAAGCGAGGTAATGCAAGGACAGAGTCAGCAATCTGAGTTCATACATCCCATGGAGCTGCCAGGGAAAGATGATTAAAATGCTCCTACTCCGAAAAGCCATATTAATATGCCTGGCTCTGGTCTATCTGAAGCCTGGTTTATGTTACTCCTTTCAATAATGGAAACTACACCATAAACTTCAAATAAATTAATTTATTTGCTTAAGCTAGTCATAAAAATTCACTGATTGAAAAAAAAGAACCTTAACTTATATAGTCAATTCCAAAGATATCACTAGAGATTTTAATCTTGTTTTCTAATATGATTTTTTCCATAAATGAAAACTGATAAGCTTTCTCAGAGAGTCTGTTTAATAGCTGGGTCAACACAAATTACACAATTGCTTGATTTAATGAGCTTGTTTAAGCAGGTGGTTTCTAGCATCATTAATGTCATCATAACTTGTCTCCTTGTCTGGGAAACACTATCCCACTAACTTGCATACAGCTTTGTACATGTGTATATTCCTTAGATGCTTTTGACTTAAGTTAGCCAAACTGCTTTCCAAGTACTTTTCGAGGGAATATTAATTAATGGCAGACACCAAAAAACAGAGAAAGAACTGAATTTTGGCATGTGTTTTTAATTTAAAGATAAGAAGAAAGTGATGAGTTACAAGATTTTTTTTCCTGCCAAAATATTGTGGAATAAAGACTCAGTATGTGGGAACTACCACTCAACCTGATGGAGTAAATTTCCATGATCTTGGGTTAGGCAATGGCTTCTTCGGTATGACATCAAAAGTAAGAGCAACAATAGAAGAAAAAAAAAGATCAATTGGGCTTTATCAAAAGTAACGAAGTAAGAAGGCTTTAGAGGATTCCATCCTCTAGCCATTAAAATAGCCCCTGACTTTCTAATCTTTCCAGTTAAGGCCTCAGACACCATGGAGTAGAGGTAAACATCCCTACATTTGGACTATGCCCTATCTAAATTTCTGACCCATGTATTCCATGAGCATACAAAATGATGACTGTTTTATATCACTAAGTTTTGAGGTTTTTTTTTTAACAGCAACAGGAACAGATTTTGATTCCTGTAAGTGGGGTACCACCATAACAAATCTAAAACATGCGCCAATAGATACCCAGAACAACAGATATGGGTCTTGTCCCTTCCAATCTATTGGGAAGTACAGACAAGTAAATAAGCAACAGCAATAAAGAACTAAAAAGCACCATGATAAGATGAAATGACTACACTGGAATGTGAGCATGAACGCCTCTCCTTGTCTGTGGTTCTCAGGGAAGATTTCCTCTGTGTAGTGGCATCTAAAGTGAGGACAGAAAAGTAGGAAGACAGTGTTCAAAACCAAAGCAAGATCATGTGTAAAGGCTCGGGGGCCATATAGCCATGCAACATTTGAGAACATACATTAAGCTTCTGTGTGACCGGAGCTCAGAATGTGAGAAAGTAAGAGGTGAATCTGAACTGAAGAAAGGGGTGGAGGTCAAGCTCTAAAATACTTTATACAACATTCTAAGTAGTTTTTTCTTACCCTAAGGGCAAGACCACCGATGTTTTAAGCACGGAGACAGCATGATTACACATCATTTTGAGTAACGTGGGGAGAACGCATTGAAAAGTAGTGGCAGAGAGAATGCAGAAAGCCACCACAACGGATCTAGGGAGATAGTGGGCTGAATTAAGTAGTTGCCACAGAGATGGAGAATCCTGAACAGATTCTAGAATGAGTCAAACAGTAAGATAGAGAAAAGTAAGAGTCAAGGATGAAGACCAGGTTTTTGACTTTGGCAAGGGATTGAATGGTAGAACCAGAGCCTGAGAAAGAGAACCAAAAAAGAAGAAGAGCTGGTGGGGGAATATGGAAAATCATAATGAAGTGTTTGGTTCCTTCTAAATATAGAATGAAAAAACTTATAAACATAAGAAATTGACGGATTTCTCATATATATGACTATTTCTTCAGGGATGTTTTTAAAAATAGATGCTTAAAGAAAAAATTTAATAAGCATCAAATATTTGTACATTAAATATTAAAACACTTAAGAAATGTTTTTCACTATGTGGGAAAGGGATCAAGCCCTCCCTCCTCAGAATCAATGGCTGCTATTTTCAGTTTTAATATTCAATACGTAAATATTCGCATCAGAAGGAAGAAACTATCCTTTAAGAAACTGCTTCTCCAAAAAGAAAAGATACCCAGATTCAGCAATCTAGTCTAGTCTTTCAGAAAATGGGAAATCAATGAGAATCTTCATGCTGGTGTGTTTGGAATTACTTAACAAGCCATCACGTGGCCACTGAACCAAATTCTCTCTCATCTCACAGCCCAGCACCCCTACACTGAGAGGCCAGATTAGCTATACTCACCAACTAAAAATAAACTCTTCCTTCCCTACCACAATTTGCCTCTTAACTCAGCTGGACAAAACAACACAATATTCATCGTGATTGACAGAATACTTTCAGATCTAATTATAATTTCCACCAGTTTCTGAACATGTTTTGTTTTCAATATGAATTCCAACACAACTGGATGATTCACACATCAATATGAATCGAGGGCTCTGGTGAGGACAAACATCTGTACTGTTGCACATGCAGATGATAAATTGGTAGGATCAGAGTTTGTTTATTTTGTTCACAGAATAAGGTCAATAAGGCCAAGGTCAAAAGCTTACTCCTTTTTGGGGAATTCGAAATTGCATCCCTAACAGAGGCTAATGTGTTCATAAAAGCATACAACTGATTCCAAGGGTATCCTCGTATCAAGGCTGTATTATGAAAAACCCATGGACACTTCCAGAAAATCAAATTAATGTTTATGCCTGGGTGACTGTGTATCAGGAGCTCTCAGTGTGTCCCACATGCTGTTCAGTCAGCACCACACAAAAATAGTGTTCTAACACCTTGGCATTTTTCATGGTCTTACTATTGAAGCTTTTCCCTTACTGTGTTTCCTGCCATACTTCACTATTATCTCCTAGTTCTGTACGTTTGTGATTTTCTGATTTGTTTTTGCATGTAGAGTTCTACCTTGGCCCTAGTACCTGACAATGAGTGCTATTTCTGCAGCTACATCGCTGTACCTCCTTACTCAGGGCAGGATTCAGACTCTCTCACCCCTTGGCCTCCAGCCACCATGACTCCATATTCTGTATAATCCAGCCTAGCAGATGGGCCACTCTATCTTGGTTCAAGCCCTCACCACACTTTCCCTTAAAGTTCCTCAAGGAAAGCCAGCCAAGACCTCCTTCTAAACTTTAGAGATAAATTGCCAATGGCCTATATAATACTGCCACTTGAATGTCTTCCAGGAATCTTAAACTGAAAACCACATTTGGACCCAATCTCCCATCTCCCCACCCATCGATCAATTCCTTCTTCTGAATGGTTGCTTACACCAGAAATAAGGGAGACATTCTTGGGACTCTCCTTTCCCTCACCACACACCAAGGCCTGTCTTGTCAATTCTGCCTCCAAAACCCAGTAGAAACACTCCTAACTACTCTCCAGTTACCTGACTCTTAGATTAACTGATATTTTCCATCTCTTCTATAAAAAGACACTGACTAGCAACCATGGCACATTGAATGCTTGCAATCAATACAAGGTTTACTTCTAGCATCACCCTGCATTTTTACTCCCTCCAATCAAATGGCATCTGTGCCAGAAGTCAGTTGTATTTTGATCCAAACTTGCTGATACCAATATGCACTTATTACTGAAATTATATATTTCAATTATATACTATATAAACTGGTTAATTTTGAATTTTAAAAAGTTTGGCTCTACAAAAACAAGGTAGAATGTTTTGGAAGATTTCCAAGAAAAATTGCTATATGAATTTTTAAATCCCATAATGGACAAAACTGGAAAAAAAAAGAAGCTAGAAAGTTCTGTGCTGTCATTCTCATCCCTGCTTCATACAGACATTTACAGATATCTTTCAATTCTTGCTTCAGGTAAGGGAGCCAAAACCGGAAATAATGGAAGATGTAACTACGGGTATGGTTCACACAAAAGCAAACCCAACAAAATCAGTTCAGAACTCCAATTCACAGATTCACATTCAACGAATGGTCCCAAGCTGTTTCAAAAGATTGGCAATGAGTACTTATATTCTTTAAGTTAAAATAAAATATAGGACCTGCGTATATATTTTTTTAGTATTTCTCTTTAACCAGATTTTTCAACTAAGTAACCAACTAGTGCAAATTCCATTGGATAATACAAATAATAATAGTAGCTAATATTTACTGATATGAACCCTGTACCAAACACAACTATCCTCTTTTACAGATAATGAAACTGAGGGCTGCGTCTGTATATCCTGACTCTGCCCATCACTTTGACCACCCTTGTATTCCTTCAGTGGCCTCCTAGCCAGTCTCTACACTTCCACTCTCACTCCACCAATTTTCATGAATCAATGAATAGCAGAAAGTATTTTTTAATTCAACCCTACTTATTCCATCCCCTACTTAAAAGCTTTTCAATGTCATTACACTTGGAAAAATATTCAAAATCCTTACAAGGTTCTTCTTGACCAGGCACTTATATATTTCTCCCTCTTTCCCTCCTAACCCATGCTTCCTTGTTCACTGCATTCCAGTTACCTTGGCCTTCTTTTAGTTTTCAAAATGTGCCAAGATCTTTCCCATTTCTAAGAATTTTTCCATGCTATTTACTCTGTTAAAACGATTCTCTTGGGCCTCCCTGGTGGCGCAGTGGTTGAGAGTCCGCCTGCCGATGCAGGGGATACGGGTTCGTGCCCCGGTCTGGGAGGATCCCATATGCCGCGGAGCGGCTGGGCCCGTGAGCCATGGCCGCTGAGCCTGTGCGTCCGGAGCCTGTGCTCCGCAACGGGAGAGGCCACAAAAGTGAGAGGCCCGCGTACAGCAAAAAAAAAAAAAAAAAAAAAACGATTCTCTTTTTTAGTTTCTCTTCATCCTTCAGACCTCAACTTGAGCATCAACTTGTCTTGGAATTCCAATTTAATTACCTCTTCTTGCTAATATTTAAACTCATTAGCACTCAATAATTTTCTTTCATAAGACAGGACAATTGAAAAGTATGTATCTATTTGTGATTATTTTACTCTCATCTTTCAGGGGGTAAGAGCCATATGTATTTCATTCACCTCCACCATACCTCCCACAGTACCTTTAATCTAGAAGATAAACTCACAAATAATTATTCAATGAATCAATCCATCAATGTTCATATCTGAAGCAGAGAACAGAGGCAATGCCAAAGAGTTTTCAAGTGGCCATAAAACGTCCACTACCAAAGGGTTTCCTAAAAATGGGTGATGGTCACTCTCCAGTGATGCTGTGAAATATCTCCAGGTATGAGACTCCTCCACCACCTACATTATATTCTGTTTCTATTTTAACCATCATTATATTTGAGATGTCTAATTCATGAACTCAGAATTGTATTCCTCTTTAACACAGATCTAGTAAATATACCAAATAATATCTATGTAACATTAGCATTTGTGTTCACTTTCTTAACTTAGGCAGACATTAAAAATATTAAATATATAGGTCATTTGATTGTATATTAGAATACTGTTCCAGAAATCAAAATAGTTCCTAAGGCAGCCAGTAGCCCATCTACATACACTAACATCTCCCTCCTTCCATGAACCGCACTTGAGGAGAAAACTTCAAGTCTTCACTCAAGCTCTAGTGTTATTTTAGACACAATCCCAGCAAGCATAGCTTGCAGTCAGAATCAGCAAATAAAGAGGATTGGCTTTCTAGAAGTAGGCACATTGCCAGTGGTGAGAAATAACAGTAGACATGAGAATTCACCAAAAGTCAGCTGTCTGGATCCATTTAGTACATGGTCAAGCAGGGCTACATATTTTAATATATCCTGAGGACAGTGTCATGTCAGTGGGCAGTGTAATAATAAAAATGCCTAATGATGACCTTGTATTATGAAGGAAATTTATATTATTTTCACTGTATACTGCTTCAAAAGACAAGGAAGAGAGTACTACATCATAGGGGGGCAATCACCTGAAAAACATGTATTCATCTGGAATATGTCATTTCCTGACAACATGTCACGAAATCAAGGTATTACACTATCTTAGAGTTTTGCATTCCATGCCTTATTAAAATAAAATAAAAATAGGCCCCATAAAGTTTCAAACATAAAACTTTCCTAATATTCCTCTAAAGAAGGGGCATCACATAAATTACCAAAATAAAAGATTAATCGTTCTGCTTCAGTGATTTTATAATTGTGAAGTGCCATCTTCTGAGAATAAGACTTCGATTAATAAGGAACATAAGAAATAGTGCAGCATAAAGTTTTAACAAGATTTTCCAAAGTAGGAAAGCACTTTAACCTAACAGTCTTCCAAACAGATGAACTAGGTTGAAAGTCTAACGTTTCCAAAATAATAATACAAAATGATTACATATTATATGTACTTATGTATTTATATTTGATTCCCACTGTACATTATCTTTGGATTCTCTCAAAGCACATTCTTCACAAACTGCTACAATAGGAGCCCAAAGTAAATACAGTAAATGGAAACCTGCTTGATCAAGAATCATGTAGACTAATTCAAACACTGATTACTAGAAATTTAATTACCGATCAAAATTAAATAGAGTTATAAAACTGCAAAGACAAAAATTATAATAGAAATTATGTTCACTATGTGCCAGATATTGTTCTAAGTAAGCATATTATCAGAAGGATCTCATCTAATCCTTAGAACAAAGCTAGCAAGTAGGTACTATTATAATCCTCAGTTAAAGCTGGAAAACCTAAGGCACAGAAAGGTTTATATGTTGCTTTAAACTTGCACAGCTAGTAAATGATGAAGTTGGATAAGATTCGTGAAAGTCCACCTTCAGAACATACTTTTAACCATACCAAAATACTATCAATGAGGTCTTTAACTATGCACATAAAAGACATAGCTGTATTTCATGTTTAGAGAGTTATTATGTGGAATACACATAAAAGTGATATAAAACAAAATTTTGGAGAATGCTTTTTTCCTCAAGTGTTTGTTTTATATGTGAAGAAAAGCACAAAGTGCCAATGATTTAATACAAAATAAGATGCATTCAGTGATCTTCAAAACATTCTAATTCAATGACCTCAAAATATTTTACTGTTTTAAACTAAAGGTTATAGAAGAACAGCAGTATGCTCTTCTTCAAACTGCCTCAAATCCCAGAAGCCAGTAGTCTATAAAGAGTGTGCTACTGTATAAATTAACAATATAACACAGAGTCATAACCAGTGTTTTAGAATCAGCAGAGTCCAAGGCATGCACTAGAGATGTAAATTTTCAATGTAGACAAAACAGCCTTCTGTCTATCCTAGAAAATGCCATCTAGGATTTTCATAGCTAGAGAGGAAAAGTCAATGCCTGGCTTCAAAGCATCTAAGGACAGGCTGACTCTTTTGTGAGGGGCTAATGCAGCTGATGACTTAAAGATGAAGCCAATGCTCATTTTACCATTCCCCAAATCCTAGGATCCTTAAGAATTATGCTCAATCTACTCTGCCTGGGCTCTGTAAATGGAACAACAAAGCCTGGATGACAGCACATCTGTTGACAACATGCTCTGATGGAGATGTACAAGATTCATGTTGTTTTCATGCCTGCTAACACAACATCAATTCTGCAGCTCATGGATCAAGGAGTCATTACGACTTTCCAGTCATTATTTAAGAAACACATTTTCTAAGGCTACAATTGTCATAGATAGTGATTCCTCTGAAGGATGTGGGCAAAGTCAATTGAAAACCTCTGGAAAGGATTCATTATTCTAGATGCCATTAAGAACATTTGTGATTCATGGGAAGAGGTCAGAATATCAACATTAACAGAAGTTTGAAATAAGTCAATTCAAAGAGGGGTTCAAGACTTCAGAAGAGGAAATAACTGCCGATGTGGTGAAAATAACAAGAAAACTAGAATTAGAAGTGGAACCTGAAGATGGGACTGAATTGCTGTAATCTCATAATAAAACTTGAAAGGATAAGGAGCTACTTCTTATGGATGAGCAAAGAAGTGTTCTCTTGAGATGAAACCTACCCTGAGTGAAGATGCTATGAAGATTGCTGAAATGATGACAAAGGATTTAAAAATTACATAAACCTAGTTGTTATAACAATGGCAGGGTTTGATAGAATAGACTCCAATTTTGAATGAAGTTCTACTATGGGTAAAATGATATCAAACAGCATTGATGCTACAGAGAAATCATTCGTGAACAGAAGAGTCAATCGATGCAGCAAACCTCACTGTGGTATTCTTTTAAGAAATTCCCACAGCCACCCCAGCCTTCAACCACACTGATGGGTCAGCAGCATCAACACTTAGGCAAGACCCGCCACCAGCAGAAAGATTACACCTTGCTGAAAGCTCAGAGATGGTTAGGATTTTTTTTAACAATAAGGTACTTCTAAATTAAGGTATGCACATTTTTTTAGACATAATGGTATTGCACACTTGATAGACTATAGTGTAAATATAAACTTTTGTGTGCACTAGGAAACCAAAAAATTCATGTGATTCCCTTTATTGCACTGGGCTGGAACCAAACCCACAATGTCTTGAGGTGTGCATGTAAACATTTATTAACTGCCTTCTATATCCCACTGGCTCTGCCAAAGGTGGCGATACAGCAGTGAATAAGAGGGCCATGGTCCCTGACTTCAGAATATTTGCAAAATGCCTGGATGGCTTTTGCAAGCACACGGTAGGCACCCAATAAATGGTTACTGATACTGTCACTGTTATTAGTATTTATTAGCATTATTCTGGCCCAGCAAAATGCTGACAATATTGAGATGAGAGCTAGGCCTCTCTCTCCACTAGGAACATCTATTCCATTACTCTCTACAGTGTGTCTTGAAGTAAAGGAAGTTTAAATGAGGGTATATTTACGAGAGAAGAAAGGGAGATAAAACCACTGAGCAGACCCACTGGGACCCCACAAGCATAGATACAATTCCATTGTGAAAAGCATCTTGGCTTTATATAAGATGTAGAAGCCTCCTCTTATGGGTCTTTATTTGAGCCTGGGAAAATATTTCTCAAGGTAAGGGTAAAAACCCTTCTCCAATATGGCTGGATACTCTTCCTCCTTCTGTGACCAGAGAGCAGGACTACATCTTCATTTTTAAATATTTATTTAGTTCAGATGACCAGGTGGTCTTTCTCAGGAAAAAGAACAAGTAACCTATTCTGGGAGAGGTATACTCCTCTTGTTCCAATTTTCTATTGTCCAGAACAAGTACAGATTTCCCTTTGGGGACCCAAAGGGTAGGTTGGTTGGAGAAAAGAAGGTCATGGACTGACCAAACAGGCCCCAAACCAGTTACTGAAATTGTCAATGGAGAACTAACTAAAAATACACAGCAATCATCCATATGAACAGTGCCAAGGCTATTACACTGTCTCACTATAGCAGACATTCCTGTTCCATTCAGATTCATGGATATGTACCACACATTAATTGGAAGGGGAAAAGTCATCAGTTATAATAAATGAAGAAAATTTAAAAAGCAGGATACTGTGAAAGGTTTTTTATCTATGTCAAAATTTCACTGAATATTCAAAGTTCCTGCAACATCCAATGAACTGATATTTATTAAATAAACACTACGTGTCAGTGACTATCAAACTCCAGTGGGATAAAGTCCATTTGACTTGAAAATTAGAGATAATGGGTAACAAGGACACAACAGTTTCAAGGACAATCTCTTCTACGGATAGAGAGTTACCAGCAGAAGTCAGAAGGAAATTGGTTTCAATTTGGCAAATGAGGATATAAAAGAGGGAAATGTAACCTCTTCTTTTAAGAGATTTAGGAGAAGAATGAAAGACTCAGAGACACAGATAGACAGACTCAGTCCTTAAGCCTCAAGCTACTTGTCTGTGTTTGCCTGAAAGTGAGAGGATATGTATGCATGGGTGTGTGGACGTGCACACACACATAAGGGGGGCCCTGCACACATGTTCGTTTTAAAGCTGAGCCAGATAGCTTGTTTCTAGCCTTCGTGAAGAAGGCTGTATTAAGGGAGATGTTGAAAATTAAACAAAAAGAGGAACTAACTGAAGGAATCAATTCTCAGAGAGGAAAGGAGGTAACTGGACCAAGAGGAATTAGCCTTGGATAGGAGAAGTCTTGTAGATAATCTTAAAGCAAAGGTCTTTGGGGGAAAAATATAATTCTTGATGTAGAATTTATAAAGTGTATGATGGAGTAAAGAAAACTAAAATACTCTTATTTCCAAGAATAAATAGAGCTCCATAAATGGAAAGACAAACGTGAAAAGTACAGCCACATATCTTCCCAGATACAACACAAAATGCCACTTACAGTATTTTCCCTTTATTGTTTATATGAAACAACACTCATGAAAGGGTTTTTTTTATTGGATTGCCCTAAATATATGTTCCCTTTGGTATGAGAATTTTCATCTTATAGTAACATCTTCCCTGTCACCAGTTAAAAGCTACCTAATTTACAGTGGAATCTTTGGTCTGTTATGAAAATTAAACTTCACTTACAAATCATAATAATGTATCATTTGAATGTTTTAATGAAAGTTAAAAAAGAACCTTCCTACTGCACAGGTTTAAAAGGTGTATTTGGGTTTGAATAAAAGAGAAAAATCAAAATGTAGCTCTCTTTTTATAATACAAAATTATGCTCTTGCTTCCAAAGAATAGGACACAGATGGGGCAAACAAGAACTTTCCAGTCAAGCAGTCTAGCAAACACTACCTTAGCCAAGTGATCAAAGTTACTATCACCAGGAGTAAGTGATGTTGATACTATGTACCTCCTGATAGGAGGTGAGAAGGTAGGAACTGGGCTACGGTGGTATTCTTCACCAAGCCTCACAACTCAAGTCTAATATTATTCGAAACTAAATTGAGGAATACTTTATAAATCACCCACCAGTAACCCTGAAAAAACGTCAAGGTCATGCAAAAGAAAAGGCTAAAATACTGTCACAGGTCAGAGGACACTAAGTCATGATGGGTAAATGCAATGTGATAACTTGGACTGGATCACTGAACAGAAAAAGGGACATTAGTGGAAAAATTTGTGAAATCCAAATAAATTCCGGAACTTAGTAAATATTAATGCACTGGGGGTTTCCCTGGTGGCGCAGTGGTTAAGAATCTGCCTGCCAAAGCAGGGGACACGGGTTCAAGCCTTGGTCCGGGAAGATCCCACATGCCACCGCATACCACAATTACTGAGCCTGTGCTCTAGAGCCCACGAGCCACAACTACTGAGCCAGCAAGCCACAACTACTGAAGCCTGCTCACCTAGAGACCGTGCTCTGCAACAAGAGAAGCCACCGCAATGAGAAGCCAGCGCACCACAACGAAGAGTAGCCCCTGCTCGCCGCAACTAGAGAAAGCCTGCACACAGCAATGAGGACCCAACACAGTCAAAAAAAACAAAAAATATATTAATGCACTAATACTGGTTTCCTAGTTTTGACAAATATACCATGGCTAACCTTAGGGGAAATGAGTAAGAGGAGTAAGAAAACTCACTACTATCTTCACAATTTTTCTACAAATATAAAATAACCCCCAAAATGCAAAGTTTATTTAAAAATCAACTTACTTTAAAAAAAGAAATTAAATTAAAACCCAGTATCTATTTCTGAATTACCTCAAATTGTAATTAAACTGCCGCAACAGAAGCACTCATGTCCCCAGTTAAAGCATGAGAACAGAATAAAAGGTTAATTTTGAAGTATAGTTATAAAAATCTTGAATTAAAATTAGCAACATGAAATCTACTGCCTACATTGTAAGAGCCATTCTGTTTATAGTCTCTTTCCTTCTGTTCTGAAACTATTTTTGCCATTTTATTGGACTCAGTTTTAGATGTCTTTCTGATATTTCTGAAAATACCTTTTTTATATTAATTGGCTATATTCTCATGGACACAGATGCTACCCAACCGTGAACCAAACTGCTATGCTAGTTGTGCTCTTCAGAATGTGAAGGCACCTTGGGCTACGACCCTAATACGAAAAGTAAGCATGTAAACTGGATCCAAAACACAAAGACTGTCACTTGGTTCATCAAATGATAGCATTTATTTAATACTTCCATATGATCCTTAAATATGTATTTCCTTTTTTAAACAGCCTTATTGAGACATAATTTATACAGTCTAAAATTCACCCACTTAAAGTGTACAATTCAGTGGGTTTTATTATATTACCAGAGTTGTATAACCATCACCACGATCTAATTTTAGAACATTTCATCATCCAAAACAGAAACCCCATACCCATGAGCAGCCACTCCTCATTCCCCATCCCACCCTCAACCCAGGCAACTGTTAATCTACTTTACAGCTCTGTAAGTTTGCCTATTCTAGACATGTCATATTAATGAAATCAAACATGTGGTCCTTTATGACTGGCATCAGTTAACATAATGCTTTCAAGATTCATCCATGTTGTAGCATGTATCAGCACGTCCTTTCTTTTTATGGCCAAATAATATTCCATCGAGTGAGTATACCACATTTTGTTTATCCATTTATCAGCTGATGGACATTAGGGTTATTTCCAATTTGGGGCTATTATGAATAGAGCTGCCAAGAATATTCATTTGTATACAAAGTTTTTGTGTGGACATATATTTTCGTTGCTCTCAAATATATACTTCAAGGTAGAATTGAATTGCTTCATCAATGGTAACTCTATGTTGAACATTTCAAAGAACTGCCCAACTGTTTTCCAAAGTGGCTGCATTATTTTAAGGTCCCTTCAGTAATAAATGAGGTTTCCAATTTCTCCACATTCTCACCAACACTTGTCATTGTCTGTCGTAAGACATGTATTTTCAATACTCATCACTTCTCTTGGTCATGTTACTCCCTATTAAAATTGTTTGTTGTCTTCTGATCTCCTTTCCAAGGAAACTCCTATGTTGCCAAACAACTCTACAAAACAAGTTTTAAATGATACGAAATATACTAAATCCATAATCCATCTTAATTCTATTATTTTCAAAGTGTTTTATTTCATTCCCCTCTGACCTAATCATTAACCTTCTTTCTTCCATTAATAATGACTTTAATATGACTTTTCAAAATATAAATTCCCACTGAAGTAATTCTTAGCAAAGCAATTAATGTGACATGCATTTATATGGGTGATAGGAGCAAAATTATTAATTTAGCCATGTTCATAGACTTCTCTCTTTCTCCAGTCAAAGAAAATTGTGTGATTCAGTTTCTTATTACTGCCCAGGACCCATTAATGAATCATAAAATCAATTGGATGGGTCGTAACTGAGATTTTTAAACAGAGGATGGAGGAGAATAGAGGGGAAGGGTAGAGTGGACCAAAATGGAATGGAATAAAATAGAAATGTTAGAGTCCACTGTATTATTTTCTGATACTTTTCACTCATTTTATATGTTCAGGAAAGTTTGAAAGCCACTGCTGAAATCACAAATTTGATTTTCCCTTACCTCTTAAACAAGAGTAATTCTTTCCTAAATTGAAAGAACTGAAAAAGATAGAAAGGGAAGTATTTTTAAAAGACAGATTGTGAAAAAGAAATTTGGAGAATTAATCTGAAGAGAAAAGAGCTGTGAGTTAGAAAAGGAAATTTTAATAAATGCTGATAGTGAGCTACATATTTAGCTTATTTTTATGTCTGTTGAAGGTCAGAGCAAGTAAAGAATAGGATATATTTTTAATTATTTTGGACTATAAACTTTGCCTCTTGCATGCCATTCTGCTCTGATACTAAGTCATGAGTTTCTAGGTTATTAAAAGCCACATAATATATTCATACTTACAAATATATGTTCATTTATGTAAACAGGCATTTATTATGATTGGAAAAGATGACTTAACAACTCTCTATGGAAAGGGAATTTGTCTTTTTTAGAGATCACAGTAGCTTATAGTTAAGAGCATAAACTTTGGAGTCAGGCAGACTTCAGCTTATCCCAACTTTACTTCCAATTATATATGGTACACTGGGAAAATGACTCAATTTTCTTCAGAAAACCCATTAGGTTGCCTTAAAAATCAAATAATATAAGTCATATTAAAACAAACTTAGTGCAATATCCTACAACCCAGCACATAGTATCAGTAAATGGAAGCTATTTTTATTCAAATTATTTTATAAGTCTTAAAAGTATTTGAAAGCAAATAATCCAAAGATATAGTCCATTTTAATCGAGAGAAAGTGAGTGGATACATTAGAAAATGCTGCTGGTGTAAGCAATCAGACAAGGATCAGCACCATTCAGTGATTCTATCGACTATCAGTTCATATAACTACTGAATTCATTACAGTTTTTAAAACTGACATAGGACAAAAAAAAAAAAAAAGAAAGAAAGAAAAGAAAAAAACAGATTATTCCTTGTGTTCCAATTTCCGATAATAAAAGGTAATTATAGCTGAAATCAGCTCTATAACTGTCCCCTGATAGCACAGGAAATCTGTGTACATCAACCAGGTAAAATTATAAGGCATCAAGACATATACAGGAATAGGATATTGAAAACAATTATAACTTATGCATTTTATATAACCTTGATCAAACTACACCATACCTCTGGAAAGAAAAGCAGGCTGGCATAAACACCATTTGTTAAATGTGAAGTAACTGGGGAAAATGGAGATGGAAAGAGCTGATCAAGAAAGTCTAGGAGGGGCTTCCCTGGTGGTGCAGTGGTTGAGAGTCCGCCTGCCGATGCAGGGGACACCGGTTCGTGCCCTGGTCTAGGAAGATCCCACATGCCGTGGAGCGGCTGGGCCCGTGAGCCATGGCCGCTGAGCCTGTGCGTCCGGAGCCTGTGCTCCGCAACGGGAGAGGCCACAACAGTCAGAGGCCCGCGTACCGCAAAAAAAAAAAAAAAAAAAGAATGTCTAGGAAATCAACTGCAAATTAAAATATTGGAATAACTACTTTAAACTCAAGCTCCTGTTGTAACCTGGTTGAAGTCCTTTGCAACCAGTTAGTTCACTTAGAAAATGTCACTTCTGAGAACCTCTAACACTTGCTCATACAACGGAATTACACACATGTCAGAGAGCTTCCACTGTGACCCATAATCCTCCCCAGGCTGCCTACAGAGCGTGAGGTTTCTGAGACACCTCCAGATTATCTAGTAAATTGCACAATTCACTGGTATCTGATTCTAAATAATTCATCGATATCATGACCAAAAGTAAATCTGCAACAAAAATCCTGTCTAGTCTGGTGTCTGACACATAGTAGGTCCTCAACAAGTGTTTATTAGAGGGAGGCAAGAGATCAGGAACAGTAAGATCTATTGTCTTAAGTAACAACACCTATTTCATTTCATTCTCTAACAGAATTTTCCCCAAATTCTAAAAGATTATTTCTTCAATTTTTAGAAAAAACTACAAACATTCATTGCTGTGGACAAAGGTGCGTATTAAATATTGAAGATTAACCTATTTAAAAGAAGTAACAGATAAAAGGGCCATTTGCTCCTAATAACAGGAGCAAAAAGGAAGAGAAGGGATAAAGAGAAAAGCAAAATTAACTGGATACCACCAGGGAATGTTAAGGTACCACCTTATTTTTCCAAAAATTAATGAATAAAGAGAAAAATATAAAACTTATGATACTATTCTTGTTTAAAATGTATCTCACAGTAAATATGAGACAGGTTTATGTAGGGAAATCCTACCTAATAAATGCAAACAGAAGGAAAGAATTAGACCGCCACCATTTTTCAGTATCTAATAAAATAACTGATTTGTGCAATCGATAGCCATCAATGAATGGTAAAACCACTGGGAGCAAAGTTGATGGCAAAGTTCAGGCTGCCACCTGTCACCATCTGAACCCAATCTAAGTATCACCGAAAGTGAAACAACCAGACATCGTTTACCACTGATGTGATGAAATGGGAAATACACAGCACCACTTAATGAATTATTCTTGCAAAAAATATATGTAAATCTAAATAAGTCTTTCAATCTAACTTCCAGTCTACGGGGAACATGTAGAATAGAGGGGAATGAGTTAAATGTCTGGACAAAGGAGTAGTGAGAAAAATCTAAACTCCAAAACGTGGGACTTTCTACAGGACAACTAACTGACTGCTTCTACAAAATGAACAAATGGGAGAGAGGGAAGATGGGATGAAGAGAGGGATGGGGGAAATGAAGAAGGGATGAATGGAAAAAGGAAAGATGGAGGGATGGTGAGAAACGGAGGGAGGAAGGGAGGGGAAGGTAAGGAGAAGGGAGGGAGGGAGGGAGGGAGGGAGGGAGAGAGGGGGAGATGAAAGAAGTTAGCGCGTAGATCCAGAGAACCCAGAAGACTTAAAGAACACAACCAGATCCAAGGTATGGATCTTGTCTGGAACCTGAAGAAACCAACTGTTTAAAACAAACACACATTTCTTAGACAAACAAATGTGAATTTGACAGGAACTGAGAATAACCTTAAGCTCTTTTTATTTGAGGTTATAATTAAACTGTATTTAGTGGTCTACTAATGACGAAGTAATAGCTTTAAGTGCGATACAGCTGAAAGCTAACTACAACAGGTGAAGACAGGAAGCTCCAAGGGAGGGACCACGTTTACTTTTCTCTCTGCTGTGCCCTCTGAGCCTAACACAGCGCCCACACTGAGAGACAATGGGCCACTCAGTGATTACGGAATGACTGTATCTAGGATAGTCTAAGAGCACATCTCAGAAGCTTGCCTGGGAACTTTAACAAGTGAAATACAGCAAATAACAGAAAGCTCTTGAGAACATTCAAACTGCTTAAAGTGGCTAGAATATCACGCACATTCGGAAGAAACATGAGAGAGGCAGCTGCAGTAGCAAGGAGGAAGCAAATCCTAATTACGCTCCATATGTCCTGCTATGAACTGTGTGTTTTACCCGTTTGGTCCAGGGCAGTCACGGAAAGGGTTGCACTACACATAAACTTGAATGAGGTTTTAAAAAGCTTGCCTTAGAACAGTTTTTCAATACCTGCACTGTTGACATTTTGGCCAGGTAATTCTTTATTGTCTTGCGCACTGCAGAATGTTTACCAACGTCCCTAGCCTCTCCCATCTAGATGCCAGTACAACCCAGTTGTGACAACCAATTAAATATCTCCAGACACTGCCAAATTTTACCTGGGGGCAAGGAGCAAAATTTCCTCCAGTTGAGAATCACGGCACTATAACTTTTGTGAATCAGAAGGTGAAACTCAAGGCAGGGAAACAGATCAGAAGGCTACTGCACAAAGAGAGTAAGTACCTGAACTAATGCGGTAGTGTGGGGAATGGAGAAAAACAGATTTGAGTGACAGCAGAGAGGTAAACATAGCAGCCAATTATGGGTAGTGACTGAGGCTTAACAATGGTCAAAGACAATGCCCAGCTACCTCGATTGAGCAACTGGATGGGAGGGCTAATCATTCAAACACCGACTAAAGAAGAGAGGGGGCTCATTTATTCATTTATCCAACAACTAGCGGGTAACGTGGTGAACAACAAAAAATACCAATACCATTCTTCTTCTGGAATTGATTTTCTAATAGATGTACGCAAGTCAACAAACACAAGAATAACCTAACTTCCGAGAATGATCATTGCTATAAAGAGATGATGCCTGTGAAAATGTTTAAAATCTGAAGCTGGACACATAGAAAGAGATATTAGTATCGTACAGTTGTTTCATCATGCAGGCTTGGAATGGGAAGACATGATCTTTCATTCCAATTCTGCTATTAATTGGTTGTGTTACTTGGAAATGTTGCTTGGCCTGTATAAGTCTCAGTTTCCCCCAATTGTGACATGAGGATAATAACAGTACTTATTTAATAGGGCTGTTATGAGTTTTAAACAGGAAAGAACATAGTTGTGGGTGTACATGTCTATATGGCCATGTATGTGTGTAGAATCTTACTGCAATGTCTGGCACGTATAAGAACTCAATAATAACTATTATCATATAATCATTCAGTTGCGTGTGGGGAGGGAGAGGGCTAGGGCTTAACAGCTTTTCTCAAAGCCATTCAGCACTTAGGTTTTTCATGCTTTATGCCTTCATTCAACAAGTTTTCATCGTGTGCATACTCTGTAGTTGATACTGTTCTAAGAGCCAGGGACCCAGCAGTGAACAAGACAGACAAGGTTCCAGGCTTCAGCACCAAAGCTGTTCCTGGCACCTTCATCCTTCTCAGCAGCTGGGTCTTTCCACTTCACAGGCTGTCTGGGCACATCCTTGATGTACAATCAGCAAAATTCCCATCATGACTTCATACTGGTCCATTTCAAGGGCAATATATAACAGCTAAAAAGCTTCACCAGAGTCTGAGGATATTTAGAAAATTAGACACCTGTTTCCCCCTTGCCAATCTTTGATGATATTAGGTTGAAAGTTGTTTCACAGAAAAATGGCTTGGCTCTATAGAAAGCTCCAGTCAACAATGGTAGCCACGCTGAAATCTTGCTAAAATTGCATCCTGGGGCCAGTTGTGCTCTAAATAATGATATTTACATCTCCTAAGTGGGAGCAAGAGGAGGAACAGCTGAGAATAGAGAACAGATTAATGCTGCAGACATCCTTGAATTGATGGATTCCGGGAGCTGGAGGGTTGCTCACTGCCATCCTATATCAGCTTCTGAGTGATTACTGGGTCAGGATCTGAGTCAGTGGGTCTCAACCTTGGTCAGACATGACTGTCACTTGGACATATCTTAAAAATAGGCAGACCTGGGCCCTCCCCCTCAGACATTCTCATTTAATTAGATTGGGTAGGGCCTGGGTGTTGGTATTTTTATAAAGTTCCCCAGATGATTCTAAAGCTTATAACTTCTTCTGTGGACCATCGATCACAGCAAGTAATAATCAGTGTATGACTTCAACTGAAATGTTTTCAAAAAGGAGAAGGTATGAAGTTGTCAAATTAATTAGAAGAAAAACTGTAAGTTATTTGACCCACTCCTCCCTGGGTCATCCTTAAATTATCATAACTTCTTTTAATCCCAAGTCTCAACAGAAGAATAGTGATTATTATTGAACTAATAATCAAATTCATTAACAATAATTCATATTAACCTAGTAACTATTTTTAAGAAGCTGCATTTTTTTGATATATGGTTTAAATAAACTAACACAGAGAAAAAATATAAATCAGTTTTTTAAAATTCCTAAAAATAACTTTAGCCCTCAAAATTTAATTTCTTATCTTGATCTCTATCATCTTTCCTTCACTCTTTGTTAAACTGGATGCCAGGTTCCAATTTAATATAAAATAGGTGTTCTGTATTGGAGGACAACTGTACCCAAAAGCAGCCAATTAAGAGGATACTGTAATCTTATAATAAATGACAGAAATTTGGATTGATAGCATTCATTGAAAATAAAAATTAAAAAATAAGTTATATTTTAAATGAACCAAAAATAAATGTAATTTCAGAGGCACTATTTTTCTGACAAAATTGCATGAAAATATTACAAGACATTGTTCACTTCATTTCTGATTCACTCAAAAAAATGATCACTTCATTTTCCAATGATTCGCATCATTTGCTTTATATTTCACCAAGCAACTGCTCATTGTGAAATTTGATATCAAATGCAAGAAAAGATGGCATCTTAAGCACAGGAGATATTTGAATGGAGACTAATTTTTGAGGTAAATGTCAATAAACAGCTTCATGTTATAGAAATTTTTTCTCCCTACTCAACTTTATATATGGATAAGGACTGTGTGCATTATTCTAAAATTATTATCACAGAGCAGAATGAGCCAATTAGTCACGAAAACCATAGGTGATCAGATTAGTAAAACACTCAAAGAATCACGTAAAATGTGAACTTTACATACAAAATAGCCATCAGCCCTAACAACAATTGATATCAAGGTCCAATATTATTCTGAAATCAACTATTGATCTTAAAGTAGAATATATATGAGATACAAAGGTTTTTGTCTACGCTAGAAACAACAGTCTATCCCAGTTGCTGACAAATAGTATTAAATGATAATTATAATGTGATACTCTAATGCTTTACATAGTGTTTTATTGTTTATATAATATGAAGACATTATTACCCTGCTTTATAGATGTGGAAATTGAGGCTTAGAAGTGCTAAGGAATGCACCCAAGGATGTTGGGTTACAAGAGGTAGATATGAAATTCAAAGCCAAATCTTGGCTCCAGATATAAAGGTTTTGGTTTTCTAAATGGTACTTCTGCGACTTTTAAGAATATTTATAAGTATTTTTAGCAAAAAGGCCAGAGAAGTACCTTTCTTTATTATTTCTGTGGGATGGGAACATTTCTTTCTAACGTACGGGGCCAGAAACACAACTTTATTTTTACTTTATTTTCTAGGAGGGAAAAGTGGGCAGATATATCATAAAAATGACAGAATTTACCAAGAAACACTGTTTTTAAGCAATTCCCATCACCCTTCAGTCACATCTGTCCATTCAAATTAATACACAAGGAGCAAATTCTACAAAAGCACTCAAAGCATCTCCTTCATCATCAAATCTGTATTTCAGCTCCTTTCTAAAGTTTACTTAGCCAGAAGCTTACGATTATTCAATTAACTCCCCAGACCCCAAAACACTCACGTAAGTAATGACCTTTACACATCCGTCATAGCAGGAACCATCGTCTACTGATTTAAATTATTTCAAGCCTGGCACGAAGTAGATGTACCTTTGTTAAACTAAGTCGCTAATCTCCTCATTATGTGCTTTTGTGTATGAGATGTAAATTCACATTTGTCTGAACATTTAACTAATCTAACCCCTCCTGTATACTAGCAACTCATGAGGGCAGCACTGTACCTTTTTCTATTAGTAATTATACACCCAGAACAGAGCATGCTGCCTGGCACACAGTTGGCCCTTATCCTGTCACAAGATTTTATATACAGTCCTTAGAATAATGGAAGACTTTCAGGCCTATAGCAAGCACGCTAAGTGTTTACTGTCATTGCTGGGTTTGAATCAACGAATGAATCATTGACAACCTTATCACGACCTGATGTAGCAGATAAGGAAGCTCTTACAGTCTATATTTTTACCAGATTTTTTTTAACTTAGAGAAATAACATAAGTTGACCAAAAATACTTGGCAAGGATCTATCTTGCAATGACGTATCATAGAAATTAAATGAATCAGACTAAGATCTGATCAAAAGAAGGGAGACATATCTAATCTTGGCAGTTCCTAAAATATGAATCCAATCAGAAACTTCAGACCATAAGAAGCAGACAAGCCAGCCCCCCTGAGTGTATCTCAGTCCTGACTAGCATTCAACTCCTTTATTCAGCATGGCAGGCTGTTTTTCAAAGATGGTGGCAACAGTATCTTTCTTCCCACATGTTTATCTCCAATGGGACCTACCTACTCCTAAAGTCCTAAAATCACCCCTAAAGGGTCAAGTCTAATCCCCCTTCCCTTGATGCTGGGCTTTCCTTAGTGATTTTGTTTTGACCAATAGAATATGGCAGAAGTGAAATTCTGAGACAAAGAAGGCTAGAGAAGAAAACCTACAGCTTCTATTTGGACTTCTTGGAACCACCTAGGTGGGCCCAGACAACTCCTCGGACCACAAGAGGTCATTAATAAACTATTAATAATGTGTTACTAAGTTTGAGAATGGTTTATTACACAGCAATACGTAACTTGAAAATTCAGGAAAAACACGTGATCCCTACTATATATATATATATATATATATATATATATACATATATATATACATACTGTGCTAGCTTGTACTGTGTGTTACAAGACTGTATGGGGTAAGAATGGAATTCAGAGTTAGTGCAAGTATTAACTGAAAGGGTCTGACAGCCCCAGCTAATCACATCCTCTTATTCCGTCCTCTTGCAGCTTAACACACATGTTGCTTACTTCCATGTAATTATTCTATAACCTATCTGGATGCTCTGCCTGGAATGCTCAGCCCATCACACCTCCTTCATTTAGCTGATCACTAGTCAGTCTCAGACTTACTAGTTCTCCTTTTTAACACACTCATAAGACCCTGTACTTCTCCGTTGCAGTACTGTTCACAATTCTAATTAATGAATTATTTGTGTCATTATTAGCTTACCATGTATCCCCAAAAACAATGCACTCCATGAGAAATGAGACCATGTGCTTGTTTATCACCACATTCCTAAGATACTGTAACATGCATGGCACAGTACTCTGTACATAGTCAAAAAAAAAAAGTTTTGTGTCCAATTAGTGAATACATGAGATGTCACAGTTATAGGCCGTTGGGTGGGAGAAAGAGGCCTTCCCTCAAATCTGAGGCTTCCTAATTTTGTTTTTATCAAAGATGACGACTGTAGTTTCCAAGGAGCTCTGAAAGTTCTAGCAAGATGACAGGGCTGGCCCCGGTAGGTAAGCCTTTGGGCAATAAAATGTGGCTGGGTGACAATGGATCAGGAAGACAAACAGCCAACATCATCAACTTCCAAGTGACCACCTTGCAAGCTGCCTTAAAACCTCAAATACCCAACTTGGCAACATTACTCAAGGGGATAATTGCACAATCTTTAGAATCAGATGAACTCAGGCAGATATACAGTCAGATATACAGTCACATACTAGCTCTGCAAATTACTAGTTGTGTCATACTGGGCAACTTTCTTCTCTGAGTCTCAATTTCATAATATATGAAAAACAGAGATAATATATTTTCATGAAGTTACTATGAAAATGAAATAAAGTAACGTATGGACAACTCTTGACATGCAGTGACTCTAGGTTACTGAATGAAGATAGTTCCCCCTCTTCTGGAATTTGTAACCGCCATTCTGCAGCATTTCCTCATGGAGAGCACACTGCAATCCACCATGAAAATAAAAGTTAAAACATGCATCAGTGTAAGAATATAGAGCACCGCTGACTGAATTGGGATCTATCAACTGTAAGTCACTCATTTAAAAATGAAAGGAAACAACCGGAAAGCCCTATGTTTAAGATGCAGGTTAGGTGAAGTAGTACCAGGCTAGCTGGAGGTTCCCTTCTGCAATATTTTCAAGACACACCAACTCTTGCCTATGCCCTTTCAGACTGAACCTGGGATTAGGCTTCACGTTCGAAATTGCAATTTGGAGAAGTAGCTCATATCCCAGAGAAGAAACAGATAATACTTCACACTTCACACTGACTACACATAAGAGGAAAAAGAATGACAGCCTCACTGTCAATGTTGCAGAACCTGGAATTGACACGTATGCCAAGAAGCTAAGTTATCCTCATCTTCCTTCTCTTACTACCAATTGGCATGAACATATGAGAAAATGCAAATGAGGCAGACACAGAAAGTGTCAGGCGAAGAAAGTATATAACTTTGATTGGAGTATTACTCCTTCCACACGATAAAGCTCTCCAGGCTCATCAAAATGTTTCTCTACAGTCACAGCTCTTGTCACTCAGTATCCAGTATTTTTGACTACTAACAATGCGTAGTCAACCTAGTGTTTAAAGAAAGAATAGATTTGAAGAGTTTTTCAATAAGACCATTTAAAACAGAGTAAGATCAGTTGATATACAATTTCTCAAATAGAGATAAGAAACCATTTAGAGAAAAGGAAGAGAGATCCTAGGAAAATGGTATTAAACCGTCCTACAACTGAAGAGCGAATTCAGCACTCGGCTAAATTTTGTGATGGATTTTATAGTTCTCCGTCTGCAAGCAAGCTCATTTCAGAGGCAGATTTTGCTGGCATTAAATCCTGGGAAGAATGTATTTTGTGGGTCCTTACATGCAAAGGGAGATGTTAGAAATGGGATGGAAACTATCTTTAGAACATGGAATAGCAAAACTATCTTCTTAGAGCCATTTCTTATAACAACCTTTGATGAACACTTAGGACATAATAATAAATAATTTCATGAAGCTTAAATAATATGTTGCTTCCTGAAAGTACATCCTAATGAAAAATTTAGGGAAAGCAATGAAATATTCTCATTAGTTACTTTAGAACTGTGGTTCCAAGATAGCAGGAATTTCTAATGAGTAAAATCAGGGGTGAAGGGAGAAAAGAACACCAGGACAGGGGGCTGCCACGTGTTATTTTTGTCAGACAAAGATACTTTTAGGTCTATCATTGTAATCACCTCAAAAAGAAGGCTATTTTATTTTTTAAAAATCTTTATTGGAGTATAATTGCTTTACTATGTTGTGTTAGTTTCTGCTATATAACAAAGTGAATCAGCAGCTATACATATACATATATCCCCGTATCTCCTCCCTCTTGCGTCTGCCTCCCACTCTCCCTATCCCACCCCTCTAGGTGGTCACAAAGCACCGAGCTGATCTCCCTGTGCTATGCGGCTGCCTCCCACTAGCTATCTATTCTACATTTGGTGGTGTATGTATGTCAATGCTACTCTCTCACTTCATCCCAGCTTACCCTTCCCCCACCAACCTGTGTCCTCAAGTCCATTCTCTACGTCTGCGTCTTTATTCCTGTCCTGCCCCTAGGTTCATCAGAACCTTTTTTTTTTTTTTAGATTCCATATATATGTGCTAGCATACAGTATTTGTTTTGCTCTTTCTTACTTCACTCTGTATGACAGACTCTAAGTCCAACCACCTCACTACGAATAACTCAATTTCGTTTCTTTTTATGGTTGAGTAATATTCCATTGTATATTTGTGCCACATCTCCCTTATCCATTCATCTGTCAATGGACACTTAGGTTGCTTTCATGACCTGATTATTTTAAATAGTGCTGCAATGAACACTGTGGTACATGTCTCTTTCTGAATTATGGTTTTCTTGGGGTATATGCCCAGTAGTGGGATTGCTGGGTAATATGGTAGTTCTATTTTTAGGTTTTTAAGGAACCTCCATACTGTTCTCCATAGTGGCTGTATCAATTTACATTCCCACCAACACTGCAAGAGAGTTCCCTTTTTTCCACACCCTCTCCAGCATTTATTGTTTGTAGATTTTTTGATGATGGCCATCCTGACCGGTATGAGGTGATACCTCATTGTAGTTTTGATTTGCATTTCTCTAATGATTAGTGATGTTGAGCATCCTTTCATGTGTTTCTGGCAATCTGTATATCTTCTTTGGAAAAATGTCTATTTAGGCCTTCGCCCATTTTTGGATTGGGTTGCTTGTTTTTTTTGATATTGAGCTGCATGAGCTGCTTGTATGTCTTGGAGATTAATCCTTTGACAGTTGCTTCGTTTGCAAATATTTTCTCCCATTCTGAGGGTTGTCTTTTCATCCTGTTTATGGTTTTCTTTGCTGTGCAAAAGCTTTGAAGTTGCATTAGGTCCCATTTGTTTATCTTTGTTTTTATTTCCATTTCTCTAGAAGGTGGGTCAAAAAGGATCTTGCTGTGATTTATGTCACAGAGTGTTCTGCCTATGTTTTCCTCTAAGAGTTTTATAGTGTCTGGCCTTACATTTAGGTCTTGAATCCATTTTGAGTTTATTTTTGTATATGGTGTTAGGAAGTGTTCTAATTTCTTGCTTTTACATGTAGCTGTCCAGTTTTCCCAGCACCACTTATTGAGGAGGCTGTCTTTTCTCCAGTGTATATTCTTGCCTCCTTTGTCAAAGATAAGGTGACCATATGTGCGTGGGTTTATCTCTGGGCTTTCTATCCTGTTCCATTGATCTATATTTCTGTTTTTGTGCCAGTACCATACTGTCTTGATTACTGTAGCTTTGTAGTATAGTCTGAAGCCAGGGAGCCTGATTCCTCCAGCTCCGTTTTTCTTTCTCAAGATTGCTTTGGCTATTCAGGGTCTTTTGTGCTTCCATACAAGTTGTGAAATATTTTGTTCTAGTTCTGTGAAAAATGCCATTGGTAGTTTGATAGGGATTGCACTGAATCTGTGGATTGCTTTGGATAGTAGAGTCATAGAAAGGCTATTTTAAATGGCAAAAAAAAGATGGCATTATTAAGTTAAAATGTTAGTCCTTTAGTAAATTTTATAAAATGTCTGATAAGGTCACCTCATACTTCTAACACCCTCTTTTGTTTTCCCTATGTGCCACTACCAGTGAAACGTTTGCCACAGAATAGCACCAGAACACAGACATTTGGGAATTACCCCCTCAGATGATTTTCCTAAAATAAAGAGTCAACTTCACAGGTGAGTGGTCCATGCAGTCTCACGGGTCCCTGTACTCAGAAGGGCCTCTCACTTGGGGGTTTAAGGCTCTGTGTTCATCATCTTCAGCACCTAAAAATGCAAAATGCCTACTGTTTCCATTTTGCCTTGGGCATCCCCAAATTACGTAGCCAGTCCTGCCTAAAATAGTGCGGGCATCATGTATGTTTTAAAGTAACCTGCCTAGCAATCAATTCAGGATTTCGTTTCGAGTGAGTGCCCAAAGTACAATAGTGTCCATTGAAAGGACAGTGAAAGCCTTCAGAGGTAAGAGTAGGAAGTGGCAAGCAGACATTTTACAGTGAAAACTGTGGCGTCTAATGCCACCCAGATCAAAGGTTATTTCAGCTCTCAACAGGTTGCCGAATGCCTTGGGAGAAAAGGCTAACATTTTTCTAAAGGAATAACAGCTTGAATAGCTCAAGTGATAAGACCAGTAATAAGCTGACACTGCATAGGTCTGTATCAGGAAGCACGCAAAAAAAATGTTCAGTTGGGCCAGGAAAATGTGAATATCCTTTATTATGACTCTCTAGCACACACCACCACCTCTTGAAGGGCCTGCCAGAATGAATGAGCCCCAAAAGGGACATTTAAGTTGTCTTCCCAGCTGTGCCGCTAAGAAGAATTATTTAATCTTGTCCACACAAACTTGGACAACTTATGCCCAAAACTATCCCTAAGATTTGGCAAAGCTGAAGTACAAATGTCCCTCCTGACAGTAATTAGCCTAAGTGTGATATGGCTTTGGAGCAAAATCAATATGGAATTAAGCCCAGCTGGCTCTGACAGTTAAGCACTGTACCACCCCAAGCAAGGGATCTTCCTTTATCTCCCTAAACCTTAGTTTCCTCTGTAAAATGGGTATGGATGAGGGTGGTGACTAAATCAACATTTTAATCTAGTGGCTAAGAGCAGACACTCTAGAGTAATCCTGGCCCTGCCACTTACTGGTTGTATAGTCTTTGCCAAGTCACTTTATCTCTGTCTCAGGAGTGCCTACTCATTGGTTTTGAATCCAAAATGACCTGTTAGTTGTGTGCCCCACTATAACTCTTACTAACTCTCACTGTACTGGGAATGTACACCCAATATCACCTTTGTTCCAAGGCTATCGGGAGACCCCCTGGCTGACCCAGACCTTGCACTGTCAGACCTTTTACAGATGTCAAACAACATACCCCTGCCTGTTTCCCCCAGTTTCTCATGTCTCAATGTATGAGACATTGACTTTGCACAAATCAGGTAGCCCCACACACATCCATTCTGATGAAATAGGATGCCCCTAACTGGGCCCAGGCTGAGAGTCAGGTGTGTCTAGCATGTGATGACCTTCACTTCATACATCTATAGGTATGGATTACTATTCTCCTGGGATTTAGGTCATGTTATATTGAAATTATCCATGCCTGCCTCCTGCCAGAGTTTAATTCCTTGAGGACAGGGCAGTGTCTCTTTCATCAGCTTTGTTCCACCAGTGCTCATCATACAGCACACTTACCTCACATGGACTGTAGATTAAATGTCTGAAAAGGAACTAGTAAAGTACTCAATGCAAGGTAGACTCTCAATAACTATCAGTACCCCTCAAATTATACCTTCCTTTTCTTTTCCACAAAGTAAGGCTGGGCTAAGCTTTTGGTCATTTATTTTTGTGCCGAAGTATTTTACTTGATGTTTAACTCTTTGAGTATCATTAAATCATGTATGTCATACAAGGGGATAATTCAGTTCTACAATAATTGTTTTTTCAATTCTAGCCTAAAGGTTGCCACCAGAACAATGCTTTCTGAACACGGGCGTACCTTGGAGACAATGCAGGTTTGGTTCCAGACCATTGCAATAAAGTGAACATCGCAAGAAAGTGAGCCACACGAACTTTTTGGTTTCCCAGTGCACAGAAAAGTCAATGCCTACACTATACTATAGTCTATTAAGCGTGCAACAGCATTATGTCTAAAAAATCCAATGTACATACCTGAATTTTAAAATCCTTTTTTGTTAAAAACTAACCATCAGGGACTTCCCTGGTGGTGCAGTGGTTAAGAATCCACCTGCCAATGTGGGGGACACGGGTTCAAACCCTGGTCCGGGAAGATCCCACATGCCGCGGAGCAACTAAGCCCGTGCACCACTGCTACTGAGCCTGTGTTCTAGAGCCCGTGAGCCACAACTACTGAGCCCGCACACCTAGAAGCCTGTGCTCCACAACAAGAGAAGCCACCGCAGTGAGAAGCCTGTGCACCGCAAAAAAGAGTAGCCCCTGCTCGTCACAACTAGAGAAAGCCCACATGCAGCAACAAAGACCCAATGTAGCCAAAAATAAATTAATTTAAAAAAAAAACAAAAAAAACTTAACCATCTTCTGAGCCTTCAGCAAGTTGTAATCTTTTTGCTGCTGGAGGGTCTTGCCTCATTGCTGATGGCACTGAGCAGGGTGGTGGCTGCCGGAGGCTGGGGTGGCAGTGGCAATTTCTTAAAATGAGACAACCATGATGTTTGCTGCATCAATTGACTCTTCCTTTCACTTGAACACTTAGAGGCCAATGTAGGGTTATTAATTGGTCTCATTTCAAAACTGTTGTGTCTCGGGGAATAGGGTGGTCTGAGGAGAAGTAGACAGAGGAGAAGCAGTGAAGCAGTCGGAACACGCACAACACTGATCAAGTTTGCTGTCTTATACAGGTGTGGCTCATGGTGCCCCAAAACGATTACAATAGTAACATCAAAGATCACTGATCACAGGGCTTCCCTGGTGGCACAGTGGTTGAGAGTCCGCCTGCTGATGCAGGGGACACAGGTTCGTGCCCCGGTCTGGGAGGATCCCACATGCCGCGGAGCGGCTGGGCCCGTGAGCCATGGCTGCTGAGCCTGTGCGTCCAGAGCCTGTGCTCCGCAACGGGAGAGGCCACAACAGTGAGAGGCCCGCGTACCGCAAAAAAAAAAAAAAAAAAAAAAGATCACTGATCATAGATCACCAAAACAAATATAATAATAATTTAAAAGTTTGAAATACTGTGAGAATTGCCAAAATGTGACAGAGACACAAAGTAAGCAAATGTTGTTGGAAAAATGGTGTCAGTAGACTCGCTTGATGCAGAGTTGCCGCAAACCTTCACTTTATCAAAAACGCAGTATCTGCATATCTGTGAAGCACAATAGAGCAAAGTGCAATAAAATGAGCTATGCCTGTACCGGCTGCTTGATAAATAGTTGATGGATGAATGAGTGAGCAAATGATTGAGGACTTTGCAATCTGCTCTATCACCTCCTCTCCCATTCATTGCAGATGTGGCTAAGAATTTATAACAAACCAGCAACTCTAAATGCAGAAAGACCAAACCACAGAGACCTGTAGGAGTGGCACCAGTAACTCCTGCTCTTACGCACATTCCCATGCTTGCAGGCAAGTGCCATTTGTTTTGCAAGAAACCTTAGAGTAACCAAGCCAAGAGAATTCCTCCAGGGCTTATGCAAAATTAAAAGATTTAGCTTCTAAGGCTCAATCATAAGGGGAACTTCTAGTGTGCAATATGGAGTTAAAAATCTCTGGCACTCCATCATTTCATTAAAAGCTCAGCTGAACAAATCTTGTGTCCATTTGATATATTTCAGCTCTAGTAAATTACTATGAGTTTATAAAGTCTTAATAGATGAAGATATATACACACGGATAAGAATCACAAAGGAACTATGTAAAAGTATGTTAATGGTTTCTAATTCTCTTGGTTTTCTATTTCCTTTTCCTAAGCTTTCAAAAAGTAGAAAGTCTCTCAAAAGGAAGCCTTGGTAAAATAGTAAAGTACCGCATGGGGCAGTGCTTCTCAAACTTCAGTCACTTCAGAATCACCCAGAGGACTGATTAAACATACATGGCTGGGCTCCAACCTGAGTTTCTCGTCCTGTAGATCTGGGGTAGCACCCACATATTTGCATTTCTATAAGCTTTTAAGGGATGCTGATGCTGCGGGCCTAGCAATTATACTTTGTAAAGCACTGGCATAAGGCAGAGGTAGTACTCAGGCTGCAGAGCCTCAGGGTTGAGAGCACCAGCTTTGGACCAGACACATAGGTGAGCGTTAGAGTTTCCCAACTGTCTTAAACGTGGCAGATAGCGGTAGCCTATCTTCCTTTGAACAACTTTTCCATATTTGGAAGTATTCCCATGTCCCACGTCCCCAGTGCTGAAGTTAAACTCAAACTGCAGCCACATCCCAGACATGTGACCTGAGCTTCACTCATCAGACGTACCCACTGAGCCATCAATTCACAAGTGAGCAATGTGTGGAAACAAGCTCTCTGGGCAGCTTCCATACTGCTGACACTGGGAATGGTAGGCACTGGTAGGCATCCAGGTTCCTGAGGCCTCAGTGGCTGCCAGGTCAAGTTCCTGATGTTCAAGAGGCATCAGTGTAACAAGGTCAAGTTTCTAGCATTAATTGCTTGGTGCATCAGCTTCCTCAACAGGCCAGTTAAGCAGCGTGACTTCAGTCACTGTCCCAGGGAGTTGATACCTGAGTCCCAGCTCTAGCTGCTCAAATGTTCTTTGGGCCACCTAATATCCTGTAATTAACTCCTTTCTGCCAAATGGGTTCTGAGGGTCATAATTAAGAACTCAATAACATCCACATTCTAGTACTGTGACCAATAAATATCAACATAGCCTCAATGTCCTTCTTCTTACAATGAAAATACTACAAAATGGAGAGTGGTTTGAAAAAATTTACATAGTATGGATTAAATATATATTCTGAAAGACATTTTTAACTTCAAACATATTTTGTTTTGTCACAAAACTCCAATTTCATGACACTAAATAATCCTACAAAATACAGTTAATAGGTAATTTTTCACAAACACGAGATTCTTTTAACTGACATCAGCTAGCCAGAAAAATGAATTTATGTTGAAGTATGTTTTTCCTCTCATCTTTTCTCCTCTTAGAATTTTGGATATTTTCAAATGAAATATTCAATATATCAAAATGAAAAACCGTGATTAGTAAATTGCCTGGAAGAAACAGAAAACAGTATTCAAGGTGATGTTTCCAACACACAGACTTTCCCTAGGCTATGTCTGTAAGAGAAATGGAGAGAAACCAAAATGTGCTTTTCCGCTTCTACTTTTTCCATAGCCCCACAAAGACCTCCTGGCAAAGCTGTCACATCTAATCTTGTCTTACATTCCTGGATGCTGTTTACTAAACTCTTATTTATTTTTTTTGATTCAGCTGACAAGCTGGCGAGCACAACTGTAGTTTCTAGTTTTGATTGCAATTTTCTTTTTCCTTCTGACCCTCAGGATAGATGCTGTTGTCTGATAATCTCCCTACTTGAACCCATTTGACTGATGTCGAGTGCAAAGTAGCAAGCTGGGCCAAACATTCACCAACCACCTCCAGTCCTCTTCCTCCTTGTCAGTCAAAGGCCAAGTTCCTCGAGGTCATGCTGGTTTCAATCAAGGCCCAGGATGCACAGTAAAATTGTCACAGGCCTATATTTTAAGAACACTGAAGCTGGGAGAGACTTTGCACGTTTGGCCACAATCACACGCCAATTACAAGTACTGGAAAGAGGGTCTGATCTCAGATCTCCCTGACTCCAATAGTCCCAATTCTTAACCATTTTTGTAATATTTCCTCTTTCAATGAACGTGAAATAGGAATTACATTTATTCTGTATACCTCTTGAAAGCCTGACTTATTAAAATTTTTTAGAATACAGTAAATATTTACTCAGGTGGTAGTCACCTGGTCATCTATTAGAATCCCTGTTTTGATAAGAGACTGATATCTTAATCCTAATTCTTTAAAAATCCAAGTCTGAGACAAATATTCCAGGCTGAGGCTTGAACAGAAGGGGCAATTCCAACGCAGCAAGTCTGAGGAGGAAGGAGAAAAAGCAGCTAAGGAGGGAAAGAAAATACAAGGTGGGGGCATTATGAAGCTTATAAGGAAATAGTCAGTGGCGCAGGTACACAGCGGGGGGGGGAGGGAAGTCTTCAGAGAGGCCATGTGAAACCATGGCACCTTGGGACAATCAGGAGAGAATTTTATCTACACACCTCTTCTGGTCATAGCTTCCTCGTTGGTCACAGTCAGCCCCGTGTTACAGTAACCCTCTAATATTTTCTCTTTTCTTTATCCTGCCCTCTACATAACTGCTAGGACAGAAGCCAGACCCTATGTATCTTGGGGCTGCACGTCTTCGGAGACCAAAAGCTGTAAGAGGACCCCTGTGAGTCTTGTCAGTCTGGCCCTAGAGGTTGGACTTGTGTGTCAGAGCCGCTATGGCCGGGCCTCACTCCAGCAGGGGAGGTGCTAGGAGATGCAACAGTGGCGGTGGTGGTGAGGCCTTCCATTAGGCAAGTTACCAAGGCCTGCAGAGGCACAGAGCTGGGTCTAGAACAACTGGTTAGACAGTGTCTTATGTCTCCTCCAAAGGATTCAAAATGGTCTGTGATTCAAAACATGCCAGTGGGGTTAATGACCTGCTGAAGATCGAACAGCAAAGTTAGCAGCAGTTTGCAACGAGCAACTCCCGAGAGCTCCTCTGGTGTGCTTTCCACTGCAGTACAGTTGCCTTAAAACTTCCCCAGAATCTTTTTACATCCTCGCAGTCCTTCAGACCACAGGTAGCAAGCAAACACCTAGAAGGCCCAGACACGCACCACCAACTAGTAAACTGTGCCAGCTGTTTGCACATTAGACCACAACAAAATATCCTACCTTTTTTTCTTTAAACATTTCATCTTTGGACTTACATTTCCAATTTTGATAGAGCAAAGAATGGAGAAATGTTTCTTTGCCATAAGAAAAATAATGTAAGTGTGATGATAAACGAACACTCCCTGTGGTAGGCTCTAGCCACCAGCTCACACCAGATTGTCGGAGCATCTTCCCTACTCCTTGTTCCACTGCTTCACACTGGTAACCTGAAATCGGCCACGGCAGAAAATCATCAAATGCTACAAACCTGGGTTCTTCCTTTCTGCAGAGCCAAGTAAACACTGACCACCATAACACTGCACACGGCCTCACTGTTAGACAATAAAAAGTTATGGGGCCTGTAGACGAGGGAACACACTCCCTTTAAAGATGACAGTGAGGGCTTCCCTGGTGGCGCAGTGGTTGAGAGTCCGCCTGCCGATGCAGAGGACATGGGTTCGTGCCCCGGTCCGGGAAGATCCCACATGCCGTGGAGCGGCTGGGTGTGTGAGCCATGGACGCTGAGCCTGCGCGTCCAGAGCCTGCGCTCTGCAACGGGAGAGGCCACAGCAGTGAGAGGCCCGAGTACAGCAAAAAAAAAAAAAAAAAAAGACAGTGAGACTGACTGAGTCTTAGAAAAATATTGCCACACAAGAATGTAGGCTCGACCTTCCAAGTATCCAGGAAGTAAGAAACCCAAGGATTTAAATTAAAACCTCTAATTTTTAAACGTCAGCTATTTTTTTCCCCTAAACATCTCCCTGAGACAAACTGGGACTCCTGGCCTCAAGTTTGCAAATTCCAGTTTAAACCAAGTGTGATCCCAAAGGGTTGCATGCTAAACACCTTCAACTAAAAAAACACCAACATGGAAGATTTGGTTTGAATTTTTCTTTTCTGAGAAAAATAGCAAAAGATACTCCAAGGACTTATCCCATATTAACTATCCCTTTATTTAACATAGCAGCAGCATCATTTGGTATTTATCTGGCTGCCAGAAATGCACTGACCTAACTAGGAGTGCTGTGGGACTAACATCTTACGCTCCCTCTTCCAAATTCCTTTCTTGGGCAAACTTCATCCATATTACTTTACAAAGGTCCAGATGACTTGCAGGCTGCTGATTTTAATATTAGCCTTTACTTGAGCAGGCTCCCAGTGGGATAATTGGCAACACATGAAACTATTTTTTTTTAATCCTGCTTGAACTATCTTTATTATCCAAAAATGACAATAGATGGAAAACACAGGAAAAAAATCTGGTTTCCAAATTCTAAGTTTTGTTCTACTGGAAATGCCATTGCTTGCAAGGATGTAGCGACATCCAGGAATCTCTTGTAAGATCCACAGATACATCTACAAGTAGGTGCAGGACAGTGGCTCCTTGCCTTGTAGATGGAGTTGCAGTGAGCCTAGTTTGCCACTGTTTGCAACTTAGCTTCACAGATTCCTGGTGAACTTGAGCTTTTATTCTTTTTAATTTGACAAGAATGAAAGACTGTACTGTTTAAAAAAATTAAAAAGACATGGAAGCAGCCTAAATGCCCATCGACAGATAAAGAAGATGTGGTACATATATACAATGGAATATTACTCAGAAATAAAAAAGAATGAAATAATGCCATTTGTAGCAACATGGATGGACCTAGAGATTATTATACTAAGTGAAGTAAGTCAGACAAAGGCAAATATATGGTCTCACTTATATGTGGAATCTGAAAAAATGATAAAAGTGAACTTATTTACAAAACAGAAACAGATGCACAGACATAGAAAACAAACTTATGGTTACCAAAGGGGAAAGGTGGGGGGCAGGGATAAGTTAGGAGTTTGGGATTAACATATACACACTACTATATATAAAGTAGATAACCAACAAAGACCTACTGTATAGCACAGGGAACTCTATTTAATATTCTGTAATAACCTATATGGGAAAAGAATCATTTTGAATCACTTTGCTGTACATCTGAAACTAACACAACATTGTAAATCAACTATACTTCAATATAACATAAAAAATTTTTTTTAATTGCATACATTGACATGATACTATACATAGAGAATATTAAAGATGCTACCAGAAAACTACTAGAGCTAATCAACAAATGTGATAAAGTAGCAGGATACAAAATTAATGCACAGAAATCTCTTGCATTCCTATACATGAATGATGAAAAATCTGAAAGAGAAATTAAGGAAACACTCCTATATCCCATTGCAACAAAAAGAATAAAATACCTAGGAATAAACCTACCTAAGGAGACAAAAGATCTATATGCAGAAAACTATAAGACACTGATGAAAGAAATTAAAGATGATACAAACAGATGAAGAGATATACCATGTTCTTGGATGGGAAGAATCAACATTGTGAAAATGACTATACTACCCAAAGCAATCTACAGATTCAACGCAATCCCTATCAAACTACCAATGGCATTTTTCACAGAACTAGAACAAAATATTTCACAACTTGTATGGAAACACAAAAGACCCCGAATAGCCAAAGCAATCTTGAGAAAGAAAAACAGAGCTGAGGAATCGGGCTCCCTGGCTTCAGACTATACTACAAAGCTACAGTAATCAAGACAGTATGGTATTGGCACAAAAACAGACATATAGATCAATGGAACAGGATAGAAAGCCCAGAGATAAACCCACACACATATGCTCACTTTATTTTTGATAAAGGAGGCAACAATATACAATGGAGAAAAGACAGCCTCTTCAATAAGTGGTGCTGGGAAAACTGGACAGCTACATGTAAAAGAATGAAATTAGAACACTCCTTAACACCACATACAAAAATAAACTCAAAATGGATTAAAGACCTAAATAAAAGGCCAGACACTATAAAACTCTTAGTGGAAAACATAGGCAGAACACTCTGTGACATAAATCACAGCAAGATCCTTTTTGACCCACCTCCTAGAGAAATGGAAATAAAAACAAAAATAAAAAAATGGGACCTAATGAAACTTAAAAGCTTTTGCACAGCAAAGGAAACCATGAACAAGATGAAAAGACAACCCTCAGAATGGGAGAAAATATTTGCAAATGAAGCAACTGACGAAGGATTAACCTCCAAAATTTACAAGCAGCTCATGCAGCTCAATATCAGAAAAACAAACAACCCAATCCATAAATGGGCAGAAGACCTAAATAGACATTTCCTCAAAGAAGATATACAGATTGTGAACAAACACATGAAAGAATGCTCAACATCATTAATCATTAGAGAAATGCAAATCAAAACTACAGTGAGGTAACACCTCACCCCAGTCAGAATGGCCATCATCAAAAAATCTACAAACAATAAATGCTGGAGAAGGTGTGGAGAAAAGGGAACCCTCTTGCACTCTTGGTGGAAATGTAAATTAAGCCACTATGGAGAACAGTATGGAGGTTCCTTAAAAAACTAAAAACAGAAATGCCATACGACCCAGCAATCCCACTACTGGGCATACACCCTGAGATAAACCATAATTCAAAAAGAGTCATGTACCAAAATGTTCATTGCAGCTCTATTTACAATAGCCAGGACATGGAAGCAACCTAAGTGTCCATCGACAGATGAATGGATAAAGAAGATGTGGCACATATATACAATGGAATATTACCCAGCCATAAAAAGAAATGAAATTGAGTTATTTGTAGTGAGGTGGATGGACTTAGAGTCTGTCATACAGAGTGAAGTAAGTCAGAAAGAGAAAAAGAAATACCGTATGCTGACACATATATATGAAATCTAAAAAAAAAAAAAAAAAAAAAAAAAACTGATTCTGAAGAATCTAGGAGCAGGACAGGAATAAAGATGCATACGTAGAGAATGGACTTGAGGACACGGGGAGGGGGAAGGGTAAGCTGGGATGAAGTGAGAGAGTGGCATGGACTTATAAATACTACCAAATGTAAAACAGATACCTAGTGGGAAGCAGCCGCATAGCACAGGGAGATCAGCTTGGTGCTTTGTGACCACTTAGAGGGGTGGGATAGGGAGGGCAGGAGGGAGACACAAGAGGAAGGAGATATGGGGAATATATGTATATGTAGAGCTGATTAACTTTGTTATAAAGCAGAAACTAACACCCCATTGTAAAGCAATTATACTCTAATAAAGATGTTAAAAAAATAAATAAATAAAATAAAATTTTAAAATTAAAAAAATTGCATACATTTAAGGTGTACGATATCATTTTTTTTTTTTTTTTTTTTTTGTGGTACACGGGCCTCTCACTGTTGCGACCTCTCCCGTTGCGGGCTCCGCGGCATGTGGGATCTTCCCGGACCGGGGCACGAACCCGTGTCCCCTGCATTGGCAGGCAGACTCTCAACCACAGCACCACCAGGGAAGCCCCCATATGATGTTTTGATATACATAATGAAAAGATTACTACAGAAAGCTAGTTAACATATGCATCTCTTCATATACCTTTGTGTATGGGTGGCTGGTAAGAACACCTGAAATCTACAATCAAGCAAATTTCCAGTATTCAGTACAGTATTATTAACTATTGTCATCATGTTGTATATTACATCTTTAGATTTATTCATCCTACTTAACTGCAATTTTGTACCCTTTGACCATTATCTCCCCGTTTCTTCCACCTCCCCACCCCTGGCAACCATCATTCTACTCTCTGCTTCTATGTTTTCAAAGCAACTTTTTTAGATTCCACATCTAAGTGAGAACATGCAGTATTTTTTGTTCTATGTCTGGCTTATTTCACCTCGCATAATGTTCTCCAGGTTCATCCGTGTTGTCACAAATGGCAGGATCTCCTTCTTT
The DNA here is from genome assembly GCF_964341445.2 of Mesoplodon mirus. Lineage (NCBI taxonomy): Eukaryota > Metazoa > Chordata > Mammalia > Artiodactyla > Ziphiidae > Mesoplodon > Mesoplodon mirus. The sequence continues at coordinate 4,782,627 of NC_138987.1, read as the reverse complement.
TTAAGGCCAGTAATATTCCAATATATTATAATTATACTACATCTTTATATACATATATATGTGTATATATACATACACACACATATATAGTGATATATATATATATATATATCACATCTCACAATTTCTCTATCCATTCATCAATTGATGGACACTTAGGCTTTCATATATTGGCTATTGTGAATAGTGCCTCAATAAACATGGGATTGCAGGTATCACTTGAAGATACTGATTTCATTTCCTTTGGGTATATATTCAGAAGAGGCACAAAACAATGACTCTAACCCTAGAATTTACATTCATGCCCAATGGGCGGGCTTTTCCTTTAATTTCTGATTATATTCTTTTTCTGAATTCTCTCTGGTTCCACAAAAGTCAGCTGGCAGGATGTCTTGCTGTTAGGTATTCCATATACATACCTAGATCAGTGGAGTTTCATTAGTAAGCACAGCTGAGGCAGTCTGGATCCTCCCTCGGTAGGGAGCTGCATGGTGCTGAGTAGAACACATAGGAAATATGGATGCAACTGCATGAGCAGTCGGATGTAGGTGAAACATCTCTCCAGATTCTATGCCAACCTTATAAAACTTAGTTTAATATAAATCTGAATGCTCTTCAACACATTCTGTCTGCCAGTCCACAACAACTTTGGGGCTAATTTTTTAAATTTATATTTAGCATTCACTTGCTACCTAGATGGTAAAATTTGGTAATATCTCTCAACTTTGCACTGTCAACCAACATATTTGTAATCAATATATATGTACAGAGTGTCTGAAAAGCCAGGAAACATAGGAAAAACTTATTTTTAAACAGTTTGTTAGTTACATTTCTAAATATGCTATCCTCAAGGTATTTTACTTCAACTCCTAGAAAACATTTTGGGTAAAGTGTCCCTAATTTAAAGCAATGGGTACAATTGTTAATATACTACAGAGTGTCCAAAATATGTGTAAACACAGAGAGAAATGTGATTTTATCTTTTCTGATGAACAATTATTCAGACCCTGAGTACAATCAATATTTTACCCTCATTCAGTGGAGGAAAAAAAAAGGTTATTCAAGTGATCATATACTTTTTTGTCTCATTTAGAAGGAAAATGATGCTATCCAAATTCAAAATTTTTTTCAGTCCTTTCTTTACAATGAGACATGCAAAGACAATATGCCTAAAGCACTGCAAAATGGACACAAATCCAACTGGTTTGAGTAGACCACAACCAAAACCTTAGCATCACTATATTTTTTCTGAGCTTGTGAGTAATCAGACACAGTCAGGAAGAAAAAGGAGACAAATAAAACAAATGAGCTATTTCTCAAATGCAAATATTTTGGCTCAAGTTGAAAGATTATATTGTTTATAGACACAAGATACGTTAAAATAGCAAAACCAATATTCTCTTAAAATACACCACATGCTGAGTAGAAAATATGTAATCTGTTCAAGTATTGAACAGAAAATCTTTTCCCATAGCACACAACCACATGTATGAGGAAGATTAATAAATATTACTTTGAGAAGGTTACTGGAGAGAAAATTTCCTATTGGGAAACTTTATTATCCAGAGTAGGATACACTGATTACCAACTTCCATTAAGCTTATTTATTAAGGCTACTTTATATTCTACTCAGAGTCTGTTTACCAAGTAAAATGCAAGGAAGCAAATTCCCATTGCATTGACTATCTCAGTGTCCTAGACGTTAAAGATTGCATGGACAGGTTTTGCATTTCGCAGCTTAGATCACCATTTAAAGATTATGCACATTACCTAGTAACATCAGGCTTTTCTACTGCTACATCACAGCTCAGTTATTTCTGTGTACCAGAAAATCTGAATTTATTTACCTTTGTTATTATTAACAGAAACGTGCTTTGTCATAATGTCCTTAAAATTTATAGACTTCATCGGCACACATATCCTTTCTTGAAATACTAGTACTGAAAATAAAACACAGCTTTACCATCCATCCCTGGGTATCATCAGTCAAATATATAAATAGCGAGCAGGATGATTGATGTATCCATGTTATATTAGGCAACTCAACAAGCCTTCATCTTCCAGAAAATACTGAGTCTCTAGTCCAAAACAGACTTGCAGTTAGAAGAAATACGTGCACCAATAATCAAAGAAATAACCCAAATCAAATCATCTTATAGTATACCTTAAACTTATACAATGTTATATGTCAATTATGTTGCAATAAACTGGAAAGAAAGAAAAGGCAAGAACCCCAAAGTTAAGGATGTACTACTATGAAACTCAGTGGGTATAAATGTCTCCAGGAGCTTCTGGATATAAGAAGCTGGGTCAATTAATGCTAAAGAGAGTTATAACAGGTTATAAATCAGAACATTCTTGTTGGGGTCTCAGAGGTGCCAAGAGCTAGAGAAGAAACATATGCTCACAGTGTGGAAGGAAAAGTTAACCAAGGTTTTGCCGAGAATCTTCAGGACAGAGTTTCAGAAGAATGTGCCAGATCCCTGAAGGATTCTTTTTTCAAAAGACAGCAAGCCAGTGTTTGAGGGGCAGGGAAAAGGCAAGTACAATACTGCCAGAGCTTTTGAGAGCAGCCTTCCCTTCCGCCTGCCCCAGAGGGGAGAGCACCACTGTCCTTTCCTGCAGGAACTGTCTGGATTCAGACTTCTCTGGCTGTAAATCTAATACATCAATATTTGCTATAAAAATGAGTATCCACCCTACTAAACTCCTACTAACTCAATACCCAGGCAGACTGTCCATCTGTCTAAGTATTGCCGTATTTCATATGTAGCTACCCATTTCCCTTTCCAAGTCATTATTTACTACACATACACACAGGAAGGGTCAGCAGGGGAGACTCTGTGATGGGATGATGTTTAAGTTATCAACTAACCCCATCCCCTTAATAATTCTACCCGCCTTAAAACTAAATTCCTGTTCATAGCTCACATTCCACAAACCAACTCACATGAGTTATAGGAAAGGCCCTGCCGCATCAGCTTCTGGACTCCTTTGAAATCTGCAGATTCCACTGTGGTAGCACCGCCATGGTGATATGTCCCTTCAAATCCATTCAACCCCAGAAGATCTTAGTGTTTGTACACTTCCCTGTGTGTGTGTGTCTAGTGTAAGCCCTGCCAGATGCGAGGTTTTGTAATGCAAGTGCCTGACTTAAGCTCTGATTGCCTGGGCTTTCATTTCAAGGAGGCATCCACCCCGAAGTCTGCTATCTCATATAAACACACTGCCAGCCACTAGGCTGGATAAAGAGCCAGGCGACCTCCCCACAGTGAGGCTCCTTTGTTTTAGAGATCTTGGTTGATTTCAAAAACTGACTGGGCTACTTGCTTTTCTTCTCTTCCCACTCTTTACATTCCCGCTCTTACGCTTTGAATTCACCTACAAAGAACGAGCCTAGGAAACCCTAGGCACCCACCCTCCATGCCAGTAAAAGCAAAGCCACAGCCCCTGCTGCTTGCTCTCCCCCTCAAACCCCAAACCTCATTGTGTGCATTGCAGTTTCCAGGTCTTTTAAGTAATAAACGTCTATTTTTATCAGAGTTTCCTGATTTAACCATCAGGAAAGCATCTTGCAATCACAGAAAGAACCACAAGGGCTGGTCCAACTATAACACTGGTTATTGATAGGATGAGACCAGCACAAAACAGTGTGTGTGTCCTTGTGTTCAATGTGATTTTCAAAGGCAACCCGTTGAGTAGAAGTACAGGGGAGAAAAGTAGCAAATTGCTATAAACTGAATGTTTGTGTCCCCCACCAACTCATATGTTGAAACCTTATTCCCAATGTGCTATTAGAAGGCAGCGCCTTTGGGAGGTGACTAGGTCATGAGGGAAAGTCGTCATGCGTGAGACTAGTGCCCTTATAAAAGAGACCCGAGAGAGCTCTCTCACCTCTGCCATCTGGGGACACAGCAAGGTGATGGCCATCTATGAACCAGGAAGCAGGCCCTGACCAGCCACCGAATCTGCTGGCACCTTGATCTTAGACTTCCCAGCCTCCAAAACCATGTGAAATAAAGTTCTATTGTTTACAAACCACAGTCGGTGGTATTCTATTATAGCAGCCCAAACAGACTAAGATGCAAATACTACTCCAAATCCATTTCTTATCATCACAACCATGAATTCAGCCTCTGTTCCTCCGATAAGGTTTGGGGACCCACGCCACATGACAAGAGCCCCATAGCAACCTCATGCAGGAGCTTGGCTTTGGGAGGGCCAGCTTTGCCAGGCTGTGGTTCTTACCTCCCATTTCTTGGATTTTTCTCTTTTATTTCCCATATAATTTCCTCCTTTCTTCTCTACGACCATTATCTTTACTAACTACATCTTATTCCTTTCCAAAGGACTTTGTATTAGACTTGACTTCTCGCCTTTTGATCCACTAACTAGCTTTTCACTATCCTCTACCTCCTGTGAAGCCTGTTCATAAACCTGGACCTCCTCTCCCTGCTCCACCCTTTCTTCACACGTTACCAATCCTTTGTGCTTTGCTTTTCATCTTCCCTTGCATGTGAGATTATCTACTTCTATTCTCCGTAAAGCCTTTGTTCTCATTTTGTTATTTTCTAGAGGAAATGTCACCTCTAATCTTATTTTCAGCTCTTCAAATACCTCCTACTTTCTTTCATGATTAATTTATGTTAAGGCTAGGATATATTACAGTTGTCTCCAGCCAACTCACTAGAGAGTCTGTATAATATAAAGGTAATCAATTAATAATTACAAATTGCTAAAAAATGTTTTCCAGTCTCTGCATTTCAAATGCATTTTTAAATGGAGAATTATTTAGAAAAGGAAAAAGGAAATAAGGCTTCACCACCTGATACCTCTTGTAAATAAATAATGGAACATATACTTCTTATCATCCCAAAATACATCAAGGTGGGACTATATTACAATTCTGATCTCTTTAAACAAGGAAAATATCCCTTGGAAAACAAAATAACATAGATTTCAGGGTGCAGATCATTAAACTAGAGAATTTCATTATTTTTTCTCCCATGGAAAAGTGAGATTGAAAATCCTATGGTATAAGCTACACCAGAAATGAAGCTTCCTGGATAAATTGAAGTTATTTTCACCACACTCTTTGAATAGGTGACCTTGCCAGAAATATGTCATCAAAGAACAAGACTGTGCAGCCTCCAGACAAGTTATGTTAATTAATGTGTCATTTGCAAGTTATGTAAATACTTCATTAAAAAGTGTAAAGGATTGTCATATTTTAATAATGAATATTGTAGACTCTCACAATTCAATTCATTCTGTGCATCAGACACACAGATTCCTAATTAGGCAATTTACTATAATGTGTATTTGAACCAACATGGCAGGCTTTCTAGCCAACTGTCCTGATTTTCATTTCACCAACTTTATTTTGATTTTTGGGCTTTTCATATAAAGGAAATAAACACTGGCAAAAGTTTAATCTATTTTGGGGTAGGGGAGGTAGAGATGTCATGATCCCTTAGAGAATTAAATAAAAGGCACAGACTCTCCTCCCTGAGAAGCATAAGAGAACCTGTGCATGTACATATCATACATCTGCACCAACACAGAATTTTATCTATACTTTTGGGGATTACCTGGAGTTCCTAATTAATCATAGCCAGAGTAAGATCCCAAGGACACAGTGCAACCTTAATAACACTGGGAATATCTTGTGAAATTTTCTAAACAGTCTTTCACGCTATATATGAAAGAACCCTTCTAAGATGATAAATGGCAACATACAAATGTGAGAAATGCCCAGAAACTGTGTGTGCTTCCCCTTCTAGAAGACAGGAAAGAATACATTTTTATTTAAAAGTCCCTAACTTCACTGTCTTATACAGTCACTAGTAGATACCAAGCACTGGAAATGTGATTACGAGTCTAAACCGAGATGTACATTAAATGATAATTAACCAGATTTCTAAAATTTAGGACCATATATATATATATACACATATATGTGTGTGTATATATATATGTGTGTGTGTATGTGTGTGTGTATATATATATATAAAGTAGCTCACTAACAATTTTCAGTTTATTATATGATGCAATGTTTGAAATCTTGGGTCAAGTCAATTATATGACTATAATTAATTTCCTCTGCTTTCTACTGTTGAGATGCAGCTACTAGAAAATTTAAAATTGCATGTGTGGCTTGTGTTATATTTCTACTGGACAGGGCTGGTCTAGAAATATAAATCAATAGTTCTTCATTATATACCTAATCCCGCAATAGTATTAGGTGGCTACAATCTTCCACCTAGAGGCAGTAATTCCATACCTGACGTATATGGCGCATTTCCGATTTATTCATGTGAAAAACCACTATTGTTCACTGCCTTTCTCCCCCCTCCTCCATTACTACCAATAACCCTTCTGCAGCTTTTCTCTCTGTCCCCTTCTCTTCTTCCATCACTGTCTGCTCCTGGCCATGATTCTCATTGGTCCCGGCCACTACTGTCTAGCACTAGAAGACTGGACCATCCCTACCGTCAAGGCCATGTGGACTTTTAATATTGCTGGACTTAGAATTCTTTCATTTTCCTTCTTCATTTTTCATAGCATGATACCATTTGTATTACAGTGCATTAGCCTCAGAAAAGGTGTTAATTCTAGGGATTTTCTACATTCCTTGTCCTGAAGAAGTTTACCATTATATATGAGATAAGGCATTCAAATATAAAACTAGAAGATAATTAAAAGTTTTTAGAAGAATGTAATCAAGGGTTGAAATGTGTGAGATGGACCATAACCACAGCTCATAAAGATTTCTTTTTAAAAAAGTATAAATTATTGCCTAACAAGTTTTCCATCTGAAATGTCACTGATAAGACCAGAGTCTACAAGATTGTATTTCTATATTGTTCCAAAGCAATTGACTGAAATGTGAAAAAAAAAAGGGAAAATGTTTATTTATAGGAAAACAAAAAATATTTAAGTTCAATACCTTGATGATTAGAAGCAATGATTTGAGTATTATCTCAGAAGTCATATAATCACATATAAACTCAAGATTTTCTTTTAATTGCCTGCAAGCAAATGGAATGTCTACATATGAAGAATTCAGGTTCCTGAGAACTGAAAGAAAACAATTCTGAGAAAACTTCAAAGCGGGAAACCAGAAAAGTTTCATTTGAAACTTAGAAGTGTACAAGCCAGAGTTCCAATTCCTTTTTTTTTTTTGATGAGAACTCTTAGGATTTACTGTCTTAAAAAAATTTTCATATATAACATAGGGCAGTGTTAATTATATTTATTATGTTGTACATGACATCCCTAGTACTTATTTATCTGATAACTGGAAGTTTGTACCTTTTGACCACCTTCATACAATTTCCCCTCCCCACCCCTGCCTCTAGTAACCACAAATACAATCTCTTTTTATATAAGTGTTTCTTTGTTTGCTTGTTTGTATGTTTTTGTTTTTTGTTTCGACCTAAATGGATGAAATATTACTTTCTCACTGTTGTATTTGGTACCTTAAAATTGGTCAACTTAAGTCAGTTCACAAACTTTTGTCAGTGACGTGGATTAATCACCAACTATGAGATTTTTTTTTTAGGTAATGATTTTTTTCAACCATTTTGTTTACAGTTCAAACAATAGGTATTTAACAAGGGGGTATGCCTGCCTGTTAAAACAGACTTTTAATCTTGGTCAAACAAATGTGTACTATGTAACAGGGCAGAGTTCACAATCCCTCCATCTTCAATCTCCATCCTTTCCAAAAAATCCATATGTCATATAATATTCCAAATGCAATTTGCCTTCCAGCTTAACCTTGGCCTTTGCCCATAATTATTAAAAGGCCTGGATGATGGCAGTAATTCAGTTTATTATTGTTCGTGTGGCAGGACAATCAATACTGTGGCAGCATTTCACACATCACCTGCTATCTTCACTATTTCCATGTGGAAGCATCTGCAAGAGTCTGCAGAGGGTCTGTATCTATGTACTCAGGAGTCAAACAGCAGCCGTCAAGAGACAGAGGCTCATACAAAAAAAAAAAAAAAAAATAGCAACAACAAAAAACTCTAAACACTCCGAGATAAAGAAATAAAAATATTACAGAGGAAAATAAAAGTCCAGGAGAAATTATTTCCAGTTTTTGAAATCTATAAATGTGAGATTTTACAGCAATCACAACAATATTCTATATGTATGTATTAGAAACTTGCCGGATAAGAAAATGTGAGCATACCGTATTGCTTGTTACTATACACATGAATTCTTTATTTTTCTATATTTGTATTTCTGTATTCTAATTCCTGTATCTTTTTCTACATTAGAAAATACCTGGAATTATGTTTACTGTGCTGTATGCACATATAAATCTAGAATGGACATACTGCAATGAATTTCCAATAGCCATGCTCCATAAACATGATTTTACCTATATGACACCTATAACACACAGGTATCATAACTGTTTGTTGAATGAATGAATGAGTAAATAAATACCTAAGTACAGAATCCAGGATTTTTCTTTAAATAGTATTTACTGAAAACTACTAATTAATTGGGCTATACACTCCCCACTGGTTCCTTTCCCCCTAGACAATGAGGTGGAGAAATTTTCCAATACACACTCTTAATTGAAAATCAGTGGGTGTGAAGAGGGGTAGAGGCTGGGAGGGTGGACAGTTCAGCAAGTCAGTTTTATAACATCTGCTTTACGTAGCAATGAGCTCACCAGCAAATCAGATTGGGTCTGTTGTTTTATATTTTAATTTAATGATTTGGAAGGCAAACAAATTTAGCATATGACACTTTCTAGATATACTGCAAAACCCCCCTGTGAAGTCACCAAAATGGAAAGAATATAGTCAAATATCAATAGGAAACAGAGACTCCCTCAACTGAACTGTGGTCGAGAAGAATTCAAGACAAATACACACGCACGCACACACACGTACACACTCATGACAGGAAGAGTCAAATTAGAAATAAGTGTGTAGTCATGTAATAAACCTTATGCCTAATAGTGGGTATGGCTCATTGAGGTATTCTCCACAATTTCATTTAATCCACTGTGGTATTACAAACTTAAGGATATGTCTACAAGTATCTAAACTGGATAAGAAAGGAACAATATTTCTGAAGCATATACATATCCATAATTAACCAAGTTGAATTTCTTTCCCAAACGTAGCTAAGGAAATACACAACAATCCTCTGCAAGCTTCTTTTTTTCTTTAGATATCCAAAACAAAAGCCAACAGTTATTTCCCAAAGCTTCTTGAATTCTCTGCACTAGAAGAAAAATGGACTATTATGTAAGACAGTGGTCTCAAATGATTTCCCTAGCACTTATTCATTCAGAGAAAACGTGTTCTTGTGACCCTTGCTTTAGAAAATTAAAATGAATAACTGGAAAAATTAGTATATAATTGAAAGCCATAGCATGTATACTGGCAGCTTAACAACATCTAATTTTACCTTTCATGTACCCCTCACAAATTCTCTAATGCAAGGGTCCCCAACCCCTGGGGCAGTGGACCGGTACCAGTCCGTGGCCCCTTAGGGATGGGGCCACACAGCAGGAGATGAGCAGTGGGCAAGCAAGCGAAGCTTCATCTGCTACTCCCCATGGCTCCCCATCACTCTGCATTACAGCCTGAACTATCACCCCTCCCCCCATCCATGGAAAAACTGTCTTCCACAAAACCAGTCCCTGGTGCCAAAAAGGTTGGGGACTGCTGTTCTAATGAACATTACCATCCAATGAATTAAGAAACAATGACACAGGGCTTCCTAAGATACTCAACAACAGCATTAAGCCCTTTCCAGTATAGAAGACAAAATTCACATGGGAATAACTGGATTACAATGCATCGATGGCTGAATTTCTGGTTTTGCCCTTGCTATAGAGAAAACTGTATGCAGCCTCAACTTCTTTACTTTTAATTTAGTTATCAGCAGGTAAAACAGTTCACATGGTGATGGATGTAGCCCTTAATTGGACATTAATGAAGAATATGAATCTGAGAGTCTGCTTTTCTACACTTTCTTTTTGTTGTAGAACACATAAGACTACTGGCAACCATGTATCATGCTTGTCTTTTACCTCTTCATTTATGATTACTCTACATTTTTCTTCCTTCAGTTATTTCATATTAAATATTATTTCCTTTCTCTGAAGAAAGCAAATATGTATCACTGGCTCACCAAGATCAATGCTTATAGTTGAAGAGATGAACAAATTAATATTCATAATCAAGTGTAAAGAAAGCAGAAGGAATAAGGACCCTTCTTAGCTATGGGGAGAAGGCAGGCTAGAAGGAGGTGTGGCCTACAGAATGGGCTTTGTACCCGATTCAGCCTGGGGCTGGCCTAAGTGAATTTCCTACGTGTGGCTCAAAGGCCACTTCACCAAGCGCCATAGTCAGAAGTAGAGCTGTGGCCTGAAGGACTTAGCAGGATCTTGCCAGGAATCTAACTATAAAGAATATTTCGTGGTTAATAATAATAGTGACATTTTATTAGGATCACACAATATACTAGGTATATCATATTCATTCAACCAGTAAAGCCTAGCTACAATCCTATCACGTAGATACTATTTTCATCCTTATTTTGTAAATTAACAAACAGCCTCAGAGCAATTAAGCAACTTGATTAAAACCACGCAACTGGAAGTGGTGCGAGCAAAAAAGATATCTCCTGTTCTCTAGATGCGTGAAAGACCATCAAAAACCAAAATTATGCTAGTAAAATAGTAGCTGAGAAGATTTAGGAAAACAGCCTCAGGAGGGAGAGTCCTGCACGTGACCAAGTTATTGTTTTTATATCCTCCCAACAGTTCCAGTATAAGAATCATGCACTGAGGTGGATCTGCCTCAAGCAAGCACAGTCTTCCCATTCAATAAAATGAATATAATGCATTCTCTGGCATTATCCACACCCACTCTTAAGGATTTGGTAGAAAGGGTCAGAAGGTCACATTCAAATTTCTCAGGAATGAAAAGAAACTAAATGTAGTATGGTATTTCCGCAGGAATGTCCAAGAAAGAGAGTTATCTAGAACGAATGATCATGGGAGCTGTGTCAGTACAGAGCAACATGGGCTGTAAGGCCCCTCTTGGGAAAGTAGGTACAGGCACTTCACAATACCAACAAGAGCAACAACTATTATACAAGTTAACATTTTATAGGGTGCTTCCCATGTGCCAGGCATTGCTCCAAGGGATTTAAGCGAATTAATTCATTTAACCTTCATAACAACTCTACAGGCAGACGTCAATCTTAGCCCCATTTCTTAAATGGGAAAACTGAGACACAAAGTCATTTAGCTAGCAAGTGGTTGGAACAGGGATTAAAACTCAGGCCACCTGGATTCTAAGTGTGTGCTCAAATTCCAGAGACAATGCCCATACAGCAACCCCTCATCCGTATATAGTATTTTTAGATATTAGGTATTTAGGTGTTACAGCATGGGTATTAGTATAGAACGGAGGTCTAATCTTTAATCCGTCACATACTGTAAACTGTAGGACGAAACCAAATGAACTCTTTGTTTCTAGTGAGTAAATCAATTTCTATGTGTTTTTGAAGGCTTCGGATGATGATGATTTGAATTATTACCTGTGTCAAGAAGTACAGTGCCTGAAAGTGTGCATTTCAAGCAAAAGAAATAGAAAAAGAAATTAGAAATATTACTACTGCTTTTGCTTTGCATTTAAAGAGAACTTTCCCTTCAATTAACACTAAAATCACTTCTTGCGTACATCACCATCTATCCTTTCAAATTGTTAAGGCCAAAAATAAAGGATTAAATATAAAGGAGTATACACTCAACTAAAGAATTAGCCAAAAAATGACACAGCAGGGACTTCCCCGGTGGCACAGTGGTTAAGGATCCGCCTGCCAATGCAGAGGACACACGTTCAAGCCCTGGTCCAGGAAGATCCCACATGCTGTGGAGCAACCAAGCCCGTGCGCCACAACTACTGAGCCTGCGCTCTGGAGCCCGTGAGCCACAACTACTGAGCCCACATGCCACAACTACTGAAGCCCGCACACCTAGAGCCCACGCTCCACAACAAGAGAAGCCACTGCAATGAGAAGCCCGTGCACCATAACGAAGAGTAGCCCCCGCTCGCCGCAACTAGAGAAAGCCCACAGGCAGCAACAAAGACCTGACGCAGCCAAAAATAAATAAATAAATAAATAAAATTTTAAAATAAATAAATAATGACACAGCAGTTTTACAAATGTTGAAATTAAATCCAAATTAATTTTAAAGAAAAGTGCACGGGTAGTATGATGTTTGAATGTTTTGAGCTGTGTTCTTAACCTCATCTTTTATTTTTGGAAAACTAAAATGAGAGTCAATCTATGTGTAGATAACACCATGGAAAATATAAGAAAACCAATGAAATCCCTAAGACAGAGTTTAGAACTCTTATCACTCAAAGCCACCATCTGAAAAGCATAAATGAAGCATTCACATTCCGCCCAGAAGGCTTTAATCGCTCCAGCTTCATTAAGTTTAACATTTTTCTAACTCAGATCACAGCTATGAATCTTGCCACTGATCCTGACTCAATATTTTCACAGTAGTTCATTGCTAGTCAGGTTTGCACCTGCTTTCTGATTGCCTGCACCCATTTCCAAGTTGAAATCAATGAAACCTATTAGCATGTTCTCTACTCGGCACTTTAATTTTGGATAGCAATGTATTATTAATGTAATCATCCCGGCAAGCCTGGTTCAGCGCAGAAGTAAAATTGAAGGGTTCACAATAGAGAATGTTAATAAGAATGCTTATTAAATTGTATTGAAATCTAAATAACTGAATGCATATTTGATACAAATTTTAAATTGAAATGGATCACACCAAAGAAGAGGGCTGTCAGTGGAGAACAGAGATCCTTTACACTTTTAAAAGACAAAACATGATTCTAACCATGTACCATTGCATTCATGACATATAACCAAGATGACTTATTTCTACATCTGAAGATGACTGCTCCCTTTTTTACATCTTTACTATGCTTGGGACTTTCTATGAATAAAACAATCCTTCCCCAAGTCAGGTAAAGATGATGTAGCATCACTAGATGCCAGGTACCGATTAGGTAAGTGTGAAGACCCTCAGGAGAAAAATTAGTGAAGAAGTTGATGAACTCATGCATTGTCAAAGAAGAGGGGAATTTTAATATAACAGAATTAAAAATTTAAAAAGACATTTGGTTAATTTGTTATTTAATATTTTTCACCAAGAACCTCCTACTATTTGAAGATTAATATTTACTTTCCTTAGCACTTGCCTTAATAAATATTAATGAGAACATGCTCCTCATAATTGAAATAAATTTATTGATTTCCAACATGAACATGTTGTTTAAGCAAATTTACTTTCTATACTCTAGGCACCTATAATCTAAAACAGTCAACCAAAATAGACACCATAGAAGAGCAGCAACAGAGGGGTATTAAAACAATGGTTGTCACATACATAGCGGCTGCCTACTTAGTCTGAGCATATCAAAGTAAGTACCAAAGCCAGGGGAAGAACTTCTTTAAGTTCTGCTATAGGGGAAAAAAGGCTATGAGGTCATATGACATCACCCAAATTCTCCGAGAGAATTCAGAGGCACTTTGCTGGGTCATGGAATTTGAGAAACCTGCCTGTCTTCTGATGGCGTTGACAGTTTGGAGCTAGGAATTAATGATCTGATACAGCAATTCACTCCCCATATATAAGGCACTTGCTTTATACTAGAATGGTGCACTTCTCCACTCAAAGTTATGGCAATGTCTCCTGATAAGCCTCATGGTTTTGTTTTGTTCAACAGTCTGCCTGTATTTCCTCTCCTGTACAAACCATCAGTCACCAGAGAACATACTTGAGGGGTACCAAATGGAAAAAATACTTGAAGGTTATTTGTTACAGGAGTTCAGATAAATTATGAGAGCTCAAACCAGGTTAGATGCAGTGAAGACAAAAAGGAAATACCTGAAATATAGTTATGAGATCAAAGTGACTAGGATTTGTGATTGACTGCACATGTGCATGAGCAAGAACGTGAAATTAAGTTTGAAGCCAGGTCTGTACGTTGGGCAAATTAATAGATAGTGAATTCCGCCAACTGAGAAAAAGAAAACAGAAGAAGTAATTGGCTAAGGAGGTGATGGATTCAGTCCAGGACCTCATAAGATGCCCAGGTGAATATCCAGCAGGATTTTCACACTTGAAATCCCAGTGAGGGGTTGTTCTAGACTGGAGACAGAGATTGGGCAACCATCAGCATCTTTTTTTGTTTGTTTTTTTTTAAGATTTTTTTGATGTGGACCATTTTTAAAGTCTCTATTGAATTTTTTTACAATATTGCTTCTGTTTTATGTTTTGGTTTTTTGGCCACAAGGCACATGGGAGCTTAGCTCCCCGACCAGGGATCAAACCTGCACCCCCTGCATTAGAAGGCAAAGTCTTAACCACTGGGCCACCGGGTAAGTCAAAAGTGTTCTCAAATAGAAATATAATTCAATTCACCTATGAAATTTAAAATCTTCTAGTAGCTCCATTTTTAAAAGTAAAAAGGAATAAATGAAGTTATATTTTATTTTATTAAATGTATGCAAAATACTTTTTCAGCATGTGGTACTAGCTACATTTCAAGTGCTAAGTAGCCAAATGCACTTAGTGGCTACTGCATAGTACACCGCAGACTTGGGAGAAGTTGAAGACTTGAGAATGGGTGTGTTATATAGAAAGTGTAAGTAAAATAAGAAGGAAGGACTAAAAATAGAACTCTGGATAACACCAACAGAGATGATGGAAAAACAGCCTGCATCTGAGATAAGGATGAACTTAAAAAACACACACACACACACACAAACACAAAAACCAGGAAAAATGAAACCAAAGAAAAGAGATTTTCACAGAAAAAAGATTAATAAATAGAGTTAGGTACAAGAAGACCACTTAGGCAAAACTTAAAATCCTATAGTCACTGATAATTTTAGCATCAACCTATCAACAATGTATGGCAATAGAAGTTTGGGCAGATTCAGATTTGGGGGGACTGAAAATTTAACCAATTTTAGAATCCCCTTTAAAAGGACAAAATTATGAATACAAAATTGTGTAGGCCCCTATGAAGGCCTAGCAAAGGGTTCATGTAAATGAGGGGCCCTGAAGTTTACGCCTCAGTACCTTTATGGAAAATCTGCGGTTAATGGGTGCACAATTTCAATGGAAGGTAAGAATATGGAAACGTTTTCAGAAATGTTTGAAAAAACTGGAAGCAAAGAAACTGCAGGGTACCCATAGGATTAACATGAAGGTTCAGACAGAGTAACCAAGCTACATAAAATTTAGCATGAGTTGACAGGGCAGAGGGTAGGGGATGCCACAGAGGCAAAAATGGAGCTAGCGATGTAGCTTAATGTCATGGAAAGGCAATCCATGCTAGAACGCCTGCAGACTGTACTCCCTCTTAGATATTCAAAACGTAAAAAGAACTCTAAGAAGTGCTAGCTCCTCTTTCCAAATAATTCAGATTATGCAAAAAGGGTCTTCAAGTTCCTTTACATTTTTTTAACGTCTAATTCTTTAATGTCTCATTTAAAGACTCATTAAAGAAACCAGAAATCTAAGCTTCCGTCAGCCCTTACCCCATGCTTCTCCTAACCACTTACAGCCCACAGAACTTTTCTACCATCCTTTTACTTTTACTTAATTTTCAGAGTTCACAAAAATAAAATGAAAGAAAATCTTGATTGCCCTGAAACAGTAAACATAGGCTTACATCATGTAACTCCTTTGTGATAGTTATTCTTAGAATAAAGCTACATATCGTGATTCTGAATAATTTAGAAATCCAGCCAAGCACAGGCATCCACAAATTTCTGAGTAAAGCTTTTGGGGACTCGCATGACAAAATGAATGAAAGGCTAAACATGAAGATTCTTTGCAGTTTCAAAATTAAAGCTTTCATTTAGAGTGGTCCTCTGCCATATGGGACCACCTGGCTGCTTAGAGCAAAATCCTATCACCATGACTACTGAGCTCCAACTTTCCATAATGTCTTTGGGATTCTTATGATACACCCCTTCCTCCAGCCTATTTCTTTTACTCCCCCAAGTAAGTGTAGCTTGTTAAAGCTGTATTTGATGACAAACCATTCCTATACCGAAACAGAAAAAGCAGTTATCAGACTGTCCTTCAGGGAACTAAAAGAGTAACCAACACACAGAACACATTCTACAAAGCTCCCTCAGTTGAATCAAAATGGCCATGGATTGCTGAGAAACTTCAGAAGTATTCAAAGAACTCAAACGGGAAGGTTAAAAAAACCAATAGTGTAAAGCACTTTATATACAGCAATTATACGTAAATCAACCTATTCAGACCTCAAACAACCACTAGGAGGTAAGAATCATTTTCCATAGGAAATGGTGGATCAGAGAAGTAAGTGACTTGTCTCAGTTTGGGAACAAGAAGGAGAATTTGAGATTTCTTGACAACACAGCTCATGATCTTCCTTACAATCACAGATTTCAATTAGTCAAAAATTGAGTCAGAGCTACAGAATAAAGAGGAATTTACTGGCTCATCCATCCATTCACCTGCCAGGTACCACGTACTGAATTCCAATGAAGAGGCTAGATCTGTTTTTGCAGGAAGCCTGTATCAATGCATGCAACTTTTCAGCCACATATGCATTAAACTGGTACTGATTAACAGCAAGAGTGTTATTCACCCCAAAAGAAGGCAATTGCCCCACTAAAAAAAAAATAAAAATAAAAAGTTAAATGACTGCATCACATTTATTTATTATCTTATTCTCCTTCATGTGCATTTTCCAGTTTGCAGGTTTCCTCACTCACTCTCCCTTTGAAAACATTCAGGCATTTGGTCTTCAGAATGTTTCAGCTCATTAACAAAAAAATTTCATAAATCCCAAGAGAAGAATTAAGGGGATAGGATCCTTAACTATCTCATATACATGTTTAATCTGACATTCAGTGAACAGCGAAATTATTATAGCCCCACCAGTTGTGACATGCAATACCTATGTAAGCTTAACCAAGAAAAACATATCAAAGTCAGTGCACTGGGTAAATTATAGTATTCAGTCATCAGAGAAGATTCCACATCAAAGCAAAATTAATTCCATTATCATGGGCTTTTCAAAGTGAAATTAGAAATAAGGCTTAAATAACAGTTGAAGCAAAGGCAAGAGAACTGCCACAAGTAAATGATGTGAATGATACTTATTCTTATCCAAAAGGCAAACACATCTGCCAACATTTAGAATGACAGTAACAAAAAAGAAGGGGGGAAAAGACATTTCTCTAGTGAACTGTTCATGAACATCAGTAGAAAGCCCTCTTTCTAGGTCTCTCTGATATTTGTCTATGGCCAACCTGTGTATTATAATGGTCCAATATTTGTAAGTCTTGCCTTTTCTTAATCCTCCAAATGGAAGAAATAGCTCCTCCAAGGAATGCTATTGCAGAAGAGGCCAGAAGGTGTGCTGTGGGGCTCTCCCTCCTATCTCACCACTCAGCTGCTCTACAGGACAGGCCAGGGAGTTCTATGATCCCTATTAGAGAGGAGTGCTAACCACTTGGAGTTCTTTAGTTGTCTGTTCAATCATGGAAAAAAGGACTGGCCAGAAAAGTATGGAAGCTATGAAGGCCTCCCTGGTAAAAGACCTGTTTAGTGCTACCCAAGAAAATAAATTTTCTCAGGAAGAGAATAGGGCCCTGATGACAACAGCATTTTTCAAGACAGTATCTTGAAACCTGCTCTAAACAATTTGGGGTTAACATTCAATAGGATCTCCAACCTAGACATCATCTGGACCTAGACCTTACCTTCAAAATGACTATTTTGTCATATAAAATAAATGGATATTCAAGTCATGCTGCATCCTAGGACATTTCCTAAAAGGCATTCAAATTTATTTTGACAAAATAATCTGCTGAAATACTGAATTGTCTTCCCTTGTAATTTCTTATTTTGGAGATTTGGACTGGCCCACTGAAAGTTATTTTAAGAAGAACTAAGGGAGGGAGGAGGAAGATTTGCTGAGACTAGGAAAGGGACAAAGGTCCAGGGCCTGGTACTTTGCTCTGTGTTAGGGACGTAGTCGGGCCAAGGAAGGGAACTGCTGTGTGGGACACAGAGGGAGAGGCGCTCCTAGCTTCCATGGCTCCTGGATTCTCAACTTTTCTTGAGGTTCCTGAACCCCAGTTCTAGCATGGAGTTAATGGAGTGAGGACCCGAAGGAAACCTCTGGTCTGGAAATGGGGCTGTCCCACATAGTCACCACCACTGCGGTGATGACCAGTGACAGGAGGGCCCACAGCATTGTCTTACTGGGTTGCATAACCCTGGGACCTCTGAACAACTGAGGAGGAAGGAGAGCACATAAAATGTTTAAATGAGCTTGGATTTCCCATCATGCCACCAGGTTCTGCAAAAATGGAATTGTTACAGAATATGAAGGAATGAAGCATTTTCAGTAGAGTTAAATTTTTGGAAAGTGATTCAGACTAGCTACCTACTTTGATATTTTTCTTAAAGTCTGTCAAATACTTGCTATGCTAAGCCCTCTCACCATCCTAGCTCCAAAAATGATTAGGGCATTCAATGATTTTATGAGTCAACTGTAGGACATTTTTCATTTCACATTATCATTCAAATGGAGTCACCACTCTAGGACCCTGCTACTTTCATATGACACAAAAACGGCAAATGCCTCAACATTTGAGGGATTTTTAACAGAATACATTACCTTTGGTTTATGTATGTGAAGATCACAGGTAAATTCTTCCTAAAGCCCTGACTGAACCAAATTTGACAGTTGAAAAGAAGCTTTTAGCCAATGAGACAACACTACTACAAACCTCAAAAAGAAATATCTTGCATAAATAATTGATATATATAAACAGAAAAAATTTGCCTATAGACAACAGAATATAGGAAACATTTGCTTCCTCATATGCCTTGAACGATAACAATTACCATTTGCACCGCCCACAAAAGCTTAAGAACATGGAATACAGAGTCTAAATGGGAAAAAAGAGCCACCTTCAGAGACTCTGTCATTCAGTAAAACTCAGAATGGAATTCTAAAACTATCATAGCACATCAAACTGCCAAGCATCAAGTATTCCTAATTATTCATATGAAAGCAAAACTCAGAAACTGTCATGATCCAGAGAAAAACACCTCTGGACCTGAAATACATAGTTAGCTGTGAAGACTTAAGAATCAGACTGCTTGCATCTCAATCCCAGCTTTGCCACTTACCAGCTTTGTGAGCTTTGCCAAGTGGTAGGAACCTTTCTGTACCTTAGTTTCTCCATCTATAAAATGGGGATAATGATAGGGTCTAAATTTTAAGATTATTTCTTAGGTCGACATGAGACCTCAAAATGTAGGTAAAGCACCGTGCTGAGGCATATATGGTTCCTGGCACACTGCCCCCAAAACACATTACAGGGTGGTGGTGGTGCTGCTCTTATTACTCGTAAATAGCTGTAAATGGAAACCACGAGGTGGCTCTGTTTTCTGAGTGCCAACTCATTCAACAAATATTTTTAAAGCACCTACTATATCTATATACATATATACGGAGTACATGTGGCTATAGATATAGAGATATAGTGGCACCAAATACAAAGGCAAGCTCCCTCCTTCTGGATCTTCCATTCCAACGGTGAGATGGAGACAGACAGACAACAGATACACAAAGAGCGTGAGAGTGTTCTGCTAAAACAGCTGAAGTGACAGCAAGTGCTGTTTTAGTTTGTGGCCTGAAAAGGAGTCTCTGAAAAGTAAATATTTGAGCTGATTTCTAAACAACAGAAAAGTACCTGCCTCAAGAAGATCTGGGTCAAGAGCTTCTGGGGAAGAGAATATTAAGTTCAGAGGCCCTAAGGCAGAAAGGAGCCTCAGAGGCCTTTGGAAGAGTTTCTCTCACACAATGATCCTGACAGGAGAGGCGGTATCAGTAGAAACTGTTTTGTTGACATGCAGCGTGAGCCTTCCGGGAGCGGTGTCTGCTTCTTGGTGCTATGCACAGAGCCAGAAGTCTAGATCAAGAATCTCCATAGGGCTTCCCCTGGTGGCGCAGTGGTTGAGAGTCTGCCTGCCAATGCAGGGGACACGGGTTCGTGCCCCGGTCCGGGAAGATCCCACGTGCCGCGGAGCGGCTGGGCCCGTGAGCCATGGCCGCTGAGCCTGCGCGTCCGGAGCCTGTGCTCCGCAACGGGAGAGGCCACAACAGTGAGAGGCCTGCGTACCGCAAAAAAAAAAAAAAAAAAAAAAGAATCTCCATAAATTAGCACAAGCATTCTTTACCACAGTAGAGGGTACAAAATGGGCCACAGTATTTATTCCATCTCAAACCTTTGCAACAATCGCACCTTGCCAAGAGCTGACATGCTGTTTCTTCTCACCATGGGTATAAACCTACCATATTTAAGTTTGGAAAATTCATGAACTGGTGATACAGGAAAAGCTTTATCAGAAGTCCAGGCTCTTGTTCAACTCATCCAAAAGAATGTGCGTGAGGAACACAAAGGAAGAAACACAAAACACAAAGGAAGAAACACACACACACACTAAGGCTGAGGAGCAAAGAGAAAAAAGAAGCAGTTTAGGGCAGAAGCAACAATCACGCACTCGAAGAAGAAGAGTGTGGGCCTCCTCGCAGAGTGAGGGGCCCCGTGCAGGGTTGTTGATCCCCCCTTTTATCTTATTTTTAGGCCTTTGAATGGGTGGGGGTCTTTTTGATTAGGGGTGGAATATTCACTGAGGTGAGGGTTGAGGTGTGGCCTGGATTGCACCAGGTTGCATCAAATCCCGGTCTTGTGCATTTGTCACCTGAAGCCACCGTACATGCACTCTAAGAGCTGTTTTCCCTTAAGTTTTCCCCTAGTAGTCGAGCGCCACGTGCAGAGGGTCATCAGCAACCTTGCGTTTTCACTGCGCATGCTCCATGGTTTTCAGCTTCTTGCTCAGATGCTAGAAAATTTCTTAGATGCCATTCCCTCCAAGCGTCATGGCCTCATTAAGTGCAAAATAACTAGATGCTGTTGCAGGCATAAGAGCATCATAAAACATGAAGAGTTTTACAAACAGAAAGTATCATTTCCTCTCCTTTTTTAACAACAAAAATAGAGAGATTGAAATTGACAGTAGAGTAGTAAAAGTGTGGATTTTGACTGAATTCTTCCAATTATAAAAGTGAACTTAAAAAAAATCACCTTCTGGTCAAATATACATTTGACAGAAGAGTGTTCTATTGGGTCTCAGCCTTAACACTCATGTAGATGTCTTTTAGGCACATCCCCACCTGACATCTGTCACATCTGGAGCAAACTAGAGTCACTGATCAAAATCCCTCATGGATGCCCACATTCCCAGGAATCTATGAGTTAAAGATACTCCTTCCCCAAAATAAGCAAAAAAAGCAATGTACTTTTCTGCATGGAGGAAATGGATGATTTTAAAATGAAAACAATATACATACACACACATATACATATATACATCCACACGTAGACTTTACCAATATTATCTCAGGTGAAAATAAACCCCTGAACTATCAAAAATAAATTAGATTCCACATATATGCGTCAGCATACGGTATTTGCTTTTCTCTTTCTGACTTACTTCACTCTTCATGACAGACTCTAGGTCCATCCACCTCACTACAAATAACACATTTAGGTTGGTTCCATGTCCTGGCTATTGTAAATAGTGCTGCAATGAACATTGTGGTGCATGTCTCTTTCTGAATTCTGGTTTTCTCAGGGTATATGCCCAGTAGTGGGATTGCTGGGTTATATGGAATCTAAAAAAAAAAAAAAAAAAAAAAAAAAAAAAAAAAAAAGGTACTGATGAACCTAGCTGCAGGGCGGAAATAAAGAGGTAGATATAGAGAATGGATTTGATGACATGGGGTAGGAGGGTGAAGCTGGGGCGAAGTGAGAATAGCATCAACATATATACACTACCGAATGTAAAATAGTTGCCTGGTGGGAAGCAGCAGCATAGCACAGGGAGATCGGCTCGGTGCTTTGCGATGACCTAGAGGGGTGAGATAGGGAGGGTGGGAGGGAGGCTCAAGAGGGAGGGGATATGGGGACATGTGTATGCTTATGGCTGATTCATTTTGCTGTGCAACAGAAACTAACACGGTATTGTGAAGCAATTTTACTCCAGTAAAGACCTATTTTAAAAATAAATAAACAAATAAGACATGATCAGTCTCCTAAGAAGCTTGTACTTCATGGGAAAATATATTTATCATATGAATTATGATATTGTGATGGTTAATTTCAAGTGTCAACTTGAGTGGGCCACCGGGTATCCAGGTATTTGGTCCAATATTATTCTGGGTGTTTCTATGAGAGTGTTCTTAGGTAAGATGAACATTTAAACGGCAAGACTTTAATATTCAGTATTTTTTCTCTGTTTCCTCACCTTCAAAATGGGGAAGACAGTTACACCTGCAGGGCAGGGTTGGGAATGATAAGTGAAAGAATTAATATTTGTTAAAACTTACAAGGCTACCTGACATATACTTGTGTTCTATGTCTGTGCTTATTAACAATACCACTGGTTGTAGTATGTTGACTAACATCCCACAGCTATTATGTGGTAAAACTGAATTTTGAACCCCACTTCTGAAAAAAGTCCAGCTCCTAACCACTCGTCTACACTGCCGCTCGTTATAAACAAGGGGGACAATGTTGCAGGAAGAGTCCATCGAATAATGTGTTTGCAGAACCTTCCTCCATAAGACACGAGAATGATGGGCCATGATTAATTGTGGGGAGGGTGTAAAAAGAAGGAGCTAATTTCTAAGGTGAAAAAGGCCTAGATTACTTAGGGCTCCATCGACCATAACCAGCTTCCTGAATTGCACTTGAAGGCAAATTGGCAGACAGAGCTGAGTGAGTGAAGAGCCTCGGTATAATGTGCTCCCCGCGGCTCGCTCACTTAGCACTTTATACCACCAGAGTTTGTTTTATTTGCTTAGTTTAGAAGTCAATAAAACTGTGCTGTGGAGCTGCTAAGCACACGTAAAACATGAAAATACAACCGTAGAGAAAAAAAAATAAATCAAAGAAAAACAATATTTCCCTTCCTTCTGAATCCTTGGGTTCCAGCCAAGGTCCATAAAGGTCTCACTGACAAAAATATGCCCTTGACATCTTCCTGGAGGGTAAAAGTTTCATGCTGATCAACAAATCCCTTGAAGACAATATTAGTTACACAGAGTCTGTTGAAACAGCTCCTAGATGTGGTCGTTAAATACAGCCGAATAAAGAGCTACTTGGAAACCACGGATAAAAAAGTTACAACACTTGGACTTCGACTTTAGCCCTTTTTCAGGAGTTCTTGACACAGATAATATGAAAGAATATGGCTTAAAGGGAAATGTATTCCATCACATGAGCTTTTAATCCTAATATCATGAACCCTTATACAAGATCACCCAGCAGGCATACTGCAGTTTTACGATCTAGATTTACAGCTCTCCAAAAGTAAGGAGGAGAAAACTTAAGGCCTGCACCCAAGTCTTGTGCCTCTGGCTCCCAGACCAGACGCCCCGCAACAGGGGCTAGTATTAACAACAGCACACGTCCCCAAGAGGTGGCAGTATTAACATAACCTCATGACCCACATCTGTTTCTGCACATGTAACTAACCATCAGCGTTTCACATAGACTTTTGATGATATACAAGAAAAGCACTTGGTAAGACTCAAAGGTAAACTGGCCAATCACTACAAGTATTTTGAGAGTCTTCAGTGATTGCCAAGGTCAAGGTGTGGGAGTCGAGTTGAGCTCCATTACGGCTCAGTCTAACGCTGCTACTTCTCAGTGTTTAGCAAGGAAATGTCCTACTTACGCTGCTACTGTCCTAGTTGTTTTATATGTTCTTATGATTTGGAAGGTGCAAGTCATTAAATTGCCTTGAGCCTAATGGGGTTGTAATGCATCTGATAATCCCTCAGGTCTAAAAGCAATAAGGAGGACACTCTGCCACTTTTGTTTCTTAGCCTGGGGAATCCAAAACCCTCTTCATCAAATGAATTAAGAATATAGAGAATAAAGAATGACTAAAAATCATGCCGAAGAACCAGCGGATGTCAAACCGACATGGTCAATTGCCTTAGTGTAAGAATAGAGATAATATCTGACCTCTGGAGCACAAGCCTCTTGAGAAATAACTGCTAAAAGCTCATCATACAACAAACAGGTAAGACATACCATAGGTAACCTACTAGACAAAGCTTTAGATAACGAGAATCTCAAAGTCAAATATGAAGCTGTTGGAGCTTGTTCATGCCTAAACTGGGAACAGTTTAAACCTACCATTAAATCAAAGGAGAGTTTAATGAGAAGTCAATAGATTTCACAAAGAAATATCTCTGCAGTTCTTATGGTTTCTAAGACATAACACAGCTTCAGCAGTTTCATGGTGCCTGTCTGGAGGCAGGTGCCTTGTTTTTGCCATCCCTCCTACTGTGCTTCCAGCTGTCAAAACGAACTTACCCACAGGCAGGACATGGCCATACAAGGCAATGTATGAAAACAAGCATAATGAAAAGATCAACAGCATTAAGAAAACTGGATTAAATGCAATGACAATGATATTGTTTCAAGCTGCCCATGGATATTTGGTAACTATTAATGAAATCTGTGGCAGGAGAAATATAATGAGAGCTTCACACCATTTCCTAGGAAGACGTTTTCCAGTCCTCTAGCAATCTAGGCGGGGCTATGTGACTGAATTCTGGCCAAGAGAACAGCAGCAGAAGGGAATTCTATCACTGCTAGAATTAGGCCCTTAAATCTGACAACATGATCCTATAGACCCTCTCCCTCACTGCCCAGCTGGATGGGGGGTGGGGGGTGGGGGGAGGGCTGGAATTCCAGTTCGAATTCTAAGGATGCTCTAGGGCACAGATAGAACCACAAGAGAAGGATTCTGGATCCTTAAGTCACCACGTGGAAAAGAACGACCCAGGTGAGCCTCTTGACTTGCAATTACCACTAACGATCTGCACGAACACTGCCGTTAACGTTCCAACGGATTCTGAAATGCCCAAACTCCATCACAATGTAGGGAGGATGTGACGTTATACATCTAAAAATAAAAGCTAATATTCTCTGAGGACTAGACACGTGCCAGGCACTTCCTAAGTGTTTCCTGTCCATTATGGCACAGTTCTCAAGAGAATGGATGAGCCTTATGATCCCCGGGAGCACGCGGAAGCTAGGGGAGATTCAGTAAACGCCCAAAGTTATAGAGCAAGAGAAGGCAGAGCTTGGTTGAAAGTAGCGGCCTCTCTCCAGAGCTCACAGAACAACACTTCACGGAGTCACTGCTCAGTACCTCCCAGGCACTGTGCTAGGGACCTGGGACCCAGAGAATACGTAGGGCTCCTGGCTGAGCAGCTTACAGTCAAGTGGGGAAATGACTGAAAGTAAACACTCAGTGTTTTCACTACCCTAATAAATAATAAGGAACCACCTTAAGAAAAAAATAATAATAAAAGCACACATGAAATTTTAAAACTTCCAGGTACGTTTGGAATGGCAGCTTCATGAGAACACTGTCCCTATTCTTCATTTGACTGTACATCCCCAATGCCCAGGCATTACCCCGAGGATTTCCCAACCCTGAACCCCTGGAGGAACCAGCTGAGGAACAGAATCACCTGACATCCATTTCTTATACCCTGGCTCTTAGAAGGACTTCTCTATTAAGGCTTCTAAGCAGCCTGGGGTTTAGTTACAAATTAAGTCACCTCTTGATTAATTGTTGCCTGCCCATTTGGTGGACTGCTGCTGATTTCAAGGAAGCAAATGCCACATTCTTTAGCCTCCAGGTGTGTCCTCTTGAATGCTTCAAAAGTCTCTTTGGTCTATCCTACTGGCTGCTTCCTTTGCTAATTACACCATCCTGTACTCAGTCTCCTTTCCTGGTCAATCAAGCTACAACCAACTACAGTGAGAGGTCTCTGATGATTAAGGGATGACTGCCCAAGGGCTTGACACTAATATCCGTTCTAAACTCTTAATTTTAAATACACTACAAAATTCATTCATTTCATAAATATTTACTGAATCTCTGACTACCCCACAGACTGTGCTAGGAAGAGGCAGGAATATAAAGATAAGTAAAAACACATGTATTCCCAGCCATCATAGAGCATAGCTTAGCAATGACTAGACACTAATGAAACAACTCTAATAGGTGTAAACTACGATTATGACAAGTGCTACGAAGCATTACCTAACGCCTCAAAAGTACAAGATATAGTATAATAGGATAATTAGGATAGGACAGAGACAACAAAGGGTAAACAGAAATTAATTAGGCTGAGATTGGCGGGAAACACATTTTATATTGAGGGCCCAGCTTGTGCAAGGACTACGTGGGAAGAGAGAGCGTGGTAAACAGAAGGGGATTAAAGAATGCAGAGAGTGAGGGGAAGGCAGGACAAGATAAAGCTGTAAGGTGGGCAAAGGCCAGATCACATACGGACTCATAGGTTCTGTTGAGAATGAGAAGTCACAGGAGGTTTTAAGGAACCCTACAACTGCTTCTAAAAATACCACCACTAGATCATGTAGCTCTCAGAAAACTGCAGAAACCTATATAAAAGGAGGTTACTCTCATTACTTGGGTGAGCTTCCCAGAGGCCTAACTGACTTGTTATTTATACACACCCTGTGTGCAGTTTTCCCTACAACAGAAGCCACCTAATTAGAAAAGGTGGTGTGAAATCTATCCCTGACTTTAGCTGAAGTGATCAGTGATACCACCTACGCCCTGGAAGGCATTCAGGTCAGCCTCACCTCACTGGCCAAGGCTATTATGGATGACAGAAATACACTAGACTTAACAAATTCTGGGCCAAGGCAGAGTATATACAATCACTAATATATCCTGCTATGTCTGGATTAATGCCTTAGTCCAAGTGGAAAGATCAATACACAAATTTAAGGAGAAAGCACCAGGTTTTCTAAGATTGGCCCTGATATTATATGGGATTTGTTCAGTTAGCTAGTTTGGGACCCTGGAGTTGCACGGCTGGAGCCCTGGAGGATGAGTTTGGCCTCATCATGCTGCTTGGGATCCTGTCGATAGTAGTCTTTTTTTATTTTTTTTAAATAAATTTACTTATTTATTTTTGGCTGCATTGGGTCTTCGTTGCTGCACGCCGGCTTTCTCTAGTTGCGGCGAGCAAGGGCTACTCTTCGTTGCGGTGTGCCGGCTCCTCATTGCAGTGACCTCTCTTGTTGCAGAGCACGGGCTCTAGGCGTGCAGGCTTCAGTAGTTGTGGCAGTGGGCTCAGTAGTTGTGGCACACGGGCTCTAGAGCACAGGCTCAGTAGCTGTGGCACACGGGCTTAGCTGCTCCGTGGCATGTGGGATCTTCCCGGACCAGGGCTCGAACCCGTGTCCCCTGCATTGGCTGGTGGATTCTTAACCACTGTGCCACCAGGGAAGCCCGATAGTAGTCTTAATTAAATACTGTATGAGAGAAATTAAACAGATTTGATGCAGCTTCTGTTGGTCAGATTAATTAGAACGGCCAGTGGAGTGACATACTCTTGGCAAAATCCTCTGGAAGCCAAGATGGAGTAGAAAGGAAAGAAGACTATTACTGAAGACAGTTTTCTATGGGGTCTCATATTCACACATATCTGACAAGCAGAAGCACAAACAGCCTTTGTTCTGGACTATCTTTTCAAGGATGTTTGTGTAGAAAATAGTTTTGAAAGATAGAAACTGTCTCTCTCTCCAAAGCAAAGTACAGATTTATTTACTGTCCAGTATAATAAAGACAATGACTCTGTCCAAGGCAAAGGTCAGGCAGATTTGCTTAGAGGACACTGAAAAAATTCAGTTCCCCTAATCGTGGTTGATGTGTTCCTTTTCTGTAATGCAACCCACTGCATGTACAGGCATTGTCAGGCCCTATTCGAATTGTCCATGGGGATAGGGGCTCAGGGAACTAGGGTGAATGCTAATACTCCAGCTACTGCTATTGCTATGAGTAACAAAATCCTTTATATCTGAATCAGAAGTCTTGTGTCTGCCAGCAAACATAAATTGTAGCAGGGTAATATATTAGCTTGCAAGTAGAGTAAAATCTCAGACTCTCCTTATTTCTCGACATTCATAACCTCAGAGGCAGACATTTTTCTGATGAGGTTCTGCCTAGTTAAGTGTGGTATCTTAAACCATTCAGTTAGTTCTTTTTTAATCAATCAAGCTGTATCTAAGTAGTATGAATCCAGGCATGATGGATGTAAGGGGAATCTATGCCCCTGGGATTGATCTCAAATATTCTTGTCCTCCAGATACTCATTTTTTAATGTGCTAAATTTAGTTATTTATTCAAAGACAAGTGTTTTTACTGATGAGCTCTAGCCCCGCTCTATGCCAATTAGTACATGAGTTTTCCTTAGCCACAGGGGTTGGCATGTAGTCTAAGTTGTTTCAAATAAAGTAAATTCTAAAGCTCCTGTTCTAGGGTTTAGAAAGAATATACTCTGCACCTTTGGATGGTTTGACAGAGGGTATGAGGCCTAGCGTTAGGGCAGCTATTTTCCTATGAGAGACGGTATTCTGAAGAACAGACAACTCAAAAAGAATGACAAAGCCAAGATAATCACAGATAAACGGTGCTGGAGCTGAGATCAAACCACAACTGAAGAAAACATATTGCTGGACTTTTGGTTACATGAGTCAGAAAAACACCCTTAATTAAGCCACTCTCCAATGCATTTTCCAAAACTTGCAACTCTAGGGATACAGTCCATCTGGCTTTAGAACCCATCTTCATAACCACTACACTATACTGGCTCTCATTTTTCCCACTGTCAGACACCCAAAAAGCTATTACTTGTGGAACACTGCACAGAATCAAGAAACGAGATTTTAAAAAAAAAAAAAAGGACAATAATCAGCAAATAATTATCCCAAAGTTTTTACATGGTATGGAAGAAACAGGGTTTTCCTTGTCCAGGGCTGCTGGCATGAAAGTTATTCAAAGCTGATACACTGATAAATAACTACTAAGAGCAAAGAAGGAGAAAACACTAAAGAACAATCACTGAAAGCCATCTAAAGCATTTGGCAAAGGAAGGTGTGAGCAGTCTTCTACCTATTAATATGGTTATCAGACATCCAGAAATAGATATCAGGATGCTATAGCCAGATTTTCAGATTTGGCTTCAACTGAGAAGAGCACAGAATGTTTGAAGAATTTCAAGTAGTGGAATGTTTATACAGGGTACGGTAGTAGGAAATTAATCTGGAGAAGCAGGTACGTAGGGATCAGATCATAAAGGGCATCATGATTTGATGTGTGGGCTAATCGGTTTCATCTTTATCCTGAAAGTCAGATGTTTTAATTTGGAAGACATAGACCATAGATGTGGTCAATGAACACTCTGGGACTATAATTACTCTGTGTGTGTGTGTGTGTGTGTGTGTGTGTGTGTGTGTGTGTGTGTGTGTGTGTGTGTGTGTGTGTGTGTGTGTGGTGCGTGTGTACAAATACCCACTGGAAAAGGATCTATAACTGTTTTTAAATTCTAAAAGGGGTCCGTGAACGAAGAACGGTTATGAAATCTGCAGGGAAATTTTCCTCAAGTTATGCGTTGGAGAGATGAGTCTGGATCAAGGACTGAATACGGACTGAGCAGACAGTACATGACACTGAAGGAGGGGAACTCAGGTCAGAGACTGTAAGAAGTGCCCAGGCTAGAAAAGACACAGACAGCACTGAAACCAGGCAGCTCAGAGTTCCTGTTGAGAACAACTGACAGGCAACAATATCCTTGCTATAATCATGTGTACCGTAACGAGTACATATACATTTTAAATCTCCAAGGATACACTTACAAAGAAGAGCATTATATACAAGTAGTTTTCTGGTAAGTCTCTGGATTAATTTCAGTTATCAGTAAGTCTGAGAATGGCTTTTTTTTACATCTTGATAAATGTCTTTCAGTTTGCGGACAATACTAAGTATTTCTGGCTAGCAAAATGTCAATCACAGAAATAAACTGCAAGAAGACTGCACGAAGCTATGGGAGTGGGAAGAAATGTGAGCAAATATTCTCAGCCAAAATAATCCAAGTTTTACTTGTACAATGGTTCTTACAATGTAATCAGAGAATGATTATGCAAAAGGACAATATACAAATGAAAAGATGATAAACTTTACTAACAGTAGGGAAAAGCACAAAACCTTTAATATTTTTACTACTCTGGATATAAAAGTATGATAACATCGGGTGTTGACAAGGAAGCTGACCAATTCTTGCATGGCTAGCGGAAGAAAGACTTGGTAAAACAGCTTTGGAGAATGATGTGTTAACACCTAGTAAAGTTCAAGATACGTATGCCCATAGTAAGGCAAAATAATGGCCTCTCCAAAGATGTCTACCTTTTAATCCCTGAAATCTGCATGTTACATTACATGGCATGAGGGATTTTGCAGATCTGAGATGAGGGGACTATCCAGGTGGGCCCAATAAAATCATAAGAGTTCTTATAAAAAGGAGGAGGTAGGAAGGTCGAAGTGAACAAATACAGCAAAATGTTGAATTCTGGTAAAGGTGAGCCGTGAACATGTAGCTGCTCGGCATTCTCCTTCCTTGACTCATCGATGACTTCAAGAGTTGCAGGCCCAGTAATCTGCTGCAACCTGCCCACTCCAGACCACCACTCCCTAAACCAGTCAAATAGCCCTGGAAAGGTGTAAGAAAACAAGAGTGTTCCTTTTCTGACCTTTTTTTAGATCAGAAAACTAAACAGAAGTATCAGAAAATAGTGATAAACCTCGCATACCCAGAGGCTAGAACTCAAAGAAGAGATTTCAAAGGAATACAAGCTTAGAAAGCCTATGAAATGTGTATAAGGCAGATCTTCTCAAATTTGGGGGTTTCAGAACCCCTGAAAACCCTTAAAAATTACTGAGGACCATAGTGATCTTTTATTTATATGGGTTGGACCTAACAACGCTTACCTATTAAGAATTAAAATTGAGAAGCATTTAAATATTTGTTAATGCAGCTTAAATAACAATATTGTGCCAACTGCATGTTAAAACATACAAATGTATCTTTTGTGAAAAATAACTATTTTCTAAAACAAAAATAATTAGTAAGAAGAGTGGCATTATTCTACTTTTTTGTAAAACTCTTTACTATCTGGCTTAAATAAAAGCCCATTGGATTCTACTGAGCCATATTGTTTTGGTTGAAGTATATAAAGGTAATCTGACTTCACATAGATCTGTAGTTGAAAAAGAGTTGGTCCACTCTGTGGGCCCTTGAAAACTTTGGGAGACCTCCAGCATTCCTCAAGACCAAACTCTGAGAACCACTGGTAAAGGGAGTATTCTTTATTCCCAAAGGCTAAAGAAGAATATGACCAAAGTGTAACAGTGTTACATAAAAACATGTTTTAAATTATCTGGTCAGCTTAATACTAATAAAATTACAGAACTCCAGAACTATAATTTCTGCCAACCCCACACACACATTGTGAGGCTTAAAAGATAACGTTTTTTGGACAAAAACAAGGAAGTGCTTCTTTTATCACTAGGTGATCGACTTAAGCTTTAACAACAGAATGTAAAAAAAGATAAATGGTTTTAAGAGAATTAAATAATTCTGATTCAAATGACTTTGAAATACTCATCGGTACTAAACTCATAATGGCTAAGAAAACAGTACAATTTCTATTCCCATAAGTGCTCCACACCCAAAAGAAGTGAATATGTGCTGAACAAGTAGAAAGAGATAGTTCTTCATTTTATGTTCTATTTACTTATAAAGGAGAAAAATCAGCCAAGAAAAGGAAGGTCAGAATACCACATTATCTGCAATGCTATTATAGCACTTTCTGATAAAACTGAATTAGCCCTATTTTGCACGTGTGTTCAAAGCAGCATAGTTTACTTCTGCACTATCTTTTATTGTAATATTTTGATGCCACACCACATACTTTTTTTTTATGTCTTTATTGGAGTATAATTGCTTTACAATGCTGTGTTAGTTTCGGCTTTATAACAAAGTGAATCAGCTATATGTATACATATATCCCTGTATCTCCTCTCACCTGTGTCTCCCTCCCACCCTCCCTATCCCACCCCTCTAGGCGGTCACAAAGCACCGAGCTGATCTCCCTGTGCTGCGTCCCACTAGCTATCTATGTTACATCTGGTAGT
Organism: Mesoplodon mirus; assembly: GCF_964341445.2. NCBI lineage: Eukaryota > Metazoa > Chordata > Mammalia > Artiodactyla > Ziphiidae > Mesoplodon > Mesoplodon mirus. Next base: position 4,750,382 of record NC_138987.1, on the reverse strand, counting down.
GTATATATGTCCATGCCACTCTCTCACTTCGTCCCAGCTTACCCTTCCCCCTCCCCGTGTCCTCAAGTCCATTCTCTACGTCTGAATTAGCCATATTTTAAGCAATAATAATTTGCCACAGTAGATATATTTCAATTTAAATGAGTACTTGGATATCTAAATAAGGTTATTTCAGTTCAGAAATCAGACAATGAGAGTTATGAAAAAAAGCAGTGAAAACGGCAACAATGGCAGCAACCACAGCGCTCCCACCCACCTTGGTACCCTGGGGAGCACCACAGGCAAAAAACTGCCATCACGGAGAACCATAACAGAAAACAGCTGCAAGTTCACAGTCCACTTTCATCCTCTCAGCATACACCTCAGGGTACCCAAGCAACATAATCTGGGCCAGATCCTAGTAACTCCTGATAGAAATATAAGAGCCTGGGGCTTATTGCTAACCTAACTAACCTGGAGTTTATGTGGTAAAGCTCCAGAAGGGATGGGGTGGGGACAGGGAATTCTTATATATATAGGTTGTCCCTTATTCTGGAGGTATTTAACTCTATGTCAACACATGCACAGCTCCAATATATGAGATTCTTAGTTTAAATAGTAACTGTGTAACACTGCCAGAAAATAAACTGTGACATTTCTGCAAATTAACAATTTGAAAGTCTGCCATAGGTTTGTTTTTGAATAAGCTTTCTTTCGCCTTTTAAAAATCAAGTGAAGAAATTAACCAGATGAAGTGTTAACAGGAGCTATATCCGAGATAAAAGAAAAAGCTCAAGAAAAGCATTATTTTTAGCATCACAAATTAAACGAATTAGTGAATTAGCAAGGCTTCTAGATATATACAGTAAGTTTTCCCATCACAATTTGTGTCTAGCATAGCTGAGGTCCAGTGCATCTTAATGGGAATCCACTACAATGAGCATCGTCTCCCAACTTTCAAATTCACGTCCTGCTATCAACGCTGTAAATTTAAATTCTGGAACAATGCCCGGAATTATTTTGTTAACTGAAAACCAAGCATATCCCTGAAAGAAAGAGGTCTCCTCTCTCCGTGGTTCATGCACGTTTTGCTTCTCAACAGTTTGGGCAACACATTCTTGGAGACTATATTTTTCTGGCCTAGCTCTGTGACATCAATTCTCAAAAGTGATGTGTGTTATTAGCACAATGGGTGGGCAATTTTCAAAAGTACTTTAAACAAATCACAGTTAAATATGATTCATTTTAATTTTCAACAAATATTTGACACCTATCACCATAAAGAGAGGAAAAAAAGGTCATAAAATCATCTGGCCTATCATAGGAATGCAAGACTGCAGCACTCAGGAAGCTGTCTTTTCCAAACAACTGAGGTCAGACTGATACGGAACTCAAAATTTTTCAGATTTTAGGAAAGTAATATGGTGATATTCCATATGTTACAGAACTCTTTCTGGGGGGTTAGAGTATCATGCTATCGTCACACATTAATATCCTGTAGTGAAACATACAACATACATTAACTATAAATAATAGCCTCACATCAGTCCACGCTAGGTATTACAATTAAATGAGAGGTGAAAAAAATGTTTCCAATCATGCCGCTTGAGCTGCATACAAACATGGCAGCAAAAAGAGAAAAAAAAAAGTGAAAACAAATAGAAAAAATGAAAATATCTGAGCAAAAATTAAACGACATGAAGGAGAAAAGATTAAAGAGAACAAGAAGGAAAGTGAGAAAGATTCAAGCACTCACTGTATAAACATCCAGGTGACCCTTTTTTTTTTTAAGATTTCATGGTCCAACATATCCAACGAGCAAACAGAAAGATCAAGGTCACCAACTGGCTAGTGGAGGAGACTAAAGAGGACGTGGGAGAGCTCGTTGCTTTTACTGCCATTTTAGTAGGCAGAATGGCACTCACAAGGCAGAATGTCCACACCCTAATCCCTGGAACCTGTGAATACATTACACGGCAAGGGTGATTTTGCAGATGTGATTAAGGTTGCAAACTTTAAAGCAGGGGCTTTAGTCTGAATTTTCCAGGTTAACCAAAACTACTCATACAAGTTCTTAAAAGCAGAGAACTTTCTCTCCCTGGTGTCAGAGAAATGTGAAGTGTGAGAGGGACATGATCCATTGCTGCTGAGGGTGGAGGAGGAGACACTAGCAGAAAGCAGAAAGCATGTGAAGGAATACAGACAGATTCTGGCAGCAAGCACTGGCCCCTGGCCGACAGCCAGCAAAGAAAGGGCGGCCTCTGTCCTACAGCTGCAAGAAACTGGACTCACCTATGAGCAAGAATGAGCTTGGAAATGGATCCATCCCCAGGAAGAAACACAGTCCATCTAACATCCTGATATCAGCCTTGTGAGATTCTAAGCAAAGAACCCAGCTGGGTCACACTGTACCCTGAATTTTTGACCCACAAAACTGTAAGATAATAAAAGGATGTTGTTTTAATTACTAAATCTCTTGTAATTTATTATGGCAGCAATAGAAAACTAATACAGCCATCACTTTGAAAAGTGATGTTGGCCAAATTCAGTTGGTGGCTGGCTGCAGAGAGAGAAGCATTATTAAGTATGGGCTAGTGAAGTTAAAGAGAGAAAAAGGCAACAGGGGTGACTAAACCTGGCTGTAGTAAAGTGAAATTTAAATATAGCAAAATATTTTTTAAATTTAATATCTACTACTGGCAGAGAATACACTGAAATTTATATAAACAACTATTTGTATTCCTCATGGTCAAAGTTCTACTTTTCTATTATTTGTGGTATCACCATCAGTAGGAATTTTAACACCACAATTCTTTTACACAAACTGGTTTACAAAACTGAATACACAGGGAGGAAATAAATCTCAGTGAAAAGCATTGAGTATGTGTCACAGATAAACCAAGCTAGTCTAAGGGCAAAGACTGTTATTCAAACTGACATTTTAGCAAACATTCAAATATTGATTTATCAAGTGATTACATACGAAAGACTATTATTTATGGAAGATGGAATGTTATTTAAATCAGATATGACAATAATTTGGACTTTAATATATAAATAAGTTATCTTGTCTCAACAGGTATGAATTACCTAAAATTTTGTTTTCATTTAACTGAACTAGAGTTGACATACAATATCAAATTAGTTTCAGGTGTATAGCAAAGTGATTCAACAGTTATATAATTTTGATCACTACAATAGGCCTAGTAACCACCTGTCACCATACAAAGTTACTGCAATATTATTGACCATATTGCCTATGCTGTACATTACATCCCCGTGATTTATTTTATAACTGGCAGTTTGTACCTCTTAATCTACTTCACCTATTTCACCCAACACCCCCCCAATACCACTAGTTCATGCTTTGTTTCTGTTAGTTTCTGTTTTGTTTTTTGATTCCACATATAAGTGAAATCATATGGTATTTGTCTTTCTCTGACTTATTTCACTAAGCGTAATACACTCTAGGTCCATCCACATTGTTGCAAGTGGCAAAATTGCATTCTTTTTTATAGTTAAGTAATATTCCTGTGGTGTGTGTGTGTACACACCACATCTTCTTTATCCATTTATCTATCAGTAAATACAGGTTGCTTCCATATCTTGGCTATTGTAAATAATGCTACAATGAACATAGGGATGCATATATCTTTTTGAATGAGTATTTTCATTTTCATTGGATAAATACCCACCAGTGGAATTCCTGGATCATATGGTAGTTCTATTTTTAATTTTTTGAGGAACCTCCATACTGTTTGCCATAGTGGCTGTACTAATTTGCATCCCCACCAACAGTGCAGGAGGGTTCCCTTTTCTCCATATCCTCACCAACACTTGTCTTTTTTTTTTTTTTTTTCTTTTTGCGGTATGCGGGCCTCTCACTGTTGTGGCCTCTCCCGTTGCGGAGCACAGGCTCCGGATGCGCAGGCCCAGCGGCCATGGCTCACGGGCCCAGCCGCTCCGCGGCATATGGGATCCTCCCAGACCGGGGCACGAACCCGTATCCCCTGCATCGGCAGGCGGACTCTCAACCACTGCGCCACCAGGGAGGCCCACCAACACTTGTCTTTTCAATAATAGCCATTTTGACAGATGTGTGGTGATATCTCATGAATTTGATTTGCATTTCCCTGATGATTAGTGGTATTAAGCATCTTTTCATGTATCTGTTGGCCATCTGTATGTCTTCCTTGGAAAAATGTTTATTCAGGTCCTTTGTCCATTTTTTAATTAGATTGTTTTTTTGATATTAAGTTGTGTGCGTTCTTTATATATTTTGAATATTAACTTCTTATAAGACGTATCATTTGCAAATATCTTTTCCCATTCAGTAGGGTGTCCTTCCATCTTCTTGATGGTTTCCTTCACCGTGCAAAAAGCTTTTTAGTTTGATGCAGTCGCATTTGTTTATTTTTGCTTTTGTTACCCTTGCCTGAGGATACAGATCAAAAAAACAAATAGTAAGACCAATGTCAAAAAGCATACTGCCTATATTTTCTTCTAGGAGTTTTATGGTTTCAGGTCTTACATTTAAGTCTTTAATCGATTTTGAGTTTATTTTTGTATGTGGTGTGAGAAAGTGATTGTTTTGCCAACACCATTTATTGAAGAGATTGTCTTTTCTCCACTGTATATTCTTGGCTCCTTGGCTCATAAATTAATTGACCATATAAGCATGGGTTTATTTCTGGGATCTCTATTCTGTTCCACTTATCTTTTTTGTTTTTGTGCCAGTACCATATAATTTTGATTATTATAGCTTTGTAATATAATCTGAAATCAGGGACCATGACACTTCTAGCTTTGTTCTTCTTTCTTAAGATTGTTTTGGCTATTCAGGGTCTTTGCTGGTTCCACACAAATTTTAGGATTTGTCCAGTTCTGTGAAGAATTCCCTTGTTCTCTGATAGGACTGCATTGAATCTGTAGACTGCTTTGGCTAGTATGGACATTTTAACAATATTAATTCTTTCAATTCATGAACATATCTTTCCATTTATTTGTGGTATCTTAAGTTTCTTTCACCAATGTCTTATAGTTTTCTCAGTACAGGTTTTTCACCTCCTTGGTTAAATTTATTCCTATTCTTTTTGATGCGGTTATAAATGGGATTGTTTTCTTAAATTCTCTGATAGTTTGTTATTAGTGTATAGAAATACAACATATTTCTGTATATTGACTTTGTATCCTGTGACTTTACTGAATTCATCTATTAGTTCTAATAATTTTTTGATGGATTCTTTAGTGCTTTTCTGTATATAGTAACAAGTCGTCTGCATATAATGACAATTTTCCCTCTTCTCTTCCAATTTGGATACTTTGATTTCTTTTTCTTGTCTGATTGCTGTGGTTAAGGCTTCCAGTACTCTGTTGAATAGAAGAAGTGAGAGTAGGCATCCTTGTCTCGTTCCAGATTTTAGCAGGAAGGCTTTCAGCTTTTCACCATTGAGTATTATGTTGACTGTGGGACTGTCATAAATAGCTTTTATTATGTTGAGATATGTTCTCTCTATACCCACTTTCATAAGTGTTATCATGAACAGATGTTGAATTTTATCAAATGCTTTTCCTCCACCTATTGAGATGATCATGTGGTTTTTGTCTTTTATTTTGTTGATGTGGTGTATCACACCAATTTCTGTAGGTTGAACCATCCTTGGGACCCTGGGATGAATCCAACTTGATTGTAGTGTATGATCCTTTTTATATGTTGTTGGATTCAGTTTGATAATATTTTGTTGAAAATTTTTGTATCTATATTCATCAAAGATATTGGCCTGTAATTTTCTTTTTTGGTATTACCTTTGTCTGGTTTGGGTATCAGGGTGATGGTGGCTTCAATAGAATGACTTTAGGAGTGTTCCTCTTCTTCAGTCTTTTGGAAGAGTTTGAGAAGGATCAGTATAAGTTCTTCTTTTTATGCTTGATAGAATTCCCTAGTGAAGTCATCTGGTCCTGGACTTTTGTTTGCAGGGAGTTTTTTTAAGTACAGATTCTATTTCACTTTTAGTGATCGGTCTCTTCAAATTATCTATTTCTTCTTGATTCAGTTTTGGTGGGCTGTATGTTTCTAGAAACTTGTCCGTTTCTTCTAGGTTGTCCAGTCTGTTGGCATATAATTGTTCATAGCATTCTCTTACGTTTTTTTGTATTTCTGTGGTATCAGTTGTTATCTCTCCTCTTTCATTTCTTATTTTGTTTATTTGGGTCCTCTCATTTTTCTTCTCAGTGAGCCTGGCCAGAGGTTTGTCAATTTTGCTTACCCTTTCAAAGAGCCAGCTCTTGGTTTTTTTGATTTTTTTCTATTTTTTTAATCTCTATTTTATTGACACTTGTTTCAAAGCCTAACATGATCCCAGAGAATGTGAAATTTAAACGAATGTGCATTCTGCTGTTTGGGGATGGAATCTTCTGTATAAGTTCATCTGGTCTAATGTGTCATTTAAGGTCAATGTTTCCTTGTTGATTTTCTGTCTGGATGATCCATCCACTGATGTAAGTGAGGTGTTAAAGTCCCCTACTATTATAACTATCAATTTCTCCCTTTGTGTCTGTTAATATTTGCTTTATGTGTTTAGGTGCTTCTATGTTGGTTGCATATTTATTTACAAGTGTTATATCTTCTTGTTGGACTGACTGTTTTATCATTATGTAATGCCCTTGTCTCTTGTTATAGTTTTTGTCTTAAAGTCTCTTTTGACTAATATAAGTATTGCTACTCCAGCTTTCTTTTCATTTGCATTTGCATGGAATATCTTTTTCCACACCCTCACTTTTTGTATTTGTCTTTAGATCTCAAGTGAGTCTCTTGTAGGCAGCATATATCTGGGTCTGGTTTTTGTTTCCATTCCACCACCTTCTGTCTTTTGATTGCAGCATTTATTCCATTTATATTTAAAGTAATCATTGATAGATATGTACTTAATGTCACTTCGTTGATTGTTTTCTGGTTGTTTTGTTGTTCTTCTCTGTTCCTTTCTTCTTCTTTTGCTCTTGGGATTTGATGACTTTCTTTCATGTTATGTTTGTTTCCCTTTCTCTTTCTTTACTTTTGTGTATCCATTATCAGTTTTTGGTTTGTGTTTACCATGAGGTTCTTATATAACAACCTGGGTATTCAGCAGTCTATTTTAAGTTGATAGTCACTTAAGTTTGACTGCATTCTAAGAGCACTACCTTTTTACTGCCTCCCCATGTTGTTTTTGCTGCCATTTAACATCTTTTTCTTTTGCATGTCTCTTAACTAATTATGGTAGATATGGATGATTTTACTACCTTTGTCTTTTGACCTTCACACTTGCTATCTTTTTGGTTGACCCACTACCTTTACTATATGTTTGTCATTGCCAGTGAGATTTTTTTCTTTCATAATTTTCTTGTTTCTGGTTATGGCCTTTTCTGTTTAAAGAAGTCCCCTTAACATTTCTTGTTAGGCCAATTTAGTGGCAATAAATTCCTTTAGTTTTTGCTTGTCTGGGAAAACCTTTCTCTCTCCTTCAATTCTGAATGCTAACCTACTAGGTAGAGTATTCTTGGTCATAAGTTTTGTCCTCCTATACACTAAATATACTTTGCCAGTCACTTCTGGACTGTAAAGTTTCTGCTGAAAAATCAATTGATAGTCTAATGTGGGTTTCCTTTTACATAACTAGTAGTTTTTCTCTTGCTACTTTTAAAATTCTCTCTTTAACTTTTGACATTTTAATTATAATGGGTCTTGATGTGGGTCTCTTTGTGTTCATCTTGTTTGGGACTATCTGTGCTTTAACTTGGATGCCTACTTCCTTCACCAGGTTAGAGAAGTTTTCAGGCATTATTTCTTCAAATACATTTTCTCTCCCTTTCTCTCTCTCTTCTGCTTCCAGGACCCCTATATAATGTGAATTTTAGTATGCTTGATGTTATCTCAGACGTCCTTTAAACTCTCCTTACTTTTTTTCTTTTTGCTGCTCCAATTGGGTGATGTCCACTCTGTCCCAGACTGCTGATCCATTCTTCTGAATCCTCTAATCTGCTGTTGATTCCCTCTACTGTATTTTTCATTTCCATTATTGTATTCTTCAGTTCTGATTAGTTCTTTTTTATATTTTCTATCTCTTATTGCAGTTCTGAAGTTCATTCGTTCTTCTCTTGGGTTCTGTGAGCATCTTTATAACTATTTCTTTGAATTATTTATGCAGTAAATTGCTTATTTCCAATTCATTTAGTTCTTTTTCTGAGGTTTTGTCTTGTTCTTTTGTTTGAAGGTATTCCTTTGTCTCCTCATTTTGCCTCTCCATGTTTGTTTCTATATATTACACATATCAGCTACATCTCCCAGTCTTGAAAGAGAGGTCTTAAGTAGAAGGTGTCCTGTGGGGCCCAGTGGTGCAATCTCCCTTGGTCACTAGAACCAAGTGCTCCAGGGTTATCCCCTGTGTGGGCTGTGTACACCCTCCTTTTGTGGTTGGGCCACTACTGTTGCAGGTATGCTGATGCGTGGAGTTGGCCCCCAGCCTTGCTGGCTGAGAGGTCTGGCTGTGACTACTGTAGGCATGCTGATATGTGGGGATGGACCCCCAGAGCAGAAGCCACTTTGGAGGGTGCTGATGCTGGCCTGGGCTGCCCTCCAGGTGGGGCAGGGTGGGAGCTACTTTGGAGGGGCTGGCCAGGGCAGGTGGGCTGAGTGTGACTAGTCCTCAAAGGAATTCCCAGGCAAGTTATACAGTGTTAGCTAGCATGCTGAAGAGTGACAGAAATGGCTCCTGCCAGCACTGGGTGAGCCAAGTGGAAGCAGAATGAAAAAACAGTGGTGCCCACCAGTATATCCACCCCCAGAGGAAGTTCCACCAGATCCCTGCCACTCTCAGCACATGGTCTAAGATCAGTCAATCAATCTCCTCTTGTATGATCCAGATGTTTTTCAAGCTGCTACCCTGCACAGGGATTCGACACAAGTGAGTTTATGCACAAGCTCTTCAAGAATAGAGTTTCAGTTTCCCACAGCCCTCCAACTCTCCCAGATGTAAGCCCAGCTGGTTTTGAAAGCCTGGTGTTATGGGGGTCTCTTCTTCCCAGTGCAGGTCCCCATGGCTAAAGAGCCCAACATGGTGCTTGGACCCCTCCCTCCTCTGAGGGGATCTCTCTGGTTGTGATTATCCCTCCCACTTGTGGGTTGATATCCCTTCCACTGGGGATACGGATTCTGACTAGACTGTGTCTCTGCCCCTCCTACCCATCTCAATGTGGCCTATTCTTTATATCCTTAGTTGTAGAAGATCTGTTATGTTAGTCTTCTGGTTGTTCTCAGAGACAGTCGTTCCATATGCAGTTGTGGTTTGAATGTGTCTTTGGGAAGAGGTGAGCTCAGGATCTTCCTACTCTGCCATCTTAATCCGGACACCTTCATTTAATGAATCTTACAAAACCTGCAGAGGATCATGTAGATATAACCCATTATCTAATAGCCCTGGATCATCTTACCATAGTTTAAACCATATCAGCTAACCTATTATGAGTATATTGATCTCTCCTATGATTCTAGATCTTAGAACCCAAAACCAAAGTCAAAAGGAAAAATCCATTGTATATCCTCCTTTGGCTAATTGCTTTTCTAAGGAAAGGTCTGTAAGCATAAATTAAGCAAGTTGAATATTATAAAATATTGGAGACTGCACTCAAATTCAACATTCAAGTGCCTAACTTTTTATAGAAATGACCATATTGTATTTAGCCATTTTCAGTACTACATAGCATAAAAATTTCCAAAGTTCACAGAAGTCAAGGAATCCAGTAACCAATTTTGTTATATATTATTTAACATGAACTGAGTACTATATAACCTGAGTTCTGTTGTTTTCTCATCAAGCCTAGTACTATAAAGTTCAAAAAAGACTCTTCAGCAACATTTTGACAAATATCCTCAAACTTATTTCAGGCATCTCGAGAATTTTTAAGCCTTTTCCTAGGCATATTTTACTTTCTTTTAGTTATAGATTCCCTTATAGCAAGCCTACACTTTCCAAATCAAGCTGTAGTCTTTTTTTTTTTTTTTTCTCCCAGCCGCACCATGCGGCTTGCGGGATATTAGTTCCCCAACCAGGGTTGAACCCAGGCCAAACAGTGAAAGCGCTGAGTCTTAACCACTGGACTGCCAGGGAATTCCCCAAGCTGTAGTCTTTTTCAAGCATATTCAAAGTAGGAATAGTCTTCTCAAAACTGGCTACGCAAAGTACAAACTCCCTTCTTGAGTTTGCCAAGTAGTATGTGCCTGTATATTTCTAACTAGTTACATTTGCTTTTTTTTTTTTTTTTTTTTTTTGCGGTATGCAGGCCTCTCACTGTTGTGGCCTCTCCCGTTGCGGAGCACAGGCTCCGGATGCGCAGGCCCAGCGGCCATGGCTCACGGGCCCAGCCGCTCCGCGGCATATGGGATCCTCCCAGACCGGGGCACGAACCCGTATCCCCTGCATCGGCAGGCGGACTCTCAACCACTGCGCCACCAGGGAGGCCCACATTTGCTTTTTATCTAACCCATTAACTCAAATTTATTGAACTAGAAAATTAGAAAATAAAAATAGACAGCAAACAAAATAAAATTTAAACCTAACCATAAAATGCTGGGTGTGTGTATTAAAATGTATTAGTATAGATTCAGAATATGAAGGAAATGTCATGGCCAAAATATTAAGAAAAACATTCAACCAGCAATATATATTGACATTCAAAGGATATTTAGTAACTACCACTATGTATTCAGTAAGAAAAGAGTGTAATTGATAAAATTCAGGAAGCAGCCTCATTCTAATAGCTAAATTTAGGTTTAGCCCTGCATTATCTCATGTTAATGTTTGGTATTTACAGTATATTTCTTCTGAATTGATGCAATAAGCCAACAAAATGGGTCACCCACCACATTCCATGCTTTCCTAAGTCATTTTCCAACTGCATCTGTGGTTTTCGTGAGTAAAGTTCCAACCTAAAATGTTTAAAATATCTTCCTGAGTAAGAGTCACATTCTTTCCCTTAAAGACTGCGTAAATGCAACTAATTTAAAATAGGTTTAAATTCCCCTACAAATAAGCATTGGTCCAGAGTATGAACCTGGCCAGACTTGAAAGTCAGCAAAAGAAAACCAAGAATATGAATAAAAGATGATGACCACCCACCCCCAAGCCCAAGAGCTAAAGCATATGCCTCAGGACATAGACATTCTCCGCCGATGATTCTGAAAAATACAAAATAACATTTTTGCAGACTGATCTTTTACCAGGATTAAATCATTCTGAAGCAATCTATAAGATTAGATATCTTCTTGGCCCTCAAGGTAGTTTACAGCTGTATCAAATGTGCACTTTTGCTTAAAGCAAGCAGTAGCCTATCCAGGTTTTCGACTGGGAGAAGCCTGCATCACGTTAATCATATTCTGCCCAGGTAGTCGGCCCAAAGAAGAGGTAGGTATAGCAACGTACTCACTCATCCTGGTGTCAAGCCCACTATCAGATGATAACCTGGTCTTTATCTTTCATCTCTCACCACCCCATTAAAGCAAAGACACCTTACATTGCTAGTGGGTCAGTTTTCTCACATGAGAATGTCTTACAGAGAGATACACGTAACAGCAGAAAGAGAGGAACCAGCTTTTTAGCGCACACAGCTCAATGACAGAATGAAAACTAACATTACATAAATGAAAAGTAAAAAGCTGGGAAAGCAAGCAGAAGATGAATTCGAACGGAGCAGAAGCTAGCCTCTAAATTTCATCATGTGTAGCTCATAGATTTGAAATCTCCTGCAGCTGAAGGTTAAAAATGAGGGCCGGGGCTGTGATGCTCTCTTGGTAAAGCTACTCGGAGTACACTCGAGTCGGATAAATCCAAGATTCTCGTGACCCCTGGCAGCATTCACATCTCATCACCGTGAGGAACATCCCATCAATGGTTTGGAGAGCATCCATCTCATCAGCACAGTCCGCACTTGCTGTAAACCATGTCTATGATTTATCGGCTTAGGCAGAGGGACTGTGCCCTTTCAGCTCTGCTGGTCACAGAGGGAACGTCTGGAATCATTTTGGTGAAAGAAATTTGCGTTGGCTGCTCAAATTCTAGCTTTCTGTGAGCTGAATTCTCATTATCGCACACACCTAGCAAGGATTTTTTTAAAAATAAATTTATTTATTTGTTTGTTTTTATACTTGGCTGCGTTGGAACTTCATTGCTGCGCTCGGGCTTTCAGTTGTAGCGAGCGGGGGCTACTCTTCGTTGCGGTGCGCAAGCTTCTCATTGCGGTGGCTTCTCTTGTTGTGGAACACGGGCTCTAGGCACACGGGCTTCAGTAGTTGTGGCTCACGGGCTCTAGAGCGCAGGCTCAGTAGTTGCGGCGCCCGGGTATGGTTGCTCCGCGGCATGTGGGATCTTCCCGGACCAGGGCTTGAACCTGTGTCCTCTGCATTGGCAGGCGGATTCCCAACCACTGTGCCACCAGGGAAGCCCCCTAACAAGGATTTGCCTGTAAGGTTTAAGTGCCTTTCAAGACCTCCCTCTTCCCTGCAAGGAGTGCCTAAAAAACTTATCACAAAGTGATTTTGTAATTTCCTGTGTGCATAAGGTAGCAATTTGGAGTTTTATTTCTGTCAAAGAACTTGGAAAATAACATCTATTTTATGGATTATCATCTCGGACCTACTTCCACTGGGTATAGCCTCTCCCTCCTGAAATCAAAAGAAAAAAAAATTCTATGACTCCCTAATGCATACAGGGTTAAGTTCTAACTCCTTGAATCAACATTTTTGGCCCTCCACAATCTAGTTCAGGATTTCACCACCTCAGCACTAATGACATTCTGGGCCAGAAAATTATTTATGTAGGACTGTCCTGTGGATTGTTCAGTATTTAGAGGAGCATCCCTGTCCCTACCAACTAGATGCCAGCAGCACCCCATCAACCCTTCAGCTGTGACACCAAAAACACCTCCAGACATGGTCAAACGTCACCCCCTGTTGCAAAAATCACTGATCGAACACAAACCACCTTGCTGGGAATTTTTACGAACAGGCCCCCCCATAAAGCTTCTAATCTAGCAAAACAAAATCTCAATTATAGTTTAGAAAATTGTTAGACTTTCTCATCTTCATATTTTTCCAAAATATGGTACATGTATCTTCTTCAAGATCCACCTTCAATTCCAAATTCTAAAAATTTTTTCTCTAGTTTGAATGCTAGAGTTTATTTTTTAAAGATCTTGATTTTACCCCTGGTACCACACTTAGTAATTATGACCTCATGTAAGCCTCCTAGTCTCTTTATCATTACTTAATAAGGATAATAATAGCTAGCCTGTGTACCTGGTTATTGTGAGAAGCAAATAAGATGAGGTACGTGGAAGTGTTTTGACAACTGTAAAACACAAAACAAATGTAAAGTACTATCAATAAACCATGAAATGCCTTCTTCTCTTTCTCCCTTCGAAGCTGTTATTTAGCTTTTGCCCTGTGATTTATATACTCACATCCCCATCAAGTCTTCATTATACAAAGGCAAAGAAGATTCCCAGATTATAAGTGCTTTCAACAATGACCAGGACAATGTCACGTTTAATAAATATGTTTCAACTGCTTCATTAGTTTAATTCTTGAATCACAGCTATTTCAGGAAAAGGTAATGTAACTTTAGATTCCCTATCTTCCTATAGTTACCAATTCTTCACACCTAAAACAGTTCCATAGAGTACACAAGACTGTTTGGACTACCCCACCAATCCTGCTTACCACTGCCCAAAATAACCCGTCTGGTACTTCATTAGGAAACTTGAGACCCATTCTGAGAATTTAGGAAATAGCACTGAGACATATTTGAAGGAAGAAAAGGGAAAATAACCAGGACTGGGGTTAGGTAGTAAATGCTGGTTCAATCTCCCCCTCGTCTCCCCTATTCAGCAAACAGCAAACCTCCTCTTCTTTGTAAATGTTTGCCTCCTTTGGCAGTGGCAAAGCTGTTTATATTTATAACACCCCCAAAAGTCATCCATAAGTATGGCTCCAAAGCTGCACTATCTGTAGAATCTGCATCACTGTCCCATGAATATCTTCATTATTTGAAGAGGGTTTTAATTTTTGGTTATAGCCAAGTCACTCAGACAAAAGTTCATGAATGAGGTTGGCGATTATTTTGGGTAACACTGTGCTTTATGAAAACTTAATTCTATAAAGTTAACCTGCAAGACTCAAGCTCTCTAACCACAAGTGACAAAAATGTTTAGGACAGTAGCAATATTTATTGATTAAGTGATGATAATTGTAAAGCAATATGCATCTGTATGTTTTATTTTTAATAGTTCATTACAAAAATAGTCATATTACAGAAAGCCAGAGCTCGCATGGGAAAAAGCAACAGGTTATATGCATCATCTTTGAAAGAGAAGTTAAGATGCCATGGAATCAATCCAATTGTATTCTGCATTATAAGTTTGTTCCTGAATAAGTTATACTTTAGTTTAAATGCTTATAAATCTGATCATTGCTTTTGAAGGATTTTTTAGTAAATACTGTGACAGAACACAGAATCTTTTTTTCTAATTTTGACCATGAATAACCTAAAATTCCCATTGAGTTAATTCACTCAAAATAGACAATAACCAATACAGATTATTGTAAATAAGTAAAGCAGATTTATTTTTAAATCTTTACCATCTCTAATGTTGAAATGCATCTTTCTAGAATGAAACACACAGGGAACTTCCCTGGTGGTCCAATGGTGGAGAGTCCACCTTCCAATGCAGGGGACGCAGGTTCAATCCCTGGTCGGGGAACTGGGATCCTACATGCCGCGGGGCAACTAAGCCCACGTGCCCCAACTGTTGAGCTCACGTGCCACAAGCTACAGAGCGCACGTGCCCTGGAGCCCGCGAACCACAACTACAGAGAAACTCGAGCAGACCATGTGCCGTGATGAAAAGATCCCGCATGCCTCAACAAAGATCCCGTGTGCCGCAACTAAGACTCGGCGCAGCTTAAAAAAAAATGAAACACACACTCTAAAAATAGTGCCTATATTTCCTGCTGGCATTTAACAATGAATCCTCATGGATGACCCATTTAAAAAACAGACCATAGTTCACTGCAAATTGTACTCCAGTATCATATTGGCAAAGGATGAGGAATCATCTGAGTCACTGATCAAATGTGTACATAAATATACAGAGATACTCTTATGGTTTATAAGTTTTATCTAGGATAAGAGCCTTTATTAAAAAATCAATATGTTTCCTAATTGATCCACTAGAAGTTTCATTTTGATGGTGATGAGTAGAGTCATAAATAGTATCTGGTTGATTTTATTCAGCACTTTACAACAGTGGACCATGATTCAGATGTGGTTAGAAAGAAGTCTATTGAGATTTAGAGTTGGATTTTAGAGGCTATTTGATTTCTCACGCAGCAAACTTAACAGCTAATTGATAACTTGGAATTGTAGATGAGTTGTAAAGTTAGGCCAATTTCCCTGGAGTTAAAGAGAGAGGTCCTTACAAACCCCAGTCCTATAATGGATCTGCATAAATACATTTCAAAAATATCAGGGTATGAGAACCAAATCATTTAAGTCTGTGTAGATCTAATGGGGAAAAAAGGTATTTTTACAGCCTATGAAATCAATTTTTTAAATATTCAACTAATGGTCTATGGACTCTTAGAAGGTAATATTTACTGGCTTTCTGTAGTGCTTGGTCCAGTGTTATCACATTTACTAAAGCCAGAAGAATGCTTTTATAATACCTCAATATCAAAAATTAAGAAAAATCTAATAGTCTAAAAGCACTTAGCAAGGAAAAGAGCAAGTTACAGTGCTCTTCTTATATAAAATTGTTTTAGCTAAAAAGAAATACCCCAAACTCCCTTTGCACCCAAAAATACATAAAGTATAAATTAGCCACATATTAGTATTATCAAAGGTCATATCAACCCATTAGAGATTACCTATATTCAATATGTTGAGGAAACTTGGTGAAAGTAAGGAACATTCTGTCTATAATTCAGCCTGTCTCCTCTAGACATGAAGATTATTGTCTTTTCAGGGAGGTAACTCTGCGGAAAAAGGTTTCTGTTGAAGAAAGAAGTCTGAGGTCAAGGGAAATAAACCTAATGCAAAAGGCTCGAATTAGTCTAAATAAAATAAGCAGTCAATTTCCACAGAGCTTGTCAAATTCCAAGTGTTTTCATAGTTCATGGAAAAAAGGACTGTGACTTTAAAAAGCTACAAATAAAAGCTGCCGCTAATATGGCTGTTACCTTGTATCAGACTCTTCTCTAACTTGTAATTTACATCTATTTAACTGTCTCAACAATAGGTAGTGTGATTACAACCTACAAATGGCAGAAACAGGACTAGCCCATGCTCTCAACCACTACTGATACTGCCTCTGCTAAAACAAGCAACTACACAACCATAAGGAAAGAACAGAGTCCAATCCTTTCTAAATTAGAAAAGACAAGCAATTACAAGCAAGAGGTTTACATCCAAACAACAGATACGCATGGGAACCCCATTTACCACAGGGATTTAGGAAATAATAAGTTCTCTGGAGACTAAATCTAAGGTAACAGTTACCCCTATCCCCCTATGGAATAGTTGGAAAGTATAATTGGTTAATCAAGTATTTAGTGAATACCTACTAAGTGCCCAGTACCGCTAGGTATTATAGGAAATGAAAAAGAGGTCAAAGGCATGTTATGTGCCCCATGGGACATTAACAAGCTTTATTCCAAATATCTTACTAGATGCAAGAAGAAACAAGGCCAGAAACAATTAAAGAATAAGCTCACAGGTAATGAGGTGCAAATAATTGCAGCATAAACAGGAACTACCCTAAAAAATCGAATTTCTACTTTGGGGGAGCACTGCAAAGTTGTCAACGTTTACCTTGATCTATCTGCAATTAACGAGCTCTCACACAGCTGCACTAAGACATCAAAAAATCTACTAGAACAAATATTTATAGTCCATCATAGAAAAGTACAACTGTAGGAATAAGTAGGAAAAGAACATCCTAAGTTTATTTTAAATGTGTATTAATGCAAGATTTGAGCTAATTTAATAGCGGTTATTTTCATGGCTTTCCTGGCTTTTCTCACCTCCTTCACCCAAAGAGTGCAGGTGGGGAGTGCAAAGGATAGTTAAGTGTAATTTTAATGAGCTTCTTGTTTCTATAAGGGGTCTGTCTACAAGGAGCTGAAGGAGGTGGTGAAAACAGAGCTCCTATTTTCTTTTCTTTTTTTTCTATTATGCAGACGGCTGAGATTTTTGCTAAACAAGAACCAGAGAAAAATTATCTTCTGCCTGAAATGTTTTACTTCCCCCACTGAATACACAAGCCAGAAAACTCCCATTTAATCTCTATTTCTATCTTAATTAACAGCACCCCATCTCCTGTCCTCCTGGGCCCAGAAAAAAAACAGACTCATGGATTCTTCCCACCCCAAATCAATGTCAGATTTAGAGTTCCTAAGCAGAGCAAACTACGGTACATTGTTGTGGCCCAAGAGCAATGGTGGTGATACAGGAGGCTAGGGAGTTGTATAAATGTGTAATGACTACTGTCAGTCCTCCGGGGGCACAGCTCATTATAAACCTTGTCAGGGACTTAACATCCAAAATGCAAAATTTTGTAAGAAAATGCAGTCACCAACTGCAGATGTACCGAGTGAAGTTGCAGACCTACTGTAAACTTCAGGCAATGAACAGCATTAAAAAGTGAGCACCCAGGCTTCCCTGGTGGCGCAGTGGTTGAGAGTCCGCCTGCCGATGCAGGGGACACGGGTTCGTGCCCCGGTCCGGGAAGATCCCACATGCCGTGGAGCGGCTGGGCCCGTGAGCCATGGCCGCTGAGCCTGCGCGTCCAGAGGCTGTGCCCCACAGCGGGAGAGGCCACAGCAGTGAGAGGCCCGCGTACCGCAAAAAAAAAAAAAAAAAAAGGTGAGCACCCACAAAATTGTATGATGGTTTAACTCTTTTCAGACCTACTCTAAGCTCTTAATGATGACACCAACTCTCTGTGCCAGCGTGGAATGACTAATGTAACTGTGCTCCAGAATGTGTACTGTGTAGAAACCTTTACATTCATTCTTCATTTATTTACCAAAACAACTAGAATATTTTGCCATTGAATGTTACTTCTGAAAAGCTAGTTATGGGAGGAAAATATAGACTCAATTCATTTCTATAGTTAGTACTCAGAGTCCTTGTAGAGGTGAGAACTCCTTGAACATGATGGATGGGAACACTTTCTCAGTCAAAAACCTTGACCTCTATGTAGAGATACTTGACCTTCATCATGAATAACTGGGGTTTGCTAAATGCAAGCTCCTTCTCAAGGACAGCAGAGATTAATTCCCTAAAGACTCTCCAGTCTGAGGAGTTCCAAAATAAACTAGTTTCTATTTCACGGATACGTGTGGTGGTGTTTATATTTTTTCCTGGTATCAAAGAATCAAGGATGTTCTCAATGAGAATAATGTTAATGATTAAGGCTAACAATCACACCTTTTAAATCTGTGAGTGCCTGGCATTGTTCTAAGCAAAATTAACTCAGGTTAACTTCAGCACAACTATGTGAGTACTGTAGAGGTGCTACAATTATCTTTATTCTATAGTTGAAGAATCTGAGGCACAGAAGCTAACAGTAAGGAAGTGGCGGAGCCAGGATTCAATCTCAGGCAATGTGAGTCCAGAGTCTGTGCCGCTCCTCCCACATGCTTCTCAACTGCACCCTAAAGGCCATCCCTATGCCACCTGATTTTAGTCAGTTGAAGAATCACATGAGAA
Source organism: Mesoplodon mirus (assembly GCF_964341445.2). Classification (NCBI taxonomy): domain Eukaryota; kingdom Metazoa; phylum Chordata; class Mammalia; order Artiodactyla; family Ziphiidae; genus Mesoplodon; species Mesoplodon mirus. Next base: position 4,731,606 of record NC_138987.1, on the reverse strand, counting down.
CATACTATAAAACTGAATTTTTTTTTTTTGCGGTACCCAGGCCTCTCACTGTTGTGGCCTCTCCCATTGCGGAGCACAGGCTCCGGACGCGCAGGCTCAGCGGCCATGGCTCACGGGCCCAGCCGCTCCACGGCATGTGGGATCCTCCCGGACCGGGGCATGAACCCATGTCCCCTGCATCGGCAGACAGACTCCCAACCACTGCGCCACCAGGGAAGCCCTAGAACTGAATTTTTAAATGTCTTTTTAACTGCAACTGTTCACTATTTACTTCTCAACATCTTTCCTGAAAATACATCTTCCATAAGGCTACTTTGTAACATTTCTACAATAAAGTCAAGGTCCAGCAGGAACATCTCCTCAATGGAATTTAAGAATTAATTATCCAATTTCAACTATTAGAACTCTAGCACCTTTTTATCAGGTATCTTTTTTACAGAACCCATGACCATTATTGAATGGATTAACTGGTCATGATAATAACTGGCTCAATCCCTTATACGCAAAAAAGTTACCATGAACACAACTTCTTAAAGGACCGAATACTATACATAGTATTTAAAGCTATATTGTCTCAAGAAATTTTAGTAAATGAAAAATAGGACAAAAGAAATGCTGTGTTTTGAATGATATACCAACAGCAACAAAGACTTCAGGAAACTAATTGGGAGCCTCTCTTTAGACCTGGGACCTTACACTTGGTGATTTGAGGATGGAAAGGAACTGAGGTGGGCTGGTAAGTGAACCTCTTGACCCAATGTATCCAAACTTGAAGTTTTTTTTGTTAAACTGTGTTTTGCTGGAAACCAACACCTCTACAGACTGAGTTCAGATTGTGTGTGTGTCAATTCCTAACTCCTGCTTCAAATATTATTCTCACCTCATAGTTCCCCACCAAGGACCTCACATTAATTACTTCCCCCCCACAGACCCTTTATTTTGAAAGAATTTGTTCCAACTTCAGCCCAAACTAAAGAACAACTTAAAAGTTTATGCAACAATAATAATGATAATTATGTTGTTTCTCGTAGAGTTTTTGAAAGATTAAAAATAATTTACACGTTCCATTAGAGAGTGGTTAAATGCAGGCTCTGGGACCAGAACAATATTGGTACGAATCTCATTTCAGCCACAATCACATACTAGTTAGACAGACAATCTTGGACTGGTTTCGTGACTTCTATGTATCTCACTTTCTTTACTTGTAAAAAGGGGGAAAGAGAGAGACAGCAGCGCCTACCTCACCAGACTTCTGGGAGGATTAAGTGAGGAAGTGCTTGAGAAACCCAGCACCCCGTGAGCCTTCCACAAAGAAGGGCGACCACAACTACCATCTGAACACGACTGATTCCCGAAAGTCTCTAGACCGACCACAGATAAAACCACTACCTTGAGGTCTTCTTTCAAAAAAAAAAAGTTCCCAAACAACAAACTGGATTAAGACGTCTTCTTATTCGTTTATTACAAAACCAAGTGCTTCAGTGGAGTAGTGTATGAACGATTGGCAATCCCTTTCAGAAAGGGTTCATTTTAATTTATGATAAATAGGCTAATCAGGGTTTTGATGCAATCTTGACAGATGTGTCTTACTTTGACACTAAGCTTTAATCCCCCGTTTGAAGCTTTCACTGCTTCTTCTTTATTATTTCATTAAGGCAACATGTTTTCAAAGTGTTATACTATATCTTATACCGTTTTTATTACTTTATGCCTCCATGTGGAAGAGCCTTGAGTATCATCTCCTGTGATGTAACATGGGCAGCTTCTCTTAAATTTCACTGCTGTATCCATACAACCAGGCCTAAACCACTGCTGCTATTTCCCTTCTGAAAACTAGTATGATCTATCAGGTGGGAAGAATGGATGCATTTGGGTTTGAATGCTAGCTATCATCTAGTTTGTTGATAAATCACCATGCACCAGGCCTGGCAGGAAACACTTCACATGCACTAATTCTTACAAAACTTCTCTAAGGTAGATGTGATTATCACCCACATTATACTGAGTGAGAAACTGCAACAGAGTTACATAGCCTGACAAAGTCCACACAGCTAGAAAGTGGCAAGGCTTAGATTCAAATACAGGCAACTTGTTCCAGAGCCTGTGCTCTTCCCTAGTATATATGCTACTTCCTATCTGCACTATGTGAATCTGGTTGGAAGCAATATCTAAGCTCTAGGTCTGAAATTTCTTATCTTGTTCAAATACATCAATACCTAACTCACAGTCTGTTACAAATCTTGTGGTATAATGGCTAATACAGAGCTGCCATTAAATAATCTTTAAAATCATTCTCTTCCTCTATTCTCTGAAGATGGGGCTAAGTTATACACAAAGCTCCCCCTACAGAATATTTCCTAGGTACTGTGCAGAAACCATTCAATAAAAATGCCATTTTATGCTGGAGAAGGTGTGGAGAAAAGGGAACCCTCCTCCACTGTTGGTGGGAATGTAAACTGGTGCAGCCACTATGGAGAACAGTATGGAGTTTCCTTAAAAAACTAAAAATAGAGTTGCCATAGGATCCAGCAATCCCACTCCTGGGCATATATCTGGAATATAGCCAATATTTTGTAGTAACTGTAAATGGACTAATGTGAAAAGATACATGTACCCCAATGTTCATAGCAGCACTATTTACAACAGCCAAGACATGGAAGCAACCTAAATGTTCATTGACAGGTGAATGGATAAAGAAGATGTGGTACATATATACAATGGAATATTACTCAACCATAAAAGAAGAATGAAATATTGCCATTTGCAGCCACGTGGATGGACCTAGAGATTATCAGACTAAGTGAAGTCAAGTCAGACAGAGAAAGATAAATATTATATGATATCACTTACATGTGGAATCTAAAAAATAATACAACTGAATCTACATGCAAAACAGATACAGACTCACAGGCCTAGAAAACTTATGGTTACCGAAAGGGACAGTGAAGAGGCAGGGATAAATTAGGAGTACAGGATTAACAGATACAAACTACTATGTATAAGACAGGTGAGCAACAAGGATTTACCATACAGCACCAGAAACTATAGTCAGTATCTTATAAGAACATATAATGGGAGATAATCTAAATATATATATTTTAGATTATTATTATATATTGTATTTATTATACATATAACTAAATCACTTTGCTGTACAACTAAAAATAACACAATATTGTAAATCAACTATCCTGTGATTTAAAAATGCCTTTTTAAAAGATGTGCTTATTGCATTATTGACAATTGCCAAGATATGGAGGCAACTGAAGTGTCCATCAACAGAGGAAAGGATAAAGACGATGTGGCACATACATACAATGGAATACTGCTCAGCCATAGAAAAGAATGAAATTTTGCCATTTGCAGCAACATGGACAGACCTGGAAGGCATTATGCTAAGTGAAATAAGTCAGAGAAAGACAAATACTGTATGATATCACTTGTATATGGAATCTAAAACATACAACAAACTAGTGAATATAACAAGAAAGCAGCAGACTCACAGATATAGAGAACAAACTAGTGATTACCAGTGGGGAGAAGCAGGGAGAGGCAATATCGGGGTGGGGGAGTGGAAGGTACACATCACTGGGTATGAGACAGGCCACAAGGGTGTATTATACAACACAAGGAATAGAGCCAATATTTTGTAATAACTGTAAATGGACTGTAACCTTTAAAATTATATAAAGATAAAAAAAAGAATGAGTCAATAAAAAATGTGCTTATTTTTTTCAAAATTGGTGCTGGAACAACTGGACATTCACAGGCAAAAAAAAAAAAAAAAAAAAAAAGAATCTAGACATGAACTTACACCCATCACAAAAATTCATTAAAATAGACCACAGACCTAATGTAAAACACAAAACTATAAAACTCCTAGAGAAAAATCTAAAAGAAAATTTAGATGATTTAGGGTTTGGCAAATGACTTTTTAAATATAACACCACAGGCATGCTCCATGAAAGAAAGAACTGACAAGCTAGACTTCACTAAAATTAAAAAAATTTTTTCAGCAAAAGATACTGTCGAGAAAATGAAAAGACAAGCCAGAGACAGGGAGAAAAACATTTTCCAAAGATGTATCTAGTAAAGGACTATTAAATTTCAATAATAAAACAACCTAAAATTTTAAAACTGACCAAAGATCTTAAAAGACACCTCACCAAAGAAGATATAAAAATAGCAAATAAGCATATGAAAAAATTCTCCACATCGTATGTCATCAGGGTAATTCAAATTAAAAACAACCATGAGATACCATGACACACCTATGAGAATGGCCAAAATCCAGAACACTGACAATACCAAATGCTGGTGAGGGTGTGGAGCAATAGGAACTCTCATCCACTGTTGGTGGGAATGTAAAATGGCACAGCTACTTTGGAAGACGGTTTCATGGTTTCTTACAAAACTAAACATGCTCTAACCATATGATCCAGCAATCATGCTCCTTGGTATTTACCAAAATGAGTTGAAAATTTATGTTCACACAAAAACCTGCACACAGATGTTTACAGCAGCTTCATTCATAACTGCCAAAAATTGGAAGCAACGAAGATGTCCTTCAGTAAGTGAATGGATAAACAAACTGTGGTACATCCAGACAGTGCTTTTTCGACAGTGCTGAAAGAAACAAACTATCAAGCCATGAAAAGACATGGAGGAAACAAAAATCATACTACTATGTGAAAGAATCCAGTATGAATAAGCTACATATTGTGTGATTCTAACTACATGACATTCTGGAAAAGGCAAAACTATAAAGACAGTAAAAAGATCAGTGGTTGCAAGGGACTAGGGGGTCAGAGGGAGGGACGAATAAGTGGAGCACAAAAGATTTTCAGGGCACTGAAACTACTCTTTCTGATACCAGAACAATGAATACATGTCATTATAAATGTGCCCAAACCCGCACAATGTACAACACCAAGAGTGAATCCTAATGTAAAGTATGGACTTCAGGTGATAATGATGTGTCGGCGTAGGTGCATCAGTTGTAATAAATGTCCCACTCTGGTGGGGGACACTGGTAATGGGGGAGGCTGTGTGTGTGTGGGCTCAGGAGATGTACAGGAAAGCTCTGTACCTTACCCTCAATTTTGCTGTGAACCTCAAACTCTCTAAAAAATAAAGTCTATTCTTAAAACGAAGAGATACATATATATATTTTTAGGAATGTACGCTCCTCAAGAGCAGGGATATATTTTCTGTATGTTCCATTGTGCCTGCTGCACTGTAAACACTCAATAAATACTGGTGATAAAAGGCAGTGAGTCTTGATGATAAGAGTGAGAAATGTAAATCTCAAAACAAAAAAGGTAGCTGTTATATTCACATACATGTGTGCATGCATGTGTATGTGAGTACACACACACATATACATGCATGCATATGTATATTCATATATATTCTTTTTGACTAACATAACAAAATTGATTAATGAAGGTCCCCTTGCCTCTGGTGATTCTGGGAAACAACTTAAGATGTTAGAAGGGCTTTGTGGTAGATGGGATTTCTGTTCATCCACAGGTTTACTCTGTGGCAACTTCTGTGATGCCCCTCCCTGCAGGAAGACTTGCCAATTTAGCTCAGCCATAGCTACATGACTTGACTTGGCCAATGAAATGTAGGCAGAAGTGATATATGCCACCGCTGGCTTTGAGAACCAGTGCATTAACTCTCTCTCTGCCACAAGACCAGCAATATTCTACTGCCTTTCAGGCAGGGAATCGATTGGAGAAACTGTGGAATAGTGTTGCAGCTGAATCACAGTAGAAATGTTCTATGAGCGAAAAATAAACTTTTATTTTTGTTAAAGTGCTAAGATTTGGGGGTTGTTAGTGCAGCATACCCAGGCCTATGCTGACAGTAGCGTGCCATCAAAGCTTAAAGTTTGGAGGTTAATAAATATATATTTTTCTCATAGTCCTGTTGTCTTTTTCCCAACTTGCATACACGCTCTACAGCCAGAATACTGTAGCGAAGAAGTATGGCTCCCTGACTCTTTTTTTTTCTGCCCTTAGGATTTTTCTTTTACTTAACCTTCCTATAGGTTTTATTAATGTTATTTACGGGGAGAAGGAAAGACAAAGAAATGACAAACCACATTCAAACTTTCACACCTAAAATCGTGAAAGCTTCCAAACATTTAGGTCCTGTGTTTTATTTAAAAGGATGATCAAAACTTAAAATTATAGGATCCATGAAATTATTCTAAGGACTTAAGATAAGGAATCACTTAACTTTTACCACATGTACACTAGAAGGAGGCCTTGATGTGGAATCAGAAGACCTGGGTATGGATTTTGGTCCTGCTCTATAGCAACTACATTTTGAGACACCAATCCTACCCACATCCTTTATTTGGAAATGACCCAAACTTACCACCCTGTGAAAGTGCAGTCATGTTTGTGAAGGTGAATGATTTATCTTTATACCAAGTGACTTCAGACAACCAGCTCCCAGTCTGCGAGGCCAGGTCCAAATGGACTTCATTTCCAAGGTTTCAATGTCTATGAGATTGCATTATAACATATCTCTTATGATAGACTGAGAGGCCTTTTAAAAGAAAATTGCAATAAAAAGTCTTGATTAAACGCGTGCTTTAAGTGAATTACTTTCTGAGCCTGGGTCTACTGAGCTGTAGAATTGACTGAAACATCCTTGCTTGGCTGTTGGGAGATTCAAATAATGTGAATATAAGCAACTATATGGGCATATGATCAATTTGAAAAGAAATCTGAGAGGAGCAGTTCAAATCATTCCTAAAGTAAACATTTTTCTCATTTCTCAGGCAAGGAAATTACTGGTAATCAAATATTCATTGTAACAACTATACCTGCCATATATATTTGAAGTATTTTGAGTATTTAACTTAAAATTTTGAGTATTTAACTTAAAATATATTAAAACTCCCTGTATAATTAATAGAAGTATAGTATTTTAAAATTCAGTATATATGTTTTTAGTATTTTAGACAACAGTGAATTTTAGCTGGAACTCTTAATATTATTACCCTTAATTGTTTGTTAAAACTATCTGGCCCTTGTTAAGAAACTCAACAACCTTTGAAAGCAATGTTTCTTTGGAAAAGTATAAGGAGCTTTAAGTTTCCTGGAATTGCTTATAGCAAAAATCTAGAATTGAAAGGAACCCACAGTTGGGGAAAGAGGAAGGAGTACACTGGGCTTAAGCATACGTTTCAGGTGCCTGGGGGATTTTTATTTTCTCTTCCTATACACAACCTAGAAAACAACGTTTCCTGGATGAACCGTCAATCTGGTTACCTACTTAACCTCTCGAACATCATGTTTAATATGTACCATCTCTAGGCAGGTGGTGTTTTCTTTGAAGGAAAACATTGACATTTCCCCCCAAAATGACGTGAAGAAGTTTAGGAAATATTTCCAGAAAGTCTATTTTAATACACTAGATAAATTCTAAGTGATTTATGGCTCTGCTTCCAAAAGCAAGACAGGAATATTAACTGCTCACTAAACATGAACCTCACTTTACATACAATCTTGTTCTTTAATACTCTTTTTTTCAGGACCCCAAAGGTTGTACCCAACTGTCCACCATGTTTTGAATTGCCTTGTCCTGTGTTTTCAACACAGGACATTATTTTACTGTCCTATATCACCTTCTTGTGGATCCAAATCTGTAGAGTTATGGTTGGCTCCATGAAGGCCATTTTAAATAAAATACTTTAATCTTACAAATACTTTCAAGTTATCTCCTTCTTTTGTGTGCCTGAAAATTGCTTGAGAATGTGAAAATTGCTTGGATGTCTCCTCCTAAAAGGACATTAATGTAGCAGCATCAGCATGGTGAAGTTTAATGACTAAAGTAGTGGCAATTCCAGCCTGAGCTTGATCTATTTAAATCTCAGCTACATAGGCACAAATAGACAGAAAGCATTTACAGCCATTCTTGGTAACATTTGTTATGTCTTAAATGTTACTTACTGCATAGTTTTCTCAGTTCCCTTTTCACATTAAAATGCGTAGGTCACTGGAATTTTCCCAGGAGTCAACTTAAGAGAACTTAACCAACACAGTACTGATCAAATGGAACAAAGTATATGGGATTATTCAGAAGAAACAAAAATCTTGGACTCAGAGTCCAAAAATATATCATAAAGACAAAATTCTGCATTAAATATGCAATATAAATGGCTTCCTATCTTCTTTAAACACCCCAGAAAGTTATTCTACTCGCAAATATGGCAGGCAGTTATACAGCTCATTAGAATATTTTTAAATCAAAATAAAACTGTGTTATTTCCGAGGCATTTGAAGTTCCAAAGCAGTGATTATCATAATGAGGTCAATGAATCATTGTTGGTCTATTGATATCCACCAGGTGGTGTTTAAAAAGACATACTAAACTATTCGTATTTTGAGTATATTAACGAGTGCATTAATTAACTTATTATAATTGCTACTGATGAGGCATTAAGAAAGAACAATGTCCATCACCCCACTTGTAGTAGTAAACATCTCTCCAGTCTTTGTGTTGTCTCAATTACAAGCAGAAATATTGGGTTGGCCAAAAAGTTCATTTGGGTTTTTCCATGTTACAGAAAAACCCGAACGAACTTTTTGGCCAACCCAATATATGCCATGACCGCCCTCCCACCCCCCCAACCCAGTTCTTTTGTCTGGAGTACTGAAATATTGAAAACATTTAAAAACATCAAATATCAAAGTGTACTTCAAAAAAAAAGCATTCTTCAATGGAAAGATAGTCTGACTTAGGTCATATGGACTAAGCAAAGATTTGATCCTTCTGGCCAACGGGGAAGACTCGTTCTGCTGAAGGAGCCATAGCAAGCTACAGGGCAGCAATTATATTCCACAGAGAAGAATGAAGAACCTTAACTTCCAGCATTCCACAGAGCAGAGCAGTAGTAAAATATATGGAACAGCAGGTAAGACAATAAAACAGGAGTTAATGAAGACCAGTGTCTAAGCTTTCGTCAATTTCAGGAAGAGAAACTAAAAACATTCTGCAATTAGCCTATTAGTTCTAACAAAGACACAACTAGCTTAAGGCAGTGCTGTCCAACAGAACTTTCTGTGACAATGGAAAGGTTCCATTCTGCCCTATACAATATGTAGCCACTCGTCCAGGCGGCTATTGAGAACTTGAAACGTGGCTAGTGAAATTGAATTTTTTTATTTTTATTTAATTGTGTCTAATTCAAATAGCCACATGTGGCTAATGGCTACCACATCAGACAGTGCAAGTCTAGGAAACTTTATCATGGAACGTAGGATAACATGGTACAGAGAATGAGTGAGAAACACAAAGCAGGTAAATAAGGGAAGAAAAGCATCAAGACCAGAGGAACCCAAATGAGGCTAAGGGGTGAGAAGGAGGGCACCTGTTTCTTAGGTAGAGGAAGGAGTTGACTATGTCAAAATCACATTAATATTTTCATTTTAATTTGCTAAGTATGTTTTCAAATTTGAGCTGTTTAGCCTACTCCTTTACCATTCCATACCAAATGTGGGTTTAAATATTTCAGCCACATGTATGAATAAAATAAGACAGAATACAGCCTGTAGCACATCTACTATATATTGTAAGTACTTGATAAATGTTGACTCCTTCTTTTTCAATATTAGAGTAACTCTTTTAGATATTGGTAAGGAAAGCTACCTGAGCCAGATGGAGCCAACTGAAAATGACAATTGGGATTCTGTGCCTCAAGCATGCTCACCAGGTAAGTAACACTCCCATCCTATTTACAGAGATACCTGTACAAGGTGTGTTCCTGTTTCTGTGGATCACATGCTGCAATAACTAATTTTAATACTTAAAACTTGCACATACATTAAATTCATACAAACTGGGATTTTTTTTTTTTTTTTTTTTTTTTTTGCGGTACGCAGGCCTCTCACTGCTGTGGCCTCTCCCGTTGCGGAGTACAGGCTCCAGACGCACAGGCCCAGCGGCCATGGCTCACGGGCCCAGCCACTCTGCGGCATATGGGATCTTCCCGGACCGGGGCATGAACCCGCGTCCCCTGCATCGGCAGGCGGACTCCCAACCACTGCGCCACCAGGGAAGCCCGCACTTTTTAATAATGAATTGAGAAAGAGAACTTCATGTTCAGGCTGAAAAATGTTACATTACTCACTATCAGAAATAAAGTGATATTTCAAAGAAAGCAAAAGTGGAGTCTTGGCTCTTTGGACCTTGAAAGTTTTGAGGCTCCTTAGGTAAAATTTTAAAAAAATGACTCAAATATGGGAATCCCATAGACCTCAGAGCACCGCACAATTTTTATAGAAGGCTCTAATCTCTTCAAGGTATAGGCTACATTCATGCTAGGGTCTTCCTGTCTCCAACTAAACTTCTTAGAGATACTATTTTTGAGAAGGTAAAAAGAAGAAGAAAAAAATGCCACTGATATTAGGCAGAATATACATATATATATATATATATATATATATATATTGAGAAGAGGAAGGCATGAATTCGTTTCTGAAACATTAGGGAAAAGTAAACAACACGTTTTTTCAAGTTGAAGTTTCATTATAGTGCTCAGTCTATTTGTTCCACCTTCATTATCATTTTTGCTTCTTCATATTTCTGTATATGTGGAACCTAGAAAAATGGTACAGATGAACCGGTTTGCAGGGCAGAAATTGAGACACAGATGTGGAGAACAAACGTATGGACACCAAGGGGGGTAAGCGGCAGGGGGTGGTGGTGGGATGAATTGGGAGATTGGGATTGACATGTATACATTAACATGTATAAAATGGATAACTAATAAGAACCTGCTGCATAAAAAAAAAAATAAAATTCCAAAAAAAATTTCTGTATATAAGAGTTCTTTGAATAATAAAGAATCTAGAAGATAAGACAACATTAACAATAATAATAACAACAACCTCCAATAAAGCACCTACTATATGCTAAGCGTGATGTTAGGTGATCTATGTATATTTTCTCTCCTTAAAACAACCCAGTACAGGTAGGTATAGCTATTCCATTTTACAGACAATGAAATCACAGGCTTGACAAGGTTGAATAGCCTGTCCAAGGTCATTCGGCTAGTAACCAGGAGAGCTAGAAATCAAATCAAAGTTGGCAAAAAGCCCTTACCCAAAGACTAAGGGGTTAGACAAGCTGTGATATGGGCATAATGGAAGGAATAAGGGGATGATGCAACAAGACGACAGTTATTTTCTCTTCCCGGCACCATCTCTGTCCTGATGCTAATTCCTCGTCCACAGCAGCACTCTCTACAGCATGCTGTAACAGCACACGTACCTAACATGACTGCTACAGGCATCAGTCAATCCTGGTATTAAGACCAGGGTCCTTGTTGACAACAAAAGAAGAAAAAAATCTACAGTATGGTGTCACTTTGTGTAGGAAATGCAAGAAGTGAAGCTAAATCTTGAGACTCTGCTTTTGAAAAGGAGCTTCAATGATCATTAACATCTCTTACCTTTTTTTAAATATATATAACTACACAAACAATAAAAAACCCAAAGACTTTTACAACACAGAATTCTTGGAAACACATTTTTACCAGAACAATCTATGTGATGTGTTAAACTCAGTATTTTTGCTCTTTATAAAAATAAGCTTATACATATTAGAGCTAAAACATAAGAGTATTAACAATATAAGTGACTGCATATAGTGGATTTTCCTCCCACAGATGTTTTATCATTTTTCTCATGCAAACCAACATTAATACAAGGACCCAAGCATTGCAAGAAGTCAAGATGGTCCTTGGGCACCACCACTGTTCACAGGTGCCCACTAATCCCAGATGCCAACACAGAGTTCACGGGCATGCATTTTAACTCTCAATGCAGATTCCTTTCCCTTAATATTTCCTAGAAAGAAAATTTCTCCCAGAATATCTTTCATACTCTATTTTATTAAGTCTCATTTTTCAATTGTCTAAACAGAAATTAGTAGGGATGCTGAACTCAAAAGCTATAGTAATACTGCCACTTAACACCTTGACACCAAAACCACAAACCATAAAATTAAAAAATTGATGAACTGGACTTAAAGTTAAAACTCTTCCACTTCAAAAGACACCAATAAGAAAATTATAAGATGAACCAGAGACAAACAGAAATTATCTGTAAATCATATATCTGATAAAGGACTTGTATGTGGAATACATAAAGAACTCTTACAACTCAACAGTAAGTAGACAAACCAATTTAAAAATTGGCAAAACAATTCAATGGATATTTTACCAAAGAAGAAGAATGGCTAATAAGCATATGAAAAGGTGATCAACATCATTATTCATTAAGGGATGCAAACCAAATCCACAATGAAATACCACTATACGTCAGCTAGATGGATGTTATCAAAGACAGACAATACCAAATGTTGGTTAGGACATGGAGAAACTGGGTCACTTGTACATTTCTGGAGAGAACTGGTTCAGGCACTCTGGAAAAGGTATTGGCAGTTGCTTAAATATTAAACATAAACAACCTAGCAATTCCACTCCTAGGAATCTAAGTAAGAGGGATGAAAACATATGTTCACACAAAGACTTGTACACAAATGCTCACAGCAGTATTACTATTCATAACAGCCAAAAGAATGGAAACAATCCAAATGTCCATACATAAGTGAATGTGAATGACATATCAATAAAACTGACCAGTATTTAGCAATAAAATAGGAATGAACTACTGGTAAGTGCTACAACATGGATAAACCTCAAATGTTTATGCCAAGTGAAATAAGGCAGACACACAAAAAACTACATATTCTGTGATAACATTTATATGAAATATCCAGAAAGTGTAAATCTATGGAAAAACATCAATGATTACCTGGACTGTGACTGCAAAAATGCACACAGGAACTTGGAGGTTGATGGAAATTTTACAAAACGGAATTGTGGTGTATTGTGGCACAACTCCATAAATTTATTAATAATTATTTGCATTGTACATTGCAGTGGGTGAATTTTTCAATACAGGTAAAATTGTATAATATACCTAAAAACGTTTTTAAAATAATAATGCCTTTCATGACTATACCACATTTTTTATTTTCCCAGTGGAAAATAAAGTTGAAATCCAGGGACTTCCCTGGTGGCGCAGTGGCTAAGGACCCGCCTGTCAATGCAGGGGACATGGGTTTGAGCCCTGGTCCAGGAAGATCCCACATGTCGCAGAGCAACTAAGCCCGTGCGCCACAACTACTGAGCCTGCGCTCTAGAGCCCGCGAGCCACAACTACTGAGCCGGCGCGCCACAACTACTGAAGCCCACGCACCTAGAGCCCCCGCTCGCCGCAACTAGAGAAAGCCCACGCACAGCAAAGAAGACCCAACACTGCCAAAAATAAATAAATTTTAAAAAAATAGTTGAAATCCAGAGAAACTCAAAAGCTAACATGAGAGATATCGTGTCAGTCACCCAGAAATAAAGCATGTTGACATGTTTTAAAGTAGAACTATTAGACTTCTCTGGTGGCACAGTGGTTAAGAATCTGCCTGCCAAAGCAGGGGACACGGGTTCGATCCTTGGTCCAGGAAGATCCTACATGCTGTAGAGCAACTAAGCCTGTGTGCCACAACTACTGAGGCTGCGCTCTAGAGCCTGCGAGCCACAACTACTGAAGCCCATGCACCTAGAGCCTGTGCTCCGCAACGAGAAGCCCCCGCGCACTGCAACAAAGAAAAGCCCCCGCTTACCGCAACTAGAGAAAGCCAACACGCAGCAACGAAGACCCAATGCAGCCAATAAATAAATAAATGCTCCTTTAAAAAATAAATAAAGGAGAACGGTTATCATCCAAAAACTTCATAAGTAAGAGCAGGCAGAAATAGACAATTAACTAAATCCATATATAATTAAGTCAACTAATCAAAATGAAAACAATTTTAATAAAGTTCTAATTTGGAGTCTTTCCACTTTTCCAAGTTTTAGTGCATTTAAAATTGACAAGCCAACCAGAATTCATTTCTTTCTATAACTCACAGATAATTCCAAAGAATTAAAGGCTGTTAGAAAGTTTATTCTTTTTGACAAGGTATATGATGTCAGTCAGAATGTTGGAATCCTCCTTCTTATAGGGAAATCCTAGTTGCAGATTTGACAATATTATGCACCCCCTTTGTTCCTGTCTCTTTCCTTCTATGCAAAATGGAAAAATATGTCTTTTCTCCTTCACGGGGTTATGAGAGGCATCACAGCCAAATTATATTCATATCCTGTAAATCCGCAACAAAGATTTGAAAGCTGTAATAAATCAGACGTAAAACTTCCCTTCACTGGTTATTGAAAAAGCCCCTCAAAATTACTGAGAATGTTGTTCAAGCTGAACTACATGAGTCAGGTGATGGCTAAGATTAGAGATACCAGTTAATAAGAGGCATCTCTGTCCTCAAGGAACTCACGGCCCAGAGGTGAAAACAAATCATTTCCATGCCATATGGTCAGCTCCTTTTTTCTGTCCACCTAATACATTTATAGATTACACTTGAATATATCTTTTTTCTGGTAAAAGTTTCTATATGCGTAAATGGTTTCAGTCCTGTCAGACAAAAGTGCTACATCACAATGTGATATGACTTAGACGGCTACCTCCCCATGAAAGTAATTGCGGAATGCTTCAAGACATTCTGGATGGGGTGGAAGACGTATCAAGCTGCCTACAATAAGGATCTTAATTGGATGCCCAGAGAAACAATATGCTGTTGCCTGATGACAACTACCTCGGGTAACAATGAGTTACACATACAAAATGGAAGACCTAACGTTCTGAAAACAGTTTAATTATTTATACTTAAAATTGGAAGTCCCGGCCTTCCCTGGTTGTGCACAGTGGTTAAGAATCCGCCTGCCAATGCAGGGGACACGGGTTCAAGCCCTGGTCCGGGAAGATCCCACATGTCGCAGAGCAACTAAGCCCGTGTGCCACAACTACTAAGCCTTCGCTCTAGAGCCCGCGAGCCATAACTGTTGAGCCTGCGTGCCACAACTACTGAAGGCTGCACGCCTAGAGCCCGTGCTCCGCAACGAGAAGCCACGGCGATGAGAAGACTGCGAAGAGTAGCCCCCACTCAATAGGGCTTGCAACTAGAGAAAGCCCGCACACAGCCAAAAATAATAATAAATAATTGTTTTTAATTTGTCAAAAATAATAATAAAATAAAATTGGAAGCCCCAATTCAAGGGAAAAGGGGCAGTTCCAGTCCTCAATGGGATTTCTAATGAAAAGTTTGCTCTAAGCTTAGATGAGTAACCCAGATACATTTGCACAGCTGCCCCAATTAAACAAGGATAACTTAAATAAACACAAACTTCTGCATATGATCTCAATAAAAACAACCACGTCTTGTGGATCCATGCTTAGGACTGAATCAACTACATGGTCATTCCTCCCAGAAGTTAAACGCACACCACAGTGGTAGTCTTTAATATACCCTCAAATCTGTCTTCTTTTCCACTTCCAAAATGTTAGGAACTGCTTGTGATTGGTAAAAATGTTCCACCCAGACACTATTGTTTGAACACTGGTCAATGGTGTGCATTTTTGAGATGATGAGCTGCATTTCCATTTATCAGCCAGATATTAAGAACATCTCCTTGGTTGAGCTCAATGGAGGGGAAACATTGGTTGGCCACTGCAAAGGGAAGTTTCTATCCAACCCAGAGATTCCCCTGCTGTCCAATGTTCTGCTTTTCCCTAATAAACTTGAATGAGTAGAAAGTTCTTGGCTTTTTCTCTTTACAGGGAGTAGCCTCGAGTACGATGATAATCATTAATCATAATACAATGTGTTACATTTCTATTTTGCTATTAATCTGAAGAGACTGAAAAAATTTTAAGATATACAGAAGTTTCAACATCCATCTTTGAAACTGAGCCATTACTGAGGCAGAAGAGAAGAACCCATCAAGCCCTCCAGATTTACTCTGCAACCAAAGAATACCACAGGCTGGATGACTCAGTAGAGGCCCCCAGGAGGCAGTGAGAACCACCGTCTAGTGCTGTGGCTTTCCATTTCTGGAGAACATGTAACCTTTCAAACTGCTGTCTGGCTCTACAGAGTGCCCACGTAGTTTCCCTATGAATCTATACATCAAGAACATTTTCATTCAATTCAATAAATGCTGTGCCAGGCACACAGAATCTTTGGGGCACTATGAAGTTAAATATAAAACAAACATCAATGAGAGCTGATCCTATTTTTTTGTTTGTTTAATTTAATAGCAATAACATCCACAAAACTCAAAACAGACACATTTAATGAGCTATTTGAGCCTGGTAGTTTGGAAAATCATCAGTCTGGGACCTAGAAGTCAAAGAATTCATGTTTAGTCCTGCACAGTTATTTGACCCGTGGTTAGAGAGAAAGCAGGCCATCTTCCTCTTTTGGGAGACCACGGAGGCGAAAGGGCATCGCTAAGCTAGTTCTATCTGTAGGTACAGAATACTGAAGATAAAAAATTAGGAGAAGGGCCATAGAATTAAGATTAAGAATCCACGCGCAGGACCATTTAGTGATTCTCGCTGTAACTGAGCAGGACCCTATAGGGTCTTTCTAGGACAGATCCCCTCGCCCATACCCTCTGCTTTAGCTCCTTTCTGAAGTACCCAGACAATACTATCTGATGCACGTTTCCTAAGTTGTTTTACAGATGTGAAAAACCCCATCAAATGGAAGATGTTAACTACTTGACGGCCATGAGCACATAGCCCCCAGGCCTACTGGAATCTAAAGATTGAAAACGTTAACCCCTGTGTCACCGCCCTGTTACCCCACCATCAACCCATCGATCGGAGAACTGCACACAAGCTGATCACATAACCTGCAACTCCCACCCTCCCTCCTCTTGCCTTTAAAAATGCTTTCCTGAAACCCATGGGGAGTTTGGGCTTTTTTAGCACAAGCTGTCCCCAACTACTTGTATGGTTTTATAATTAATGCTTCACTTTCCTTCACCACAAGCTGGGGTCAGCAGCTTGGCCTTACTGCACTCAGGAGAGTGGACCCCAGTTTGGTTCAGTAACATTGGGATATTCCGTCAGTGGAAAGCTGTAGGAAAATTTGACTGCCGTTTCCATATCTGGGGAGAGTAAATATGTCTAAAAGCCTCCACAATTCCTCGGACTGGCCATATCTTCATGACTCCAAATGGGTTTCCAATAGGTAGGACAAATAATCATAATATTAATATAATATTAATATAATATATAAATATATATTTAATATATAAATAATAAGAGTTGCTCTTGCAACTCTTCTCTACAAGAGCTAGAATCATCCCAATTCCATATCCCATTCAAAAGTGGGGCCAGGCTACTCATTTAAGCATCTCTCAGCTGATCTGTGGTTCTTAATGCTATTAAGAGCCCCACTCAATGACCTCATTTTCCAGACTTCTTATAGTGAAGATGGGTTTAGATACTGTTCCACCTCTAACCTGCTAACACAAGTGGAGTCACTAGGATTTTTCCTCATATAATTTGGTACACGGCTTCACATTTCCTCAAGTTGATATATAATCAGTAACGTGGCATTGTCTCAAAAATAAACAGGATGTGCATGTTTTCAAGGTCCAGAATAATAGCTATGTATCATATTTTTCTAACCACAGCCATATGGGGGGGGTGTCTAAAAATTCCCCAGGGGATATCAGGCAGAGTTTATCACTGGTTGTTTAGAATGTTTCCTAGGTCTGAAATATGGCAATAAATAATGTGTGTAAAAAGTGAAGCAAACATGCTACTTTGCTTTGTTTCAAGAGAAGGTCTCTTGCTTTTTATTAATTTCAAAGTAAATCAAATTTGCTGGGTAAAACATAGAATTCAGCCCTCTAATCAGAATTTTCTTACATTTGTCATGAAAGAAATTTGCACTCTCTTGAGAAGGGCTGACTACCTACAAGAGAGTTTTATAAATCCTGAAAACCTTTGGTCTACTCCCACGGGCCATAAATTATTTTTGTAACCATTAGATTACCGTAACTCTATAATGACATTTTAAATAAGATCATATGGTTTGACACTAAAGTAGTTTCCAGTGTTTTCCTAGGGAACATAATTCTTGGAGATGATTATAAAACAGAATTCTGTGGTCAAGTAATTTTGGGAAACACTGTGGCCTCCTGCTGGTTGTTCTCAAAGCACAATAGCATATTCAAGGCTCTGAGAAGTTTTGCAGAAAAGAACTTTTTAAACTATTTAACCCAGCATTTTGTCCATTTTTGTAGCCCCAGAAACCTTTTCTCACATGATTACAGGTCTCCAGCATCAGTGTCCCTAAAACACACCCTTCACTAACTGTGCTGCTGCTTTAATCCATGAGATTCTCTAAACTATTTAAATAATTGAATAAATAATGATAGAGATTATTCAGAGGGTTGGTTGCTACTACCTGGCTTATTTGTCTGTACCTCATCACTTGACTTCAGTGAACATGTTCTAAACGAATGAATAAACATCCTCCACATTTCCAGCATGAGATGGTGTTACGAGTTGAACTGCATCCTCCAAAGAAGTTATACTTAAGTCTTAGCCCCCAGTACCTCAGAATGTGACCTCATTAGGAAATCAAGTTAAATGAGGTCTCTAGGGTACACCATAATTAAATATGACTGCTGTGCTTATAAAAAAGAGAAGTTTAGACAAAGAGAAAGACATGCACAGAGAGAAGATGATGTAAAGATACACACAGAAAAGATGGCCACATGACTGGAATGATGCATCTAGAAGCCAAGTAATGCCAAGTCTTGTGGCAAACACCAGAAGCTAAAAGAATCAAGGAAGGAGTCTCCCCTATAGCACCTTTATCTCAGACTTCTAGCCTCCAGAATTTTGAGATAATAAATTTCTTTTGTCTTAAACCATCCAATTTTTGGTACTGGGTTATGGCGGAGTTCTAGGAAACTAATACAGATGGCATAACTACAGATACTTTTTATCTTTTTATATATTGGCTTGATATAATGAACTAGGTCAGTAATAAACTGTCTTAACAGCCTCTTTCATAATAGATTCATTTATATAATGTATTTACAAGTTGAATTTTAGATTTCAATCAGCAAATCCATACCCACTGGAGAAAATCTAAAAGTCAAGGAAAATGAAAGGAAAAAAAGGAAAGTAATAAAAAATAAACCAACGTCATATGAGTATCACTCTGTAACAGAAGAACTCTACAGAGAGGATCTCATTTCACAACATTCTCATTGAATATATGATGCTTGATACGCTCCACATCTGGAAAATTTATGTATAAGAATTACGTCGTTCCATACATGCGCCAACAGGCACATGAAAAGATGCTCAACATCACTAATTATTAGAAAAATGCAAATCAAAACTATGAAATACCACCTCACACCAGTCAGAACGGCCATCATTAAAAAGTCTACAAATAACAAAAGCTGGAGAGGATGTGGAGAAAAGGGAACCCTCCTACACTGTTAGTGGGAATGTAAGATGGTGCAGCCACTATGGAAAACAGTATGGAGATTCCTCAGAAAACTAAAAAGAGAGTTGCCATATGATCTAGCAATATATCTGGATGAAACTATAATTCAAAATGATACATGCTCCCCTATGCTCACAGCAGCACTATTCACAATAGCCAAGACCTGGAAACCACCCAAATGTCCATCGACAGATGAACAGATAAAGAAGATATGATACATATATACAATGGAATATTACTCAGCCATAAAAAAAGAATGAAATAATGTCATTTGCAGCACATGGACGGACCTAGAGATTATCATACTAAGTGAAGTAAGTCAAAAAGAGAAAGACAAATACCCTATGATACCACTTATATGTGGAATCTAAAATATGACACAGATGAAGTTATCTATGAAACAGAAGCAGACTCACAGACATAGAGAACAGCCTTGTGGTTGCCAAGGGGGGTGGGGAAGGGATACAGTGGGAGTTTGGGGTGAGCGGATGCAAACTATTGTATAAAGAATGGATAAACAACAAGGTCCTACTGTATACCACAGGGAACTATATTCAATATCCTGTGATATACCATAATGGAAAATATAAAAAATAATGTATGTGTGTGTATATATATATATGTGTGTGTGTGTGTGTATAGACGTATAATGTATAATCATTTTGCTACACAGCAGAAATTAATACGACATTGTAAATCAACTATACTTCAATTAAAAAAAAAGAATTATGTCTTTCCAGATATTGCAGTGGGCATTTCAGAAAATATAGCTGTGCAGAATGCTGGCAGAATTGTCCTTTTTTTTTTTTTTTTTAGACAATTCTAGGTCATGATCAGCCTGTTTTGAAGCAAAGAGTATTATCATGAGAGTAACACAGTTATGTATTATTGTCAATGTTTCTAAAGAGATATTACTTCATGTTGTCTGAGTTCTTTTCATTTTCTTAATGCACACCACGAAATTCCTCACAGGAGGAACTGAGGAAGAGCTGTTCAGGAGCCACTAAAGGTACATAATAGCTGATGGATGCAGGGATCCACATTTTCAGGCAGAAAAACTGGGTCTACAATTCAGAAATAAAGCGGTCCATAAAAAAAAGTGCTACCTGAATTTGGTTTCCTTTCCATGTACTCAGGTACAGTCAACTAGGCAGCATTTGTTTTTACTAGTCTTTTCTCAGAAGTGGTGACCTCCAATCCTAGGGTCAGTAACTAGGGTCCTGCTAGTTGTGGCTACTTAGGGCCGATAACCATGGTGGTCAGAAAGTAGGCCACTGGTAAGGCCCACATCTGGTTGAGGAACAAAGAGGGCAATTTTCTCTTACACTGTCAAGGCTAAACTGTACAAAAGTTCACTGTCAAAAGTTAGAAGATGAATTTTTTTCTTCCACTATTTCAATAAAACCAATTTTCAATATCTGTACCCTAACACCTTCAAATTGCAATTGTTAATACATTATTGTATTTATTAGTGTGTGAAGGTACTATATACACATATAAATATATACACATACATATATCTTATTGTGATGTATATTATCTCATAAAACTCTAGCAACAAACTATGTAATCCTTGCTGAATGTCCAAACTTCCTTGCGTGGTAGTAACAAAAAAAATTTTTAAGTAGACAAACAGCCAAAGAATAATTTTTTTAAAAAAGCAAAGATCTAAGAAATAATTATTTCTGAGTGGTTCAAACTTAAATTTAGCATTTGTCAGTAAGAAACAACAGTAAAGAATTATACATCAAATGCCTAATTAAGATTGTCTTAATATTTACTCCATATCTTTGTACTGAACCACTAGAGAGTGTCTTTATTGGTTCCGCAGTGTCTGTCCCAAGAAGAATATATATACTTAGGGTCCACATTTGGTTTCATGTCTGTAGATCAAAGGTTTCTCCTCCATCTAAGGGGGGCTGATCAGTTTGAACCCACAGACACTGTCAATGATTTAACCATTTTAAGATAGAAACTTCCTGCTTGTAAGTATTTGCAAGTCATCAGCTGCATATAGAGCTATTTCCTGATCCACTACGGCTGGTCGCAACCTGTATTCAAAAATGTTACACAGTGAAGAATAAAATTCCAATACTCCAGATTCAACATCTCATTATTTATTCATGAGGGATGCATATCTAACGTCTCGGCATGGCACTGATAATGTCCTAATGCTAATGAAATGATGGCTTAAAAGTGGTGGATATTTAAAACCTAGCTCTGGAAAGCAATTCAGCTCAGTCACCAGCATGATAATGACCTTCTAACCTTGGGCTCAAAACCCAGACTTTGTAATGGTTTGCTTTGTTTAAAAGCGAAGAAATCTCAACCTACTTCTCTAATATCACTACATTTGAAAATAATACAAGAAATAGGAAAAGCACCAAAATACTTGAAATTTCATGCTGCTATTGGTTCCTCAGGATATTACCACTTCAGACAAAACCAGGACTGTCTGAGCACAGAGAAATCCCAGCAATCTTTGATGTTCCATGTCAGACAGGGAAATGCTACAGACTGTCTCCTGCACAAACATCAAGCTACACGCCCTGGAACAATGCCAGAGAGAAACAAGCATTAATGAGTTATTTTCTATTGTTACTCATTCTATGGCAGTGCCTTATAATTATGCAAACTACTGAAGGGACAATTTGAAATCTAATCAGGATTAGGAAAAAATCCTTACATTATCACATTTTTTATAAGCCACATTTGTTTTAATATCTACTTAGCTAAGCTCATTCACAATATGCCCCTCCTATAATAAGTCAATTTGCATTTATTCTGTCTTTCATGTTTCTTTATGCAGTGCCAATAAAATGAGTTAGAAACTGACCTCCCCTGGAAAGATTAAGTCAGACCTAATTACTTTATACTAAATTGAGAAGAACCTGAATCAATGTGATTTTAAGGCTGCACTTTTTGTATCCACTTTAAGCATTTGAATCCTCGTAAGATACCAAATTAAGTTGTTTCCAAAATGCTTGAATCCCAATGTAGAACACTAGATTGTTTAAAATAAAAGCACCAGAACAATCACTTCTAGACCAAACTTCACACACTGAATCAAATTCAACAGAGTATGCAGGCTTTTGAATTGATTTTGTAGTACGTGTCTGACAAAACTTCAAATGACTACACTCTAAGATGTTGAGCCCCTCCCCCAAAATCGTTTTTTGCATCCAAAATTTAGAATAGTTAGCTAGAAGGTAATACATTCCCTATTTACAAATATTGATAGAAGTACTTTGAAAGAGTAATGGCTGCTCATAACAAAAATTTCAGACAGCACAGAAGGGTGAAAAATCAAAGGCCTTCTCTCTTCCAGACCCCATTTCTACTTCTCAGGAGTGAACCACTGAATAACTTATCGCATATTCTTTGATACATTTTCTGTACAAAGAAGAGCATCCTGCAATTTTTTTCCACTTAATACGTCTTGGATATCTTCCCAAGGATATCTATGTCGTTCTTTGTAATGTCTATTCATCTCACTGTATGGATTTGCTGTAATTTAATCAGTTCCTAATTTATGAGCAGTCCAGTTGTCGGCAGTTTTAAATTTTACAAAACAATGCTATCAGGAGCCCCCTTGTCCATATATCCTAAGAACTTATCCGTCGGCTGCCCAAGCACATGAACGAACGGTACTGCTGCGTCAAAAAGACTGCCAAACTGCCTTCTATAAAGCTTGTCCTGATTAATGCTCTACCAAGCCCTGGTATGTGAAAATTCCCGTTTCTCCACGCCCTCACTCAGGGGAAAGGATGAATAACTAAGTTCTGTTGGCCCAACTTCACATAAGCATCTTAAAACCTGTTGTTTCATTTATTCCTCTCAATACAATCCTCTAAGTTTTGTATTATCCTCATTTTAACAGATAAGGAAACTCAGATTTAGAAAAGGTGAGCTGAGGCAAAACCAAGATTAAAACCTGGGGTGCCTAGTTCCTAGAGACAAGCTTTTTCCAATCTGCTAAGTTCCTATGTCAGTCAACAAACTGTGGGTCCATAATTAAAATTCAGGAACTTTTCCCACCAGCTGTCTTGGGAGGCTTCACCAACCAAGGCAAGCAGCAGATGACTGAGATGCAATAGTAACTTCAGAATAGCTATTTAGAAGGTGTCCAGAGTCAATACTCTGATTTTATTTGCCTCAAAAATGGGAGTAGAAGTTAGGAGACAGGACAAGAAATATTTTCACTTTCTGTCTTGATTCTATCAAAAATCTAATCACGACACTTAGGAGAAAATGACTTGTAAAGTACTTGCCATTTGCCCTCCTGTGCGATGAGAAATTATCAATTACCACCCTCTCCCAGCCTGTGATAATAAAATCTGTAGGTAGAGCATTATCTCAGCATCTTGTGGGTATTTTGTTTTACTTTGTGGTCCAAGGATACCAGGAATCAATAGTATTTTTAATCAAATTGGTCCCACATTACACAGAAAAGTGCCATGATTTATAATCTGTTTATCTGACCAATGGCTTTCAATTTCCTAAGACTTCTCTCATCAAATTTGGAAACAAAATTTCTGGAATGGAGGACATATCTGACCAGTTTTCTTAAAGTAGATTTAAGTTACAAATTCCAACAAGTAAAAAAGAAAAATGGTCAGGGTAATATCAGAGGAACAAAGAAACAATAAAAACTCAGTCTTGATCTTTAGAGTTGAACTTTTTCCAGGAAGGTCTTAGATTAGGCATATGCATATTTGGGAAAGTGGGTTTTTCCAGAGTTAATTTTTTTTTAATTCTACTTAAAGCACTTAAAGAGAATCACCAGAAATAAAAATAAAATGCAATCAAGAGGTAGAAAGAACATGGTAGAACACGGAGTCAGACCTAGGTTTCAGTGCTGTTCCAACAAAACTACCTACCCTACAAATTATGAGGAGGCAATGTAGCTAGTACATATCTGGCCTTCCATAAACATTTTCCCTCAACTACTTTCATTTTATAAATACTTTCTAAGCACCGACTATGTGCCAGTTATCATGCTACATTCTCAGCCGCCCAATACTATAGCCACTGCTCACATGTAGCCGTTGAACACTTGAAATGTGGCCAGTATGAACTGAGACGTGCTGGAAGTGTAAATACACACCAAATTTCCAAGATGTCGGAAAAATACAGAACATCTTATAAACATTTTATAGAGGTATGTTGAAACGATCATTGTCTGGGATATACTGAGTTAAATAAGATATATTAAGTTAATTTCGCCTTGCTTTTAAATGAGTCTACCAAAAAATCTAAAATTACACATGTGGCTTATATTCTATTTCTGTTGGACAGCACAGTTCTAGATTCATGCTTCCCAAATTTTAATGTGCATCAAACTCACCTGGGATCTTGATAAAATGCAGCTTCATGATTCATCACGTCTGGGGTGAGGCCTAAGGTGCTGCATTCTAACAAACTCCCAGGTGATCCCAAGGTCTGGTCTGCAGGCCTCTTTGAGCATCCAGGCTCTGGACATGTGCTACCCAAATGTGCCATACTGAGCAGTGCTGGTCTGCAAGTATCTATTATCAGTCCAAAAGGAGGCAGGAACATAAATGGAAGAACATGAGAATGAAGGTTTAGAAACTATTACTGTGATCTGACACTGTCACAAGATCCAACTACAAGACCACTGGACTCATCCTACTGAACAAGACACAGGTCAGTTGGACTGTGGTCGGACTCAAGTGCCACAAGCTGTGTACTTGTCATCACTAGTGGCGGATCATGACAGCGGAATTTTTCAAGTTGGTATTTCACCGTAGTAGTTTCAGAAGCACTGCTCTAGAGATTGAACCATCCTGGCCAAAGAGGGTTCACAAATACCACTGTGTGGTGTATTAGGAAATGTACAAAATTCCCAGTTAAATAAATTTTTTTAAACTTTAGGTTAAAAATGATAGAAATGAACTTATTTACAAAACAGAAACAGACTCACAGACTTCGAAAACAAACCTACGGTTACCAAAGGGGAAAGGTGGGGGAGAGATAAATTAGGAGTTTGGGATTAACACATACACACTACTATACATAAAACAGATCATCAACAAAGACCTACTGTATAGCATAGGGAAGTCTACTTAATATTCTGTAATAACCTATATGGGAAAAGAATCTGAAAAAGAATGGATATATGTATATGTATCACTGAATCGCTCTGCTGTACACAACACACTAACACAACATTGTAAATCAACTGTACTCCAATATAAAATAAAAATTATAATTTTTTTTTAAATTTAGGTTAAACAAAGTTGAGTTGGCCTCTTCGCTGCAGGATTTCTCATAGTCTTCAATATGCTTATGTGCTTTTGTATCTCCAAGAGAAGAGAGCACATAATGTTGTCCAACTATTTTTGTTATCAAAACCCCTCACCTATACGAGCATCATTACCCCATCTCAAGAAATAATGCTGTGTGGAATAACTGTGTATGAAATCACTCTCCTAAATGATTTAACTGAGGTGTCTTGCTTTTTCAGCCATTTGAAAAATACTGATTAAGTACTAATTAAAATTCACCTGGGGTACATTCATTACCACGATCCCGAACAGTTCAAGCCATTTTAATTTTCAAAAAGCTATTTATGTTTCTCTGAGATGAGACTTGCTCTCTTCACAGCAGAATGGCTGTTGTGGCACTTAAATACATCCTACAAAACATAATTTAAGTTAAAAAAAATACCACAATCACACGATATCACAATATTTTAGGGGCTTACAGCATCACTGTCAACAACTTTATTATAAGGCTAATTGGGAATTTAATTTAGATAACAGATTTGTGATTACAGAGTCTATCCTCTCACCACTAATGAAACCATAATGAAATATCACTGCTCCACTTGGTATTCAAAGTTACTAATTAGGCTGAGCTCTCTTTTTACAAAAATCACACTTCTTTACTTTGTAAGCAATTAGAGACTTTTAAGTATAAACTGCCCCTAAGTTAGAGGGGATGACCTGTATGTTCAATTTCTTGACAAACTTCACCTCCACACCTAAAGGAATTTCAGGGCAAACAAAATGAGGCTGAAAAAACATTGATTACGAAAGATGGTCCTCAGCATCTTTTCTTTTAACCACCACTGGTAGCAGGAATACCTTTGGCCATAAAAACACAAGTTTGGAAAATATCCATGTTCATTTTTCTAAGACAATACAAGTAATAGACTTTTTGTTTGTTTGTTCATGAATGACTGCTAATAGCTGCAGCAAGCTCACTTTAGTCATATGATGTCAAGAAGAATATTGGCTGTCATTTCATGAATACACCCCTTGGCACCAAGCATTCAACAAATATGTTTCGATAAATATGTAGGGCTCTTCTACATATTAAAACAACATTTTAATACCAGCTGAGTATGCATTTGTTGTAGAAAGATCAGAAAAATTATGGGAACAAAAGGAAAACATGCTTATAATCCTCACAGTTTACCTTTAACATCCATTTGTACCCTAGTGCGTATACTCCAATACACTTACTTTTTCAATAAACGTGGAATCATTTTATGAATAAATGAAGTTTAAGAAATGGCTCTACTGTTGAGGACAAAGTATTCCTCCTCCCTTATCATTTTCCGCTTTGTCTGGAAAGAGGCGCTCTTTTGGTCAAACCTTTGTGCACTCTCTAACACTTTCTTTAGGAACTATTCCTGAAAGGACATGTACATTGTAAAGCCCTTGTTAACGCATTTCCAAACTATCCTTCAGAAAGGCTGTAACTTCTCACAGGACAACAAGCGGTACAGAAGACTCATCTTCAGAATTTTAAATAAAAGTCAGAAGCTATGACTCAAAAACTCCACTTTTCATAACCTCCTACCTCAACACAGAAACATGGCATGCATTAAATAACGGCTGTGACGGCCACCATAAGAGATTTTAAAAACCTGACCTCTCCTTCAGGAAAGCAACCATATAACAATACTATAAGACAAGGACCTGGCCCCTTAGGTACACAGGAGGCAAAAAATCCCAGCGCTCAGTACAGAAGAAATAACACAGTGTGAAAAAGTACGAGAATAGGGGAATGAGTTTTATCAGGTAAAAATTCAGTTTTCTAATTCCATGCCAATGAGAGTATTAAGAAAATAAAACTGAAAAATTACTCATTTATCTCACTCAGGGGAAGTCAACTTCTATGGAACGTTTCAAGGAGTAAAGCTGACGCGCTTGTGGGGAGGAGGCAGTATGTTCCATATCTTCTGAGGTGGAAGAGCCCAAGTAAGCAGACGTGGTTAATGCTCTTAGCAAAGAACACTAGAGGATATTCCCAAGAAAAAAACTGTAAATTAGAACATGGGCACATCAGAAATAGTCATATTAATTTAATGGGCAATATCAATCCTAGCACAGTAAACAAAAGCCTCTAGAAAGCTCAGTAGAAAGATCAAAAATTTAAGGCATAAATTGATCCAATTGATGTTGACTGATTCATGTTGATGGACATGACAGTTCTTTGGGGCATGACACAAAGACTTCTATCTATTCACAAGTCTGTGTATTGGTCTCCAAGCACCTAATGTCAGTCACCTTCTCGCAGAGTCAACATTAGCTGCACCCCATCCCACCCAACCTACACACCCAACAACCCCAGCTAAGTTACTGGTGAGCTCTTACGACCTGACTTATAAGATCTTTGTACCAGACCCAAGACTAGGTCACGCTCTTACTGAAAATACAGCCATTAGCTGATTTGGAGGCCACCAAGGTCTAAAGGGAGGGTCTAAGAGGAAGGTGATGAATTTAGGAACCAGGATTCAATGAGACTTTGGAGTATTAGTTTGCTTGAACCTCAGTGAAAGGCCGGGAAAGGGGGGAGATGGATATGTTTATTTGTTGTTGTTGTTTTCTAAGCCTAATTATCTTTTCTGCAAGAGGCACGGCTCCTGCACAGGAGAGAATACACTCACCCCTATGCCTATACTGTCTAGGGCTCCCAGAGGCTCAGTCTCTGTGAGGACTCTTGTATAATGTGACATCTGCAGGAGGTACAATAGTGGCTGATTTCAAAAACTGGGGAAAAACTGTGGAGGAAAACGAAGGTCAGGAAAAAGAATGTCAGGAAAATATCTGCTGATTTCCTCTTTCACATAAATATTCACAATACCACAGATTAATCTGAATACTGAGCTTTCATTTAAACAGTGTATAAAACTTCCATGATGGCAAATTCTTCAAGCATTTTTCAAGACATGTAATGTATGTTTATTTTCCTTTCACTATAATTGGGCTGTTATTAAAAAAAACCATTGGATCACTTCTCTACCTTGGTGAAAATTCCCAGTCATATGGTTATAATCAAGGGTCAAATTGCTAATGACACCAAAATCAATGAGAGCCCTGAAATTAGAGGGTGGAGCCCCCTTGACTGCCACACCCATATTAATGCGTTCTTTTTAGGATAAGGAGAGGCTTTAAGCACTCTGGCTTCTTGGTTGATTTATCTAGAGCTATATGACAGCGCTCCCTATTCCATATTCCATGTTTGAATTTTCCTTCACCTCCACTCCCTTACACACACACAGCAAAAAAAAAAAACAAAACAAAAAAACAAACAAACAGAAAAACACCTCAAAAACTCAAGTATCTTCTGACCTCATGATCCGGAAATAAGATATAAATTAGTAGGTCTGATCTAAAAACATGCCAATTTCATTTAGCTTAAACCAACTGAATAACCTTAAAGAGGCTTTTCTGAACTTTCTTTTCTAAAAATAAAGAAATCAAAATATATGTTTCATTGCCTTTAGTAGAGATTAAATAACTCAATTTTGAATCTACATCAGTATCACTTTTTACCTGACAGTTAGTGAAACAGAAAATAATTATCAGGAAAATGTAGAGTTTAAAACAAATACTTTTGACACCTGATTACAGGAATAGGAACAAAGCCGGCTGGTTGAGGAAAGTTTAAAGGCTTACTTTGGAAACAGTTTCATCTTGTATACTCGTTTTCTTGATTATAAAAGGATATTTTTCTTTGGTTAGTCTGCTACAGCCTCCTCTTTGTTTTCCATCATCGTCCTAAATACCATCAAAAAGCTAGCTAGACTGAAAATCCTTGTTTCAACAGTAATGTTTTTCTCCATATTATAAAATGAATTAATTAATGAATTCAATAAGTATTTATTGAGCACATTCCTCTATGCCAGGCACCATTCTGGAAATAAGAGGAAATACAGACAGTAAGAGGCAAATATCTCTGCCCACAGAGAACTTTCATTCTTTGGACTAAATTTTGGCTGAAAACTCACTGTGTTCAGACATTGAACTAAACAGCAAATACATTAACAATGAAGAAAACACAATCTCACCCTCAAGAAGTTGCAATTTACTTGTCTTTTCCTGCTAACTTTATTTTGGGTTCTTTTTCCCCTATATTTTACTTTTATAGAAAGTGAATCCTAGGATACTTAGGCCCAAGTTAGCCTGACTAACAAAATATCTTATTAGATAATAATTTACCAAATACCAAGAATTTCCACTCATTTGGTTTTATAAAAAGTGTTCCTAACCTCATTACAATAAACTAAACTTCAAAGTTATCTAGAAGCAAGTGTTAATGTTGACAAATTTGAGTCATTTAGAGATGTTGATTTCTGGAGACTCATGTGAATTTTTAAACCATTTTTGTCAGTACCTCCTATTTACCTTTTCACACCCCTCCCCTCATCCAGGACCTACAGGCCAGACCATTCTCTCATTTCTGCATTTCAATTAGGTGATACCTTGAGTTGAACTGCCTTCCCTACACTAAGGCCCAAAGTATACTTTCTTTGATTCCTACTTAGAAAGCACATCAAAAGATAAGCCTCAATTAGTTTACAGATTCAAAATGATTCAAAAAGGAATTTACTTACGTTTTTTGAGTGTAAAAAAAAAGGGGGGCGTATTTAGCATGATGGGATGAAAGAAGGGCTCTAAGCAGAGTTTCACATAATAATATTAGAAACATTTTACTATGCAAGTGATAATTACGTGGTCTCTGCTGTACTATCACAGAATTGGAACATACAAAAGGATCATGTATGCAAAGCACAAAAATGAAAACAATTACAAAATCTGAATGCATTGTATGAGAAACTGTAAAGATGAAAGCCTGCTACTATTAGCCAGCTATTATTTTGATGTTAATATCCTAACGCTTAAAAATAACTGAAGAAAGAAGGGAAGTTTTTCTCTGAAATTTTGACTAACCGAGAGTGTAATAATGAAGAAGAATAATTAACACTCAGTTGCAGTTTTATGTTCCATGGGGATTTCACACTAGCTAATCAGTGATAAAAGAAAATATACATACAGACACACATATATACACAAATATACACGTACTCATATGTGTGCGTTTTAATCATAAAGACCTATCTTTAGATCATGGAACTGTGAGAGTTAGAGATGCTGGATCTAAAGCCATATAGAAAATTCCCACTGCAAACAGACTATCCAAGAAGCCCAAACAATATGCAATCATGACACAATGAACTTAGTTTGCAGATGTGAGCATGTCCTTTATTAGAAGGGTTACTTCTCAAGACGGTGCAATAACACCAATTACTCCCCATTCCTGAACCTCCACATGCACAATGACGGGATCAGGACTTGAAACAGTGCCATGATATAAAAGGGAAATGACGGAGGAGAAGAAATGGGCGTTGGATTAATGAGCTGGCATACACACGGCGGCCTTAATGGGCAGCGCTGACAGGGTTCAATTATAGTGGAGTGTGCAGCCTCATTACTGCCAGTGGCTGTCACTTAGGGCACTGGTGCACAGGAGAATCCAACTGACTGCAGACAAAGGGAGAGAGAAACACACGAAAACAAAAGACATTTACAAAGCGTCTTCAGGAGCAAAGGTCCTACCCTCACCCCCAATACACACACACACACAAATACGCACACACACCACCGGCAAACACCATACAAATCCAGCACACGCACAGGCACGAGGTCTTTGTATTTACACACAGTGAAGTTTCCTCCAGCTTGGCTTGCTCACTGCTTATGACGTGGAGGGCTTTTAGGCAGAAATATAATTAAGAGCTGGTGTCAAGGCGATTTTTTAAAGTGGGACCTTAAATACAAGCCCTCCAAAAAAATTAATTCCCATTAAAATTATTACTCTTTTGACCGGTGCCTTCTTGTCCATTTACTCCACACTGTCTTACTAACGATGATCACCCTATATGACATAATTTTCACTACAAAGTCAAAATTTAAAAAGTAAAAGGAAGTATTCTGAGTCCATGAATAGTTACGTGTAAATTTTCTAGGCTATTTAAATTCTCTTCATGTCCTGGTGTCTAAATGGAGGGGGAAACATGCTAAATGGAAATTTGATAAGGCCTGACTAATAAAAGTTTCAGCAATGTGTGGGATCAAGTCTTGCCACAGAAAATCCATTTCTAAAATGCGCTCCATGAATTCACTTATGAAAGACAAAAGGCTGCCTCTCTTTCCCTTGAAAAATCTTCTAAAAAATGAGTATACATTTAGCTAACTGATTCGAAAACTGAGGCTTGACATGAATATCAAAAATAATCAAAGTATGGATATAAAACAATAGTACATCTACTATGCATTTATTCAGATTTAGTCTATAAATTTTAACACACAACATACATATTCAGTGCTTGATATGCAGTATAATCTTATGATAGTTACTTCAACAGTAAATTGTAAGCTGACATTTTTTTCTCCTAGAAAAAATCTTCTCCAGGTGAATTTTGACAACCCCCATTTAAATAATAATTGGGTTACTTTTCAATTAACTATGACCATTCAGAAACAAAATCAATCTTAGCAGAGATAATTCAGGAAATGCTTTAGTGTCTTTTAAAAAGAAGCAATAGAGGGCTTCCCTGGTGGCACAGTGGTTGAGAGTCTGCCTGCCGATGCAGGGGACACGGGTTCGTGCCCCGGTCTGGGAAGATTCCACATGCCGCGGAGCGGCTGGGCCCATGAGCCATGGCCACTGAGCCTGCACGTCCGGAGCCTGTGCTCCGCAACGGGAGAGGCCACAGCAGTGAGAGGCCCGCGTACCGCAAAAAAAAAAAAAAAAAAAAAAAAAGCAATAGAAAACTATCAGGATTACTCAGAGGATAGTTTTCAGCTCCCCCTTCTGAACCCATAATAAACTTGTACAGTTGAAACTGATTTAAGCCTAGGAGTACATCCCCCAAATCAGAAGGAATAATACATAAATGCAGAGCACAGATTACTGGGTTAAATGAAGCTAAGATAACAAGAAACATGCAAAGGGTAAATATCTCAAATGAACTACCAACAAGCTACCTCTTGAAAAAGACCTATATGCCTTCACATTAAAAAATGGCTAAAAGTAGTCATCTTTCTACAAGGGATTCATACTAAGACCTTTTCTAATACAGGTGGATGCTAGAAATAGGCATAGTTATGATTCTGAATGCAAAACACAACAGAAGCAACTAAAAGATGAACATTTCCATCCATTTCTATATTACAGCATGTATTCTCATTCCAACATTTATAGGTAAGCAGAACCCAAACAAGATTAACTTATGTGGATAAAGCATCCTTTTACCAAGCACGGTTATGGTCTGGTGGGAATTTCCAGTTTGAAATATTAACTTAGACCAAAAGCCTCCAAGTCATCCTAGTTATTCACAGCCCAGCAGCTCCTGCTGTCATATTCTGCTTGTGGCATCAGGACCATGAGGACCAGGGAGATCGAGCCATTAGCTGTCTGATCACAAATGGTGTGTCATCCTCCCATGTCTGGCTGGAGTCTACCCACACTGTCTCCTCACTCCACCATATTTACCTCTCACTCAGACTCACCATTCCAGTCGAGTGAATAACCTCAGCAGTTCCTCACTAGCTACAATGTCTAGGAGTTCCACCATGGGTAGACAACGAAATACCAATGAACAGAAAAAACGGGCCATGTAACACTCACTGTGTACCAAGAAGAGCCAGAGATATTGCTTTAAAGGGCTCCATATAGCACTGAGTAGCCCACAAACACGACAAAGGCAAGTCACTTAGTCCTGTAAATTTACAGGTGGAGAAATTAAGGCAATCTTTACAGAGTTTTAATAGGCTATAAATACAGAAAGAGCAAACTGTATCTGGAGCATCTATGTGCAGAGCCTGGCTATTGAAAAACGCTGATTTTCCTCTCCCTACCCTTTACCGTAATGCATGCATGACTTCATTATGTCTTAAGACCCGTAGCGCTTTGTGGCTTACTTCTCAACTCAGATCTGCCAAGCTAAACCACAAGAGTGTAGGATGAGGACCGCCACAGCTTAAGTGCTATGCAACCACTAAAAATATATTTTATATATACCTCTGATCTCAATAACATAATTGGTAGAGACCAAACTACGCTGCAACCCACCTCATCATTTCCTGCCTACAGTGCTAGTAGTTAAAAGACAAATCTGGCCCTTTGGTCTTTATTATAGTCTTAAAAAGCCCTATTCAACTGTATTCAGAAAATTTGTTACTAAAGTATGCTTTGTTCTCTTCTAAAAATTGCAAATGCTATCATGAGTAAGATTAGTTTTTCCTCCTAAGATATGGAAAACTGCATACATACCAAGCCGTAAGTATGGTTACCAACGGGAAGGAAGAGAAAATGAAATTAGGAGGGAATTTATATAAAGAGATACAAATATTTTTATATTATAGTAGAGATTTAAATTTTTACTCTTTAAACTTTTATATTACCATGTGTGCATTTTTTAAAGTAAAATTAAGAAAAACATTAAAATTTTTTAATTTAATTAAAGTTAAAGTTAAAAGTAACAAAAAATAATTATTGACATTTCTCCAATTATGAGATGGGCATCTTCCTGTTATTTCCAGTAGAGAATGTATGTCTTACTGCTTCTCTTATCTCGGCTTTAAAAAAAAAAAAAAAAGCATGAGGTTTTGCTAACTAATGTTTCCATCTTTGGGCCTGCCCTCAAAGACCCAGCTCACTGGCATCTGGAGAAAATGTATGCATGCCATAGTTACTTATATGACCTGGAAGACAGACACAGCTAAGCCAGACTCAGCAAACATCCCACCAATAAAATGCCTTTTCTCTTGGGAGCAATATTTGATTGGTTTTTCACTTCCAGAAGGCTGAACCACCTTCAGCCAACAACATTCATTTCCCCAAACTTCATTCAGCTGGGGTCTTCCATTCTCACCAGATATCCAAGTTTCTGATCTGTAGATCAGTATTCCTCCAACTTCAATATGCACACTATTTAATTCAGGCTTCTATAGCAAAATGCCATACACGAGATGGCTTATAAACAACAGAAAGTTATTTCTCACAGTTCTGGAGGCTGGGATGTCCAAGATTAAGGTAGCTGCGGATTCAGTGTCTGGTGAGGACCTGCTTCCTGGTTCCTAGAAGGCAGTCTTCTAGGCATGTCCTCACATGGCAGAAGGGGTGAGGGAGCTCTCTGGGGGTCTCTTTATAAGGGCATTAATCCTCATCATGAAGGCTCTGTCCTCATGACCCAATCACTGCTCAGAGACTCCACCTCCAAATACCATCACGTTGGGGGTTAGGTTTCACCATATGAATTTTGAGAGGAACACACCAACATCAGTCTATAGAATATAACAACCACCCCAGAGGCTTGTGCAAAATGCAGATTTTGAATCGGTAGATCTGGGGTGATGACTCAGGTTCTGCATTTTTTTTTTTTTTTTTTTTTTTTGGCTGTGCCGTGTGTAGCATGTGGAAATCTTAGCTCCCTGACCAAGGACTGAACCTATGCCCCCTGCAGTTGAAGCACGGCGTCTTAACCACTGGACCGCCAGGGAAGTCCCTCAGATTCTGCAATTTAAACAAGCTCTCAGATCATGGCTAGGCTGCAGGTCCCGCTAATTTGAATAACACATTTCTCTACATCCCTCTTAGTTTCCTGGACCTTAACATTCCTAATTGTTAGTTATCCCTTGGTCTTCCTGTATGCATATTCCTCTTGCTAAATATGAGGTACCCTGGTTCCTTCCCACAAAATCATCAACGACATCCCGACACAAACATAAGGCCATGGTTCTGCAATACCTAGGCAGCTATTCATGGAAAAAATCATTTCAGATATTTTAGGTCGTGAAGCCCACTCAAAAACTCATCCTCATAATCATCATCCATATTCAGGCTATTAGAAAATATTAAGTTGCCCAGCCATGTAAATTAATTTGTGTTAAATATACAAACGAAGAGATATGATCCAGGTCTCATTCTCATACTGTGATCACATGCATGCCCTAATACAGTGGTCACACAATTATATCACTGACATCTATAGGCATGATCAAGATTTCCTGTAAGTTTCTAAGCTGTGGAGCACTTGGACATCACTCTACAGGAAACAGCTCAGGATTCCTTGACGCCACGGCTGCTGCTTTTTCTAACAATTGCACAGGTTATATCGTAATAAGATAATCTGTGTATGAGCAAACCACATGCTCCCTCACGATCCTCTAAGGACTCTTCGGCATGAACATACAAAATCAGCTCTTTTCAAAGGATTTAAGGGAGAGGAGTGTCAAACAATGTTTACCACCACAGTTAGCAGCTTAACTGCCCTAAACCCTCTAAGCACACATAAATAAAGCAAGATTTCATTATGGGTCTGACAACGTTGTATAGCTCTACATTTTTTATTTGATTTCAATCCCAGGAAAAAGCATAGAGGAAGAAAAGAGGTGCCTGTGGCCTAAAAGAATGCATCATAAAATATCATTCTAAGAAAGAAAGAAACAGAGAAAAAAGAATGACAGTGAATCAAGAAATGCCTTCAACGTATTTAGCACTTTCTCAAAAATATACAAAAATTGTATCTAACACATTGCTCTCGCTACATTTTAATTGGAGCCCCTCATTCGGGCCATAGTTTCAGCATTGGAAGTCTGATTACAAAAAATGCACATTTTTCAGCGGTGATTTTTAAATCAATGCGTTCTCTTTGCCCACAACTCCTCTCCATTACATTATGACTCCCTAGTCATATTCTTTCATGTCTTGGGACAGTAGTGACTCCTTCCAGTTAAAAACAGCTTATTGTGGTTTGCCTCTTGCTAGATAGAGTATCTCTAATGTACTCAGGAGAGAATCCAGCAGAGTCTCTGACTCCTGGACTCTGTTTTCTGAAACAACCAATACCATGGACCTCAGGTTTGCTTCTAGGAGGACCTGATCCTCTCATCACACCTCTGCAGAAAAATGGATACAAGTGACACAAACTTTAAGAACATGGGTGTGTATTTACCACTTCACTGGTAAGTGAAAAAAATTACAACAGACCTCAGAAATAATTGGGTCCAGGGCCCCCCAAATCCTGGGACTTCACAGATAGGTAACTATTTGTCCTTTTTCCAATGCACTACAGAATCTGCAGTCTCTCTGGGCCATTACTACAAGTCTTCAACTTTATTCCCAACACAAATTTCTCCTGCTGTTTTATAGGATTTTCTTTAGTATTGAGAAGAATGGATGACATTTACTGTCCTCCTTCCAACTGCTCCTCCTGAACTTACAATTTGTTATTTAAATCATTTATTTATCTACATATGAAATAATTCTCAATTCCTGTTCACTTTTACTCATAGGTCCTATTTCCCAAACCATTAGTCATGCTCCAGATGTTTCCAACAAAGAATATTAGAGAAGGATTACTTGTGATTACTGTATGCTACATTTCTGTTTAAACATCCCTACTTCCAATTTAGTAGAAGTAAAACTGCATTTAATCAGGGGATAAGAGATGTGTCTCTCAAGAATGGATCCAACTACATTAAATCATGGAGAACTACCACTTCTAAATACCAATAAATGTTTAAAATTTTGATTGCAAGTTAAAAAATTTTTAATAAAAATCAAGTCACAACATGTAAAGTTCACACTGCCATGAAGAGAAGAGAATAAATGCAAATGACCTAATTTTAATTGGTTCCTGTGAGTCATGTTAGAAGTGTAACTTTTAGAGAGTGATTAGCACAAAAGGAAATTCCCACACTTCTAATCTAGAAGTTGCAAGCATTTTTAATCACTGTTCTGGAAACTCTTATACTTAATGTAAATAAATCATTCATGAGTCCCTCTAAATACAATAAACTCTGGAATTTTCTTCCTAAAAACGATAGCACTGCATTTATTTTTCTAATAAGAGGGAAGAGGAAAAAAACCTGTACTGAAAGAAGTTATACAATTGGACGTAATGCAACAAAATGACAGATTAGGTGTGGCAATGCTTATATTCCCTTCGTGATTCTGTTCTTGTTTTTATAAATCAAAATCGAGGATATTAAGTGCCAGTCAGACACATTCCACCTGGGATCTCTTCCTGCTTATACTACTACCACGATAATAGGAGTTCTGCAATCACTTTCCATCACTGACAGCTTTGGATATAATGCAAGAGAAAGAGTCTAGCTCTTCCTTGGGATTTAGATCGCTTCTTTTATGGTCACAGCAATGTGCACTTATTTTATTTTTCCTGTAAAAGAGGTCGGTATGAATCAAACACTGGCTGATGAGAAATTCGGTCAGAATGTGCCACTGATACATGATCACTTTTCTGGACACCATGATGTTTTAATCTCAAACCAGTCCTGCATTTTCTGAAGTTGGCTACCATCCCCGTTGTTATGTTACCCTTTCACTTCTACACAGAAGTCCTATCTGTTGTGAGTTGCCCACTGAATCTCTAACTGGGAAGCACACCCCTTATCTTGGCTGCATTCTCTCTAGAGTTGTGGCAAGACTGACAAGACAGACAAGACAGTAATGACTGGCAGCCAGGAACTCTGAGGCCTCACTCCTGTGTCTGCTCGAGCAGCAATAATCGTTAATCAACTCATTCTCTCCCATTTCATCGCTGCTGTTCTCCTCCGATGCTAGAGGTAAACTGAAGAATCCGTCTTGGTCTTGGCAGTAGGACTAACTGGGCCATCTTATTTGAAAGAGGGAGGATGGGTGCTCACTCTCACCCTAAAGAGGCTCCCTCTTTTTTTTTTTTTTTTTTTTTTGCGGTACACGGGCCTCTCACTGTTGTGGCCTCTCCCATCGCAGAGCACAGGCTCTGGACGCACAGGCTCAGCGGCCAGGGCTCACGGGCCTAGCCGCTCCACGGCATGTGGGATCTTCCCAGACCGGGGCACGAACCCGTATCCCCTGCATCAGCAGGCGGACTCTCAACCACTGCGCCACCAGGGAAGCCCAAGAGGC
Source organism: Mesoplodon mirus (assembly GCF_964341445.2). Lineage (NCBI taxonomy): Eukaryota > Metazoa > Chordata > Mammalia > Artiodactyla > Ziphiidae > Mesoplodon > Mesoplodon mirus. Next base: position 4,692,915 of record NC_138987.1, on the reverse strand, counting down.
TCCCTCTTTAATGCAAAGAAATAAGAATTTTACAAGCAAAAATCAGTTAACTAGGATTGCAGAAATGGCTTCAGAACAAATCCTATTCCTAAAAAAAAAAAAAAAAAAAAAAACCTAGAAATAGCAAGAAGACACACCATTAGAGACAACGTCTGCTTTGATCCACTTTAGAAATTACGTAGTCTCGTTCCCTCGTGTGATAGATATGAAACCAGAGCCCCAGAGAATAAACATCACTTGCCCAAAGTCACAGAGGGAGCTGCAAGCCAGAGACGGAACTCAATCTCTTTACCACTTAGACATTTTACCACCAGGAATACAGCTGATTATATTAAACCATCATTAACAACCCACCTCTAATCCTCCTGTCCGGAGCCGGAGCCTCTCTCTCAAACTTGGGCCATTTAGCATCCCAGACCTCCTCTGAAGAGGATGGAGGTGGGTAGAGTTTACCCTGAAGACCCCACAAAAGCAAAGGCATGCAGGCCCACTTGTAGGTAGGAGGACCCTCCATGAAAGTAGAGCCTGCCCTAGAATTTTAACCTGTTTTATTTCTTTATTTTGGTCTTTTCCGTAGTCTGGAAAAGAGCCAAGAACCGCACGACCTCTAGATGGAACTTAAACTCAGAATCGATCTTTCAGAAAAGTTTAAATGGGGCAGGGTGTCCTAAGAATCCATCCAGAACAGAAAATGAATCCAGAGGCACTATGGGCTCTTCCCACACTGGGAGGTAATTTTCTGCTCCTCCTCCTGCCTTCGGTAACTTTCTCTGCAGCCGACCCCACGTGGAGAGATGTCCAGAGCAAAGGGCCCTCGTGTGCCATTTGTATGCCAAGCCTGTGGGTCCCTAATATTGTGTATTGGCTCCATTCTAATCACCACGCTTTTGCAAACTAAGAAAGGCAAACTATAATTTGGAAACGGCTGCTGCTGTTTGTTTGTTTCCTCTTTGATAGCCATAGCACACAGCAAAATGCCTCGCATATTGCAGGCCCTTAATAAAGGCTTGTTGAAGTATTTCTTTTCTTTTTTTTTTTTTTCCTTGCGGTACGCGGGCCTCTCACTGCTGTGGCCTCTCCCGTTGCAGAGCACAGGCTCCGCACGCGCAGGCTCAGCGGCCATGGCTCACGGGCCCAGCCGCTCCACGGCATGTGGGATCTTCCCGGACTGAGGCACGAACCCATGTCCCCTGAATCGGCAGGCGGACTCTCAACCACTGCGCCACCAGGGAAGCCCTGAAGTATTTCTTTTTAATGTAATGTTCTATTGGTAATCGTAGGCCCTGTTTTTTTATTTTTTTTAAGTTTTTATTGATGTGGACCATTTTTTAAAGTCTTTATTGAATTCGTTACAATATTGCTTCTGTTTTATGTTTTTGGTTTTTTGGCCACGAGGCACCTGGGATCTTAGTTTCCTGACCAGGGATCGAACCCGCAACCCCCTGCATTGGAAGGCGAAGTCTTAACCCTGGACCACCAGGGAAGTCCCTGTAGGCCCTGTTTCGACTGCATCTGTACTGGCTCTGTTGACATGTTTTTAAAGATTATCCCAAAAGAATTTTGGAAATAATGAAAGAGGACAGTGATCCTCCTAAAATATTACCCCATGATACTTTGTAACATCCAGAAAGAAAATAAGACCTATGAAAGCTAATTAATCCCATGAAAATATTGTATTTTTTGTTTGTTTTTATTGAAGTATAGTTGAGTGACAATATCATGTTAGTTTCAGGTACACAACACAGCAATTCAGTTTTATACACACACACACACACACACAATGGGTCCTTGCTGGTTATCTATTTTATATTACAGTCGTGTGTAGACGTTAATCCCAACCTCCTAATTCATCCTTCCCCATGAAAATATTTCAAATGACAAATTCATTTTGAATCGAACTCAGATACCTGTGACTCCTAAGTCTATGAACATAGAATACATTCAAGCATGAAAGGACAGGAGGAAATACGCCCAAGTTTTTGTCTAAACAACAGTCATAGCCAGCAGTTGTTTCTGAAAGTTACATGGTGTTCACTATAATGAAATACAGAGAAGAGGGTCCTCCTATTGCATTTTTGGTATTAAATAGCAAACATTCCCGCTTTCCCAGCTTCTCAAGAATGTCATCCTGTAATAACAGAGTATTAGACTCGGAGGGGAGCAAGCCAATACTCTCATTTTACAGATAATAAATAAATCCTCACAGCACTCTTATGTGAGAGCTTTCAAATGTTTTACTACAGTCTCTCTAATCTTCCCCCAATCTTCTTCAGAATGTCCTCACAGAAGATTTTTTTCCAGCTGTCTTTTCTCCTCTAGAGTTATTTAAATCTTCAGAATAAATTAACTCTTTCCCATAACCAGAACCACACCACCACCCTCTCCAAAGCCTCCCACATAACTCATGCAATTTTTAAACTGCGTCTCCGGCCTCCAGCAGCTTTCAAAAACGCACAACTTGTACCAGTGCTCAACGCCCTTATCCACTTGCAGACCACGAATATGGGGAAGTCTCATCAATACCAATAACAAAAAAATAGTACAATTAGAAGAAATGATTATACCCAATGGGGGAGACTCCAAGAAGCTACAAGACGGCAAGAAAGTGAGACAACCTCTATTTTAATACTTTTGAAATGGATGTTGGTTGTCACTATATAGAAAAAGTGGCTGGCTGGGAAACATAACTTATGAAGTGCAAGGAACACTCATAGCTAAAACCATCTCACCCATCTGCTGAAAATTCTGCATTTCACTGTAGCATAACCCATGAAACTTATTTAAGTTAGAAAGTTTTACTCTTAACAAAATGCAAATGCTAAAAGGAGCAATACAGTGTCTCCTATGAATTACAGTTGGCCCTTGAACTACGTAGGGGTTAGGGGCGCGGATCACTGAAAATCCATGTATAACTTTACAACCGGCCCTTCATATCTGAGGTTCTGCATTCGTGGATTCAACCAACCACATGTAGTACTGTAATATGTTTTTTTTTAATCTGCATAAAAGTGGACCCACAGAGTTCAAACCTGTGTTGGTCATGGGTCAACTGTATTTCTAATTTCACATAAATTAGATTGATTATCTGGCTCCTCTAATAATTAGCTGAGATCCAATACCTATGGAAGTCCTTATAAAGTGAGGATTGACAGTAAAATGGTTTGCATTATAGAGGGTAAATAAGGAGTAAGTTTGAAGTTTGGGAAAGGGAGCATTAGGAGATAAAAGAAAGTAGAAAGCAAGACAAATGTCACTTGCCTCAGAACGTTGACAAAACTCTATCCTTCCTTTAAAAGGTTGAATTTCCTTTGATAAAAAGAGCAAAAAACACTACTTTTACTTTCTGCAGATTGTTGTGGCCCTTGACTTTTATAATCATTGAACACTTTTGAAATAGCAAAATGGCGCTTTAGTAATTCCTTCAACCTAAGCAAATGGGTGTGCTCAGAGGGAAAAGGAGGGAGCTGAGACAATGAATGGCACTGAGAAAGGAAGAAATAAATGAGAAAAGTCAGTCATTAGTTAAAGGAAGGCAGTATCCAGCACATAAACCTACAGCAGGTGTTCTCAACCAGCGGTGATTCTGTCCCCAAGGAGACATTAGGGCAATCTGGAGACATTTTTAATTGTCACAACTAGGAGGGAAGGAATGCTCTGGCATCTAGTGGATGGGGTCAGGGATGCTGCTAACCATCCTACAATACATAGGACAGCTACCCACAATAAAGAATTATCCAGCCCATGGGTGGACCTGGAGATTATCATACTAGCTGAAGGAAGTCAGACAGAGAAAAACAAATATCATATGCTTGCTATCACTTATATGTGGAACCTTAAAAGTGATACAAATGTACTTATTTACAAAACAGAAACAGACATAGAAAACAAACTTATGGTTACCAAAGGGGAAAGCGGGGGGAGGGATAAATTAGGAGTTCAGAATTAACAAATACACACTACTATACATAAAATAAACAACAAGGTCCTACTGTATAGCACAGGGAACTACAATCAATACCTTATAATAACTTATAAAGGAAAAGAATCTGAAGAAAACACGTGTGTGTGTATATATATATATATAAACGTAATCACTTTGCTATACACCAGAAACAAACACTACATTGTAAATCAACTATACTTCAATAAAAAATTTAAAAATTAAAAAAAAAAAGAATTATCCAGCCCAGCGCAGACTGAGAAGCTCTGGTCTAGACTTCTATAAAGCATGAAAAATGATTGCAGGAACAATGAAACAAGGGTTTTTTACCAGGTACAAAAAGTTTCTCCAGGGAAGATCTCGCTTTGCTTGTGCTGATCTGCATAGCCCAGAAACAGGCCGATGTTTTCTCCAAAACTTTGTTAAGACAAAATGCTTTGTGACCACCTAGAGGGGTGGGATAGGGAGGGTGGGAGGGAGGGAGACGCAGGAGGGAAGTGATATGGGAACATATGTATATGTATAACTGATTCACTTTGTTATAAAGCGGAAACTAACACACCATTGTAAAGCAATTATACTCCAATAAAGATGTAAAAAAAAAAGTTGATAGTAATGTAAAAGAGTATCTAGCTGCTATCCAAAGCTTCACCCGCAACTGACCAAAGAATGAGTCACTGCAATGGCACCCAAATATGCAAAGTGATTTGGTAAGATGAAGAGTTATGGGTTGGAGAGGTACCAAAATCTTAAGAACTGCATCCATATTTAGAGATGAAACAGAAGTAGACATTATACCCTTGGGATTTTCAGTCCATCCTATGAAAAGTATGACAGTTCAAATGAATCCAGATAATAATAATGATGACAACAGCAGCCAGCATTGATTCAAAACTTCCTGTGTGCCAAATACACACTAAATTCTTTACAGGCACAATATTGTGTGGTTATTATAAACTATTCATTTTTTAGTTAGGAAAACTTAGGCTCAGAGATATAAGGTAATAATTACAAAGAGCAAATTTAGGAATCAAACCTAGGTATATCTGACTCCAGAGTCTAGGTTTAACCACTGTGCCATACCAATCTCCTAATGAATCAGAGATCCAAAAGAAAGAGAAAAAAAACAACATTCCTCCATTTATCCCTCAATTATCTGAGTGCCTCCTGAGAGCTAAGAAGAAGACAGACAAGATACCTTGATCTCAGACAGCTAACAAACCAGCGGGGATAGAAAACTCCAGAATGAGACTCTAGGGGTTAGCTGGAATCTTTGACGATAAAGTCCATAAGGACAAAGCAGAAACAAGAGCTTTCTACTTGTTCAAGAAATTTTGATTCCCTTTAAGTAGACCCAGTGCAAAGCACAGCTTAATCATGTGCTGAGTCCGCTCGTCTCTTAAAAGCCAAAACTAACCCTTGCTTCCCCACACAGATAGAAAGAGCTCTCTCCCCACTAAAGACCCTTTGATGGCAAAATCCAAACAAAGATTCTATGTAAGGACTTGCCACTCTCTAGCCATCCAGCTCTAGGGAAAAAAAAAATAGGTTTAAGGCTTCCTTAAGAATATGAGGTCCTCAGATCCCAAACTGCCAGTCACATAGAAAATGATGAGAGGCATCAAAATACTACAATAAACAAAAGAAGCTGCAGAAGCAGTTGTCTGATGAAACAGCTGCTGCCTGCACATGAAACAGTCTCATACATTATGAAGAACATGGGAGAGCAAGAAAATCCCCTGGATTAGGACACAAAAAACTGTGTTTCAAATCACAGCTTTATCACTTCCTGGTTGTGACCCTGGTCAAGTAAATTAACCCTCCGACAATGCCCATTTCCTCTCCTATTAAATGAGAATAATAGCTTCCCTGCCTACCTTACAAAAACGCAATAAATAAAACAATACGTATGGAAGGGCACTGTAAACTGTCAATGTTACCCATTACACGGGGTATCGAATTTCATCCATCTCCAATTGTTAGAGGCGAAATGCTTGGTTAGAAATGCTTGGTAGTAAACACAACACAACACCCCCATCCAGGCGCCACGATCACCAAGTGCCACCAGCAGAAGCATGGTCACTGCAGGGTCAGAACCGGACTGCGGTGGTCTCTCCACAAGATGGCACTAGAGCTTCCTCATTGTCAGTTTCCATCTTCAGTGCTTTGCTTAGAGACACAGAACCAGTTGATTTATTGACAGTCATGATCTCTCAGGTTTCATATTTGAGCCCATTTCTCATAGGTATATTGCACAACATCTCCCCTCCCCCACCCCAGTACGTAGGAAGGACTCTATAACCCGAAACAGGGAAGGGGTCGTTTCTCCTCTCCCCATTTGTGCCACCACAACAAGCCAACTTTAGAAAAAAACAAGAAAAAAGACTGACAAAAGCATAGGTGGAAAAGTTATCTGACATCTATTCAAGTAGCACTGAAATATTCTGAATGAATGCCACACATATAATGTAATGAAGGATACATTTATGTAGCTAAGGGCAGACACTTGGTTGCTAGTATATCTGATTTCAAAACTATCCAAATTTCATGGTCCTTCACAGTGAGGTTTGCCCTCTTCCCAGTGTAAAGATGCCTATAATAGTGTCCGAAAGAAACTATTTCAATTATGCAGCAATGGTTAATAGTGCAGGCTCTGGATCAAACTATCCAGGTTCCTGTGCACCTTAGACCATGTGACCTTGAACACATACCTGTGTGACCTTGGACAAGTCACTTAACTTTCTCACTCTCCGTTGCTTTCTGTGTAAAATGAAGATAATAATAGTACCTACTTCCTATGGCCATTGTGAGGATGAAATGAGGTAATCCAGGTCAACTATGTAACACTGCCTGACATTACACTATACATTCAGGAAATGTTAACAGCTACTTATTATGACTGAATGATCGTCAGCTGAGACATATGCAAGGTCTTACTAATTTCCAGATAGGTAAATGATCTAAAAGAACTCCTGATTCCCAACTCCACTTTAATTTCTAAGCAAAGATTCCAAACAGTGAGCACCTGAGGGTAAATTTTCAAAAAGCATGACATCTAAAGATAACAGCAACAACATGTTAGGTGTAAGAGTGACCAGTCCACAGAGAAACCAAGCCACAGCAAGGCAGGCACCCAACACAAAGCAGGGAGCACAGGACTGAGCTCCTAGCAGCCCTCGCATTTAATGCAGAAAAGGCCCAAAAGGAGAGGACAGGACGGAAGGCCGAGAAAAAGCCTGGGCCGCTGACAACGAAGCAGGCCACTCAGGAGCGCCCAGGGTCGGAGACAGACAATACTACCACGGGGGAAATTCCCCCTGAGGTTCAAGGGGGAATACTGAAGAGAACAGAACTGACAAGAAAACCAGGAAGGTCATGAAAGATCAAACAGACTTGCTAGAGTTTGAAAGAAATCATAATGACCTTATTTAATGGCAAAGTATTAAAAAGATGCTGGAGACGGAAATGGAAGCCATAGGCTGGAACCCCAGCCCATATCTCCGGCCCCTCCAGACGTCCCTTGTTACCCTCCAGAGGCACAAGCCAGCCAGTTCTGCTATAGCTCTTGCTGTGAAAACACGAATTTGTTCCAACGTAATTGATTATATCAGGAAACAATTTAAGCATAAGCAAACCTTGCATTTGACTACATGCCACGTCATCTTTGGGAAAGACTAGGTGAGCAAAGAAAACAGCAGCTGGCTGAACCAAGCCAGGTAGAAATACAAAAAACTATGCACACCACACACTTCAGCATCTACCAGCTCCCGTAGCTCCTGTATTATGAGCCTCACCACCCACATCTGCTGTTACAGTTTTCACTCCCACTTCAGATAACCCTCCAGGCAACACTCTGCAAAAATTTACAAGCTACAACCCTTACGACAGCAACTTCCACAGCTAAACTTCAGATTCCTTTCAAGGAAATGTGCCACATTTGCTATGGTATTTGTATATTTCTTAACCTTTTAACTTATGCAAAACTGTGCTACCATGTATATTAGGTTTCTATCTTTTTCCTTATAAGTCACTTAGGAAGCTTTTGAGCTTTCCCATAACCCACGTGGTTTTTCATTATGCAATTCTGCAATAGTGATTTTGAGGAATGCGTAGGTCACATTATAGCAGACCTGACTGTATCTTGGAATTACCACATATACTCTGATGTTTTACATGACCGTGTAAAATTGTTCCCATTGGCTAGAGCGCCACCTGCATCTTAGACTTCTGCTCACTCTTTCTTTTCTAGTTAAATCCTACTTTCCCTTAAAATTTAGCTCTTCCAGAAAAGGCTGGCCAGTCCACCTACTTATGTGCTCTTTCTCTGAGCTCTCACGGTACTTTCCACGCACGCTTCTATCATTACACGTACCATGAGGTACAGAAATTATACCTTTCCAGGTAACTCCACCACTGTTTTCAATCTCAAAAGCATGCACCCATTTTATGTATTTGGGCCTCTTCAACATGGCATAGCATAGGCATGTAAGAAATGTTTGCTGAGGTAAATGGAACAACACAAAGCACTGTTGAGTTTAACAACCCATTTGATATCTCACAACTCAGCAACAATGTCTATACAGAATCTCAGGAAGGAAAGAAAAACTAGAGGAAACAAGGATCATTCAGAACAAGCTGCGTATGTTCAAAGTTGCCAAATCAATAAAAAGGATGTAAAATTAAGCGGAATCGATAGGAAAAGTCCACACCAAAGGAGACACTGATGAATATTATATTTATATGCTGGGAGAAAGTATCTGAAAACACTGGGATAATGTGTTGATAAATAACTTGTGAGCTTCATATATGGAGAAAGAATGAGACTTGCACCTACACAGTGACCTTTTGCCAGAAATTTCAGAATAGCTGCTACATAATGTTTGCCCCTTACTAAGCATCCTTTTAAGTAAGATTTTCCATATATGTTATTGGAAGGGCATTTCAGGGAAGGCTTTGACATGAGCTATGTTTACCCCAACGAAAGGGTCTATTTCCTGGTCTTCCGTGAATGGAGACTGAGATGAGACATAATAACAGTTTCATTTTAGCTAGGCAATGTATACAATGAGACAGACTGATGTTAAAAGCTTTACCACAGACTCTGATAAAGTACGCAGAAAAGAGCCTAACCTAGTGACTGCAAAGAACTTTTGTAAAGGTGAGAACTACAATCAAATTTCACCAAATGAAGATTACTCCTTATATTGCTTTTAAAGCTGCACGCTGCATGCAATGCAACAATTGTCCTTGAAGCTGACATGCATTCACTGCTCGAATGCAAACAGGAATAAGACAATGTAGAAGCTGAATTAAATGCACTTCAAGCCTTTCATTTTACTACTTAATGAAAGAAGAATTTTCCTCCAGTTGGTAAGAAATGAAACAGGAAAAAGCAGAAGGACATAAAGCAATGTTGTAAACAAAGGGAGAAACTCCATTCACAAGAGTAAGTTCAAGAAAAAAAAGCACTCCGAAGAAATAACAGGGTGAGTAGATAAATAACATGAAGGAGAGTGCAAACAAACCCAGAGTCTGATAAACAAGCTTTATTTATAAAACCTGTTTAAGATGAGATGGTTTTAAAAGGCTGCCAGAGGCTACCATTGGACTAGGAAACTTCAAGGGCGATTTAAATTAACTTATATGATTATTATCTGTGATAAAGGAATGAGATATGTCAGAAGGGACCAAAATGCTCCCTTGGATATGGAGCAGGGAGGGTATAGTAGATGAGAAATTCAATGATACAGTGAATAAAGAAATTACTATCAGAATCAGATTTCTTTAAATTTATATATACTGCACAAAGCAATCTTCAATGGCTATGCAGATCTTTATCAAAAACCCTAATCAATTCCTACTTCTATCTGTTATATTCTGATGCCATATAATTCAGTGTTGTTGATTTTTAATGATTTCTAATAGCACTCGAGTACTTTCCCCATGCCAGGTACTATTTTAAGTACTTTATGTATATAAACTTATTTAATTCTTAAAGAAAGTGATTATTACTGTTCCCATTTTACACATGAGGAAGCTGAGACCCAGAGAGAGATAGGCAGAGCCAGAATTTGAACCCAAACCATCTAGATCTAAAGGGCTTGGGATTAACACATACACACTACTGTATATAAAATAGGTAAACAACAAGGACCTACTGAATAACACAGGGAACTATACTTAACATCTTGTAATAACCTATAATGGAAAAGAATCTGATAAAGGATATATATATATATACATATATACATAACTGAATCACTTTGCTGTACACTTGAAACTAATACAACATTGTAAATCAACTATACTTCAATTTTAAAAAAACCTTTAAAAGAAAGTCTACACCACCACTGACTATACCAAACAATAAACGTATTCTGTTTAAATGTATCCATCCCTCAAAAAAGTATACTTAAGAATCTATTTGAGGGCCTCCCTGGTGGCGCAGTGGTTGAGAGTCCGCCTGCCGATGCAGGGGATACGGGTTCGTGCCCCAGTCCGGGAGGATCCCGTATGCCGCGGAGCGGCTGGGCCCGTGAGCCATGGCCGCTGGGCCTGCGCGTCCGGAGCCTGTGCTCCGCAACGGGAGAGGCCACAGCAGTGAGAGGCCCGCGTACCGCAAAAAAAAAAAAAAAAAATCTATTCCAGAAGTGATGTATAAGACCAACAGACTCATGTGTCTTTTTATGTGAATTCCTATTGTCCTTGTATGGTTCAAGGGGAGAATGTGTAGCCAACATGGCACTTGCAGTTACTCAGCTATAACCCTAGGCCTGGAGCCAAGAGACGCACCCCAATTTGCTGGAGTGCAAGAGAGTGTCATTCACCCAGCTGGGAAGAGAAAATATACACAGCTACTAGGACCAGCTCCAAAATGGAAAACAGTATGTTTTAAATTATCATTTCTCTAGAGACAACACTTCTTCTCTATTCAAAACTGCTAACAAAAGTTTCCTCTTCTGCCCCTGAGTAATTTAAACAACAATTTGTCAATAGCCAGAGAGCTACCTGAGCCACACACAACCTCACCTTAACCACCTGCCTCCTCCAACACTCCTTCTGGCAACTGCAGCTGGCAAACACTGATGGCAGTACTGTTCCCAGCTGGCCTAAGGATATGGGGGGTGGGGGGGGGATAAAGCTAGGGGCCCTGAATAAACATGCCTTATGGATTTCTTCACAGATTCCAAGAAGAGTTCTTTGGATGCTTCATAGTGTTAAAGATGTAATGCCAGAAAGAGAAAGGACAGATTGCTAGAGTAGTGAGGTATAGAGTCGTGAGGACAGACTTGGAAACCCATGGGTAAGAGCCAAATACCCACATCCAAAAGCACAGAAGGGTTTTTTTATATCCCAAATGATAACTCAGTAATATCAACAGCTGAAGTTCTCACTGCTTCCAAGAAATTATTCCTGATCACCAAGGTTACTCTAGATGCCCTCAAAGAACCACGCATTCACTCTTATCCTGGTACATTTCATATGACAGCGTGATCGGCAAGTGCCTGTTGCCTTGGTCCCCACGTGAGCTCCGTGACAGCAGACACTGTGTCTTGTCACCATGTATACTCCATGACTGTACTGGACCTGGCACATAACAGACACCCAATAATGTTTTTGAATGAATGAACGATACAGGCCAAACCAGCTGGCATATTCTAAACCCAAACTCATCTTGAGGTCCAAAGATAGCATGAGCTGGAGTCAGCTCCTAAAGAATTCAGGATCACCTAAAGGCAGTTCAAAGCTAGCACAAATCTTTTTTTAAATGAGAGAAGAAAAAGGTGGCTGTTTGCCCCATGGTGGTGCTTGTGGAAGGATGTGATAGGATGCTTAATAATAGGGAAAAATGGAAAACACTGCCAGAAAAAAAGGTGAACGTGACAATGACAACTCTGACGAAACTTTCAGTCCACATTAATGGGTTAAGATCTAAAGAGAATACATATACCTGATAATCAGGTGAGATTTTTGCATCACTTTATTTCTGCTTTATATTCTGCTTTACCTATTTGCCTACATTTTATTTCATGGCTTGTGTACTTTAAACTGAGTACCTATTTGGAAATCATTAAAATCTGGATTTAACTGAGTTTGGGTGTGTTCTAGAAAATTAGGGGAAGAGAAGAAAGCAGAAAGTCTAGGCAGTATTTTTATAGATGAACAATTTCATCTATATGCCCTTCTCCGAGTAACCACTTATTGTATTTTACCGTTTTTAATCTGCTTTTACTTTGCAAGAGTGAAGCCAAATGGTTCTCAGAATTCTTTAACTGACCATTTGTAAAATAATTTCAATCATACATACTGAAGTTTTTATAGGCACAAAATGTAGAACTTCAAAGGACAGGGAAAAAATGAAGAAAAAAGACAAAAAAAGCATTTACTCCACGACACACAACATCAGTCAACATAAATCTACAAAGACTTGTGTTTTGCTGTCATATTCCAGAGCCTGAAATAACTGGTCAAGCCACATGAACCTACAATCATTTTAACCCTATGAATCGAGAACGATCGTTCGTAACATAACAGTGCTAAGAGAGCTGTCTGTCCATCACTGGCCACCGTCACAAGTAACAGATACTCACACGTGGGAAACAAACAGTAAATAAAATAAGGTGTTCCTCTGCGTCGCTCGCACGTTAAAAACGAGTAGAAGCAAGTCTGTCTCAGAGGTATGCATTCGTTCATGCAGACATGCACTAGTTCAATTAACCAATGTCTCTTAAAGTGCCAGCATGCACCAGGCATTGTGTCGGGTTCTGGGGATATAAACTAAAACACTGCTAGTTGCATGGTTCATAATCCACTGAAGGGGGAAAAGTCTATGGAAAGTAATTTGAATACGGCTAAAACAAGTATATGTACACACACACACACATAACACATATACATATGTGTGCACACACACATACATACAACTGTGGTGAGTGGAGTTGAACAGAGGTTTGTTCAGGAAAGACGGAAGAAGTGACACGTCAACTGAATCGTAAAAGGCCGAAGAACCAGCAAGTGTGCGTGTCTGCTTGTTTGTGTGGGATGAGAGTTATGTGGCAGGGGCAAGGGAAGGAAGGAACTGGGAGCACAAGGGGAGGAAGGGCATGAATAAAGATATGAGGGCAAGAGAGAGCAGGGTACATAAAACGGTGCAGTAAAACTGAACCTGTGAGGCACGAGTGCTTAGAAATGGAGCATCACAAATGGACAAGGCTGATGGTGAAGGGTCTTTCATGCCATGTTAAGAAACTTGGACATTTTCCCATAGGCAATGGAGGGCTCATAATTAAACAGGAAAGTGAGGTGGTCATAGTTGTGATTCTCAAGTGACTGCCTCAAATAACGCAACTCTTGTACAAGTCGTTACAGCATCAGGTCAACATACAATAAAGCTTTAAGGTGCAGCAAGACAGTGCTCAGAATGTGAATGTTCTGAGTGGTGAGTAGATTCCTGATGAGGTCCATGGGGTTGGGAATGGATAGAACCCTGATTCACATAAGGGATCCTAAAATATACGTGGAGCAACCTCCACTGCCAGGAATTGGGCACTCTGACACACTGCCAGTGGGACAGTATGTTGGTAAGATGATGGTATTATACAATTTAGAATTACGCAGCAAATCCCTTAAAAACATTCATACCCTTTGACTTAGTAATTATGCATCTGGAAAGATAACCTAAAGAATAATCTAAATTTAGGGAAATGTTTATACCCAGAGATGTTAATCACAGCAATTTTGCAGTAGCAAATATTTGGGGGGGAAAACGTCCAACAATAGGGAAATGATTGAATAAACAATAGTGGATTTATTCAATGAACTCATTATAAAATCATTCTAAGTATAATTTTAATAATACCAAACAAGTTTCCTTTGTAATAAGTAAAAAAAGCAAGATACAAAATTGTATATAATATGATCACCTCTAAGAACACAGCTACCTGTATATTAAAAAGTGAGAACTGGTATACGTACATAAAAATGCTAGGACTACTTAATTTTAAGTTATAAGAATATGGGTAGTTTTTTCCTTAATTATAATTCTGTGTCTCCCAGGTTTTCTATAGTGTGTATTTCATTATTGGCAAATAAAATAATATTTAATTTAAAAAAACACTATTTTGGTTTCTTGATACCACCCAGGATGGTGTAAGCCCCCTATACCCTCTCTCTCTCCCCATGGTTGATTATAACTGAAGGTTCTGGACAAGACACAAAATGCAACTACTTGAAAACTCTAAGAAATAAATAAGAGCAGGTGATTTAGGGAGGGAAGTCAAAACTTAAAGACAGTACAATGGTGGTTTCTAGATTTTACCCCTCTTTTTTTACATTCCTGCTTTGACCCAAGGCTGGGCCTGAATCCCAGAACTATACAGTGGGTACAAATGGCAAAAAAAAAAAAAAAAAAAGCTCCAAAAGAAAGCGCTCTCCTTCTCTCCAGAGGACTAGGGAAAGAGACCCCTGCAAACAGTAGAGTATGGAGGGAATCCTTCCTTTTTTCCCTCTTCCAGTCTGGCCTGACACCAGCTGCAGTCCCAGCATTGCACTTCTGTCACAGCTATGACTCCAACATTAAGATCTAGAGAGGAAACGCATCTCTTGACTCAAAGGAACTGGGCGAATGAACCCAAGTGGTCTGAAGAATGTGAGGGTATCCGCACTTCTCTTTCTGCCTCTCTCTTCCCCCAAACCTCCCACCCCACTCCACCCCCGTTGCTCTATCCCTAGGGTAGCCCAGTGGACAGAACTATGCGATAGCACAGGGAACTAACTTGAAACACCAGATTTTTTCACCAGAGAAATAGACAACCAGACCCCTAGGAGTCAGAGAGTATTGAGGAAAATCCAATTAGCAAAGATCTGGAGAAGGGGATCAGCTAATGCTGTATATAAACCAACACAAGTCCCAGTCCACCCCAACTGTGCACTTTGTGACACAGACACAAAGAAACCCAACAAAGGTTCTGAGAATTAAGCTATGATCCAAACCACCAACCGAGTCTGAAATGAAACCCAGTGTGAGGAATGCATGAAGTGGACCCAAAGCAGCACAGCAAAGGGTTGGAAAACAGGACTGACATTGGGAAAACCACCTACTGAAGTGGTACAAACCTAAATGGGTTGACTGCCTGCTGAAACAAAGAAACAAAAGAAATCGACGTTCTCAAGGGGACTTTAACAAGACTCAGAGTGTCAGAAAATAATATTCAAAGAGTCCAGGATATAACCCAAACTCATTCAACATCCAAAACACCAGGAAATTCTGACCAATTCACAAGGAAAACAAACAATAGGGACTAGCCCAAGATGATCTTAAAATTAATAAAGATTTTTTTTTTTTTTAATAAAGATTTTTTAAAAAGCAATTATAACTGTGGTAAATATGAACACACTTTTGAAATGAATTGAAAGGGAAAGGTCTCCACAGAGATCAAGAAACCATAAAGAGGACTTCCCTGGTGGCATAGCAGTTAAGAATCTGCCTGCCAATGCAGGGGACACGGGTTCGATCCCTGGTCCTGGAAGATCCCACGTGCCGTGGAGCAACTGAACCCGCGCGCCTAGAGCCCGTGCTCCACAACAAGAGAAACCACTGCAATAAGAAGCATGTGCACTGCAATGAAGAGTAGCCCCCTGCTCATCACAGCTAGAGAAAGCCCGCGTGCAGCAATGGAGACCCAACACAGCCGAAAATAAATAATTTTTTTTTAAAAAAGAAAAGAAAAGAAACCATAAAGAAGAAAGGGCAAGTTTACTAGTTTTTTTCCTCTTCTTTCTTATTTTGAAGTAAGTGCAAACAGTTAAAAATTTTTGAAGCACACACACTAAAAAAACCCTGAAATTTAAAATTTTGAAATTTAAAAATTCAGTGGACTGTCTCAATAACAAAATAGAGATGAAAAGGGAAAGTGTCAGTGAACTTAAAGATAAATCAATAGAAATTAACCAATCTGAAGAAGAGACAATGATTTTTTTTAATGAACAGAATCTCAAGGACATGTGGGACAATATCAAAAAGGTAAACATTTGTGTCACTGGATTCCTGGAAGGAGAGGAGAATGATAAGCGTGCAGGAAAAAAAATAGGAAGACATAATGGCTGACAGAATCCTAAATTTGGTGAAACATTAATTTACAAATTCATTAAGCCAAGTGAACCTCAAAAAAGGTAAACTCAGAACCATATCCAGACACATTGTAATCAAATGGCTGAAAGTAGCCAGAGGAAAAAAGACCATTAAATACAGGGGAGGGTCCAAATGACTGTGGATTTCTCATGAGAAACCATGGTGAACAGAAGACAATGGAACGACATTGTTAAAGTACTAAAGGAAAAGAATTATCAGGCTGGGATTATAGATTCAGTGAAAATACACTTTAGGAATGAAATCAAAATTAAGGCATTCTCAGACAAAGGAAAGCAAATAGAATTTGTCACAGCAGACTAATAATAAAAGAAATGCTTAAGGAAGGTCTTCACGTTGAAGGGAAATACAAGGAATGAAGGAAGACCAAGAGAAATAATAACACGGTAAACAGATTACTTTTCTTCTCAAAGGTTTTAAAAATATGTATGACACATGAAAGTAAAAATTCTAGCACAGTGAGGGTAGGAAGGAGAAAGACGTGTATAGTAGACTGCAAAAGTCAGCTATGTACGCTAATTTTTTAAAAACCCTATGAATAAAATAAAGAGATATAGCCAAAAAGGCAACTAATAACATACTAAAATTTCAAATAATACAAAAGGCGGCAAGAAGAAGTACCAGAGAAGGGAAAAAAAACAGAAGATAAAAACAGAAAATAATACAATGTAGACCTAAATCCAACTATATCAGGAATTATGTTAAATGTAAATGGTCTAAACACACAAATGAAAAGATTAAGTATGAGACTAAGCAACAATAGTAACAAAGACCCAACTATATTTTGTCTACAAAACCCCACATTAAATACAAGGATATATGTGAGTTAAAAGTCAAAAGAAAGAAAAACGTATCATGCAAATTCCAATCACAAGAAAGCTAGAGTAGCTATATTAACATGAGGCAAAGAAGGTATCAGAACCAAAAAATAAGGATTAAAAGGAACGTTCCATGATGACAAAAGCATCAATTCAACAAGGAGACATTTTAAAAAAGAAAACGTATTGTTTTTTATGCGGCTAATGACAGAATACCAAAATACATAAAGCAAAAGCTGATGGAACAGAAAAGAGGAATAGATATATCCATAATTATACTTGGAGACTTCAACACTTCTCAGAAACTCATGGAAAAAGTAGACAGAAAAATTGATAAAAATGTAGGAGAAGTGAACAATACTACCAATCAACTTGAACTGACATTTTTAATTCACTACACCAACAACAGCCAAATGCCTATTCTTTTAAGTGAAGAGAAAATATTCATCCTGGGGCACAAAACAAACAAACAAATTTAAAAGAAATTAAATGCTACAAAGTATGTTTTCTGACCACAACAGAATTAAACTAAAAATCAGTAACAGAAAGATAACTGGAAAATGCCCAAATATTTGGAAATTAAACAACACATTTCTAAATAATCCACAGGTCAAAAAAGAAAGTCTCCAGGGAAATTAGAATATACTTGGAACTAAATAAAAACAAAATGAAATTACAACACATCAAAATTTGTGGGATTCTGGTAAAAAGAAGTGCATTGAGGGTAAATGATATTATTAAATGCTTATATAAGAAAAGAAAGTTCAAAATCATTAATATAAGCTTTCACCTTAAGAAACTAGAAAATGAGCACATTACACCTAAAACAAGCAGAAGAAAGTGAAATAATAAAGGCAAGAGCAAAAATTAATGAAACTGACAACAAAAAACAATAGCAGAAAAAGAAAAAATAAATGAAACCAAGTCAATTCTCTGAAAAGACCAGTAAAACTGATAAAACTCTATCAAAGGTGATTCAATGAAGAAGATTTACAAAGAATAAAAGAAAAGTACAATTACCAATAACAGGAATGAAAGAGATAGTACCACTACAGACCCTACAAACATTAAGAGGATAATAAGGGAACACTATAAATAGCGTATTTGACAACTTAGATGAAACGGACAATTCCTTGAAAGACACAAACCATCAAACTGAAACAGATAATGTGAACAGGCCTACAGCTATTTTGAAAAATTCAATTCACAATTAAAATCCTTCCAACAAAGACAACTCCAGGCCCAGATGGTTTCACTGAGAAATTCTACCAAATAGTCAAGGAATAAATCGTACCAGTGTCACAATACCTCTTTCAGAAAATGGAAGAGGAAAGAACACTTCCCAACTCATTTTATGAGTCTAGCATTACACTGAGACTAAAACCAGACAAAGACATTACAAGAAAACTACAAATATTCTTTATGAATATAGATTCAAAAATCCTCAAAATATGAGCATATCACATGTACGTATATATACACAAACACACCATATATATATGTATAGTATTTCATAATTGGGGTTCATTCCAGTAATACAAGTCTACTTTAACATTCTAAAAATAAATGTAATTCACCATATTAACAGACTAGTGAAAAAAATCTGGTTACACCAGTAGATACAGAAAAGAGCATATGACAAAATTTAACACCCATTCAAATTTTTTTAAAAATTATGTTAGCAGCATGAAAGGGAATCCTCTTAACCTAATAAAGGGCATCTACAAAAAAAAAACCCTACAGCTAACATCAAACTTGATAACAGACTGGATGCTTTCCCCTAAAATTGGGGAAAATGTAAAGCTATCTGCTCTCACCATTTCTTTTCAACATTTCAAAGTTCTAACAGGTGCAATAAGATGAAAAAACAAAAGGCATACAGACTGAATAGAAGTAATAAAACGATTCCTATTTGTAGACATGTTTGCCTGCATTTAAAAAAAGAAAAAACCAAGAAATCCTCATAAGCAGCTTCTATAACTAGTAAGTAAATTTTACTAAGACCATAGGAAACAAGTAGAAATGCAAAAATCAATAATTCTATAAGTAGCAATTAGAAATAAAAAAGGTTTTAAACTACTATTTATAATAGTACTCTCTAAAATATTTAGATGATTAAAACTTTAACAATAGGCAGTATCTGTATGCTAAAAATTTACAAAACACTGATGTAAGAGAAATAAAAAATAAAGGGAGAGATACAACATGCTCATAGATAGATTCAATATGATTAAGATGTCCATTATCCCAAACTGATACATAGAAACTGCATTATAGAGTCAATACAACTTCTATAAAAATGCCAGCAGAAAAAAAATTTTTTTTCAATCAAACAAGCTGATTTTAACATTTATACGGAAAGGCAAAGGAACCAGAATAGCCAAAACAAGTTTGAAAAAACAAAGTTGGAGTACTTCCAGTACCTGATTCTAAGGCTTTCTGTAAAGTTATGGTAATCAAGAAAGTGTGGTGTTATCAAAGGACTGACACATGTATCAGTGGAACAGAATGGAGAGACCAGAAGTAAAAGCACACAGCTACAATCAATTCTGACAAGCATGCAAAGGTGATTCAATGAAGAAGAATTTTTTCAACAATTGGTACTAGAATAATTGAACATACATATGCCAAAAAACCCACAAAAAACAAACAAAAAAACCCTCTTGCCATATATTCTACACCTTATACAAAAAATTAACTGATAATGGATTATAAATCTAAATATAATTCCTAAAACTATAAAACTTTTATGGGAAAACATGGAATTTTTTTCTGACCTTGGGTGAAGCAAATAGTTCTTAAATTCAGCATTAAAAGTATGACCCAAAAAAGAAATACAGATAAACTGGACTTAAAATTTAACACATTTTGCTCAGCAAAAGCCTCTGTTAAGAGAATTCAAAGACAAGCCACAGAGTGGGGAAAAAATTTTTTTCAGGTCACAAAATTGACAAAGGACTTGTATCCAGAGTATAAGAGGAATACTTAACAATAAGAAAACAAACCTTTTTTCAATGTGCAAGAGGTTTGAACAAGCAATTCACTGTGGAAGACATATAGATAAGCACATGAAAAGGCGTTCAACATTAGTCATCAGAAAAATGCAAAAGAGAACTAAAGTGAGGTATTATTACATACCTATTAGAACAGCTAAACTTAAAGAAAAAGAAAAAAGAAAATACCAAGCGCTGACAAAGAAGGAGAGCAACAAAGACATTCATACTTTGCTAGTGGGAAGAGTTCGAAATGTTACAGTCACTTCGAAAACAAGTTTGGCGGTTTCTTATAAAGTTAATTATACACTTACCATACACTTCAACAATCCCACTCCTAGATGTTTATCCAAGAAAGATAAATACTTAAATTCACATAAAAACTTGTATGTGAACATTTATAGCAGGCTTATTCATAACTGCCCAAAACTGGAATCAGCCCACATGTCTCAACTGGCATATGGGTAAGCAAACTATGGTAAATCCATACAATGGAACATTACTCAATGAAAAGGAAAAACTGATGCACACAACAGCTTAGATGAATCCCTAATGCATTATACTGGGCAAAAAAAGCCCAACTGAAAAGGCTACATATTATTCCATTTATATCACATTCTGAAAAAAGTCAAATTATAAGGAAGGAGAACAAATCAGTGGTTGCCAGGGGTTGGGGGGCAGGGGGTGGGTTTGACTACAAAGAGGCGGCTTGAGGGAATTTCTAAGAAAAGGAATAGGAATTTCTAAATAGAAGGAAGAGAAGTCTGAACCTTGACTGTGCTGATGGTTACACTACCCCATGCAATTTGTCATAATTCACAGGACTACTCGTCAAAAAAGTGACTTTCGACATATGTAAATTTCAAAAATAAATAACTTTTATATCTTCATTAAGTCTCCTGTTGCCTTTTATTCAGCTCCCAAATCTTATAAGAAAATGCAGCACTTTTGGAACAAGACAACTGCACACACATCAAACAATCATAGCGTTCCCTGGTTCATCAATAATAAATATTTCTGTTTCAACTTCTTAGAAAGCAGTGTATCAAAATATATGTGATAGTATGACTAGGATCAAGAAGCCTAAATATAAAGACCTGTTTTAAACTTAGTTTGGCTCTGCAAACAGTAATGCTTAATTGTTTACCATTGGAAAGGCAAAGTTAAGATAAATAAAACATTTCAGTAAAAGGGTGAGTTTCATCTAATAGAAACAAGAATTTCAAGCTACTGCCTGTTGTTCAGAACTGAAAAGGGATGATAGAGGAAAAGTCAACGTCATCAGAATTCCTATCCAAACATACCTCACGTGGCCATTCTGCTTTAAGCATTATCTAAGATAACAAAAGCTTCAGAATTTTATCTCCTTTCTACACACATCCATAAGCTTTTGAAATAAAAACACACACAAAGGCTTCCCTGGTGGATCAGTGGTTAAGAATCAGCCTGCCATGCAGGGGACACGGGTTCAAGCCCTGGCCCAGGAAGATCCCACATGCCGTGGAGCAACTAAGCCCATGCACCACAACTACCGAGCCTCCGCTCTAGAGCCCGTGAGCCACAACTACTGAGCCCACGTGCCTTGAGCCTGTGCTCCGCAACAAGAGGAGCCACCGCACCACAACAAAGAATAGCCCCTGCTCACCGCAACTAGAGAAAGCCCACACGCAGCAACGAAGACCCAATGCAGCTAATAAATAATTAATTAATTTTAAAAAAACACAAAAACTGCTGAGTTAGGTTGATTAAAAAAATATAATACACAAAAAACTCCAAAAACAAAGACGATACAGCAATTAGACAACTAAAGTTATTACAAAACTGAAACCTTTTAAATATTTTTTTAAACTAATCCTTTACTATAAAAAGGCTCTTTCAGTTAATCAAATAATTGCTATCTATTCAAAGGAACGTTAATCACTCTGGCATTGACATGAAGTTGGACCTGAGACCCTAGTGGCCCTCAGTAGCATGGTGCCCGCCTCTCTCCACACCAGGTGTGAACTAGGCCTTTATTTCTACTCTACTTGGAGTGTCCAGGTGTGGGAGCTGCAGAACCAGGAGCCTATCATTTAAAAGGCCAACATAGGGCTTCCCTGGTGGCGCAGTGGTTGGGAGTCTGCCTGCCGATGCACGGGACGCAGGTTCGTGCCCCGGTCCGGGAAGATCCCACATGCCGCAGAGCAGCTGGGCCCGTGAGCCATGGCCGCTGAGCCTGCGCATCCGGAGCCTGTGCTCCGCAACGGGAGAGGCCACAACAGTGAGAGGCCCGCGTACCAAAAAAAAAAAAAAAAAAAAAAAGGCCAACACAACAATAACAGCCCAGATGAAAGGAAACAACTGCCCACGCTTGTGTAGCCAGGTTTGTAACAAAATGTAAGAGGAGGTAAAAAAGTATAAAACCTAAGATGTTGCTCTGAAGAATGAGATGACAGGAAAACAAAGGCAGGCAAATCAACAGAAGCGGACAGGGAGGTGTGACCCCCTGGAGAAACGATAGGGATTAGCACATTAGCATTTGCCTTCCTGATTCTAATCACCAGGATTCTCTTCTGCAAAGGCTCCAGGGCTGACACTGGGAGACCCTCAGGGCTCAGCTGCAGATTTAGGTTTGGGGAGAACAGTGTTTCTCATTTTCTCTTCCATATTTGCCTCCAGTGGTCAAGATAACAGCTCAGTGTCAAATGTATAAACGGAAAAAGAAATTAATCTCTAATAAGAAATAAGAAGATATAAGTACAATATCATTATTATGAATGTCACATACTCGGTGAATGTATTATATACAATGGAATTTCAGGAAAACGAATACTGACCCTGATCTAACATTTTTTGGCTTACTCTAACCTATCCTTTAGCTGTTTTATAATTGGAAGTGTCAGCAAATAAGAATGGAGATGAGCAGTATCCACTCCACACCAGGTCCTCGGCATCCACTACCTCATTCAATCCTCACTACAACATGGCGAAGTAGACATTATCATCTCTCCCCTATAGATGAGGGAACTGGTCCAGAAAGGTAAAGTTGTTTGCCCAAAATTAAAGAGTTAAGCACTACAGGATAAGATCTAAAACCAAACCCCAAATATGACTGCTTAAGCATGATTTTCTTACCCTAATCTGCCTCCATGAGAGCTAAAGGTACAGGTTCCTCCCTTCCCCATCACCTTCTAAGCGTACCAGTGGAAGTGTACCATTCCAAGAAGTTGCTTACTTTTCCTTAGTGATCTTTATAGTGACACCAAATGGAATTCCAGAGGCCTGAACTTGGTTACATTTTTTCTAGTACCAGGTACAGTGTCTGAATGTGAGCTACACAGCACAAGTAGAAAGACCCAAATATACACCAAAGAAACTGAAAGAAGTTTTTCCATTTATTCATGTCTTCTTTCTTTCATCAACATTATATAGTTTTCAGTTTATGAGTCTTACACTTCCTTGATTTATTCCTAAGTATTTTATTCTTTTTGATGTATTTTAAATGGGATTATTCTCTTAATTTCCTTTTTGGATAGTTCATTGTTAGTATATTGAAAAGTAACTAATACAATGTTATGTCAATTATACCTCAATTTAAAAAAAGAAAACAGCAGCTGATTTTTGTATGTTGATTTTGTATCTTGCAATATTACTGAATTTGTTAATTAGTTCTAACAGTTTTTTGTGGAATCTGTAGGGTTTTCAACATATAAGACCACGTGATCTTTAAACAGATAATTTTACTTCTTCCTTTCTAATATGGATGCCTTTTACTCCTCCCATGTTCATGGATTAGAAGATGTAATATTATTAAAATGTCCATACTACCCAAAGTGGTCTACAGATTCAACATGATCTCTATCAAAATCCAAACAGCATGTTTTTACAGAAATGGGGGGAAAAAATCCTAAAATTCATATGGAACCTTTTTACAAAGAACTCCAGAGAGCCAAAAGAATCTTGAGAAAGAAGAACAAAGCTGAAGGCATCACACTGCCCCATCTCAAATTACAGTGATTCTTGAACAACATGGATTCAAACTGTACAGGTCCACTTATACAAGGATTTTTTTCAATAATAATTACTACAGTATTACATGATACACAGTTGGTTGAATCCACGGATGTGAACCATATGTATACAGAGGGCCAACTATAAGTTATACTAAGATTTTGGATTGCACAGAGGGTCAGCACCCCAACCCCTGCATTGTTTAAGGGCCAAGGTTATGTTACAAAGCCATAATAATTAAAACAGTAAGGTACTGGCATAAAAACAGACACATAGACCAATGGAACAGAATAGAGAGCCCAGAAATAAATCCAGGCACATATGTCAACTGCTCTTAGACAAGGGTGCCAAAAACACACAATGGGGAAAGGATGGTCTCTGCAACAAAATGGTGTCAGAAAAACAAAAAGAATGAAATTAGATTCTTAGATCATACACAAAAATCAAATCAAAAATTGATTAACAATTTAAACATAACACCTGAAACTGTAAAATTCTTTCAAGAAAACAAAGGAGAAAAACTTTATGACATTGGTCTAGGCAATGCTTTCTTGGATATGACACAAAAAACACAAGCAATAAAAGCAAAAATAGACAAGTGGAACTACATCAAATTTAAAAGCTGCTGCATAAAAAGCCAACCAATGGAATGTGAGAAAATATTTGCAAATCATATATCTGATAAGGGGTTAATATCCAAAATATATAAAGAACTCCTACAACTCAATAGTAAAAAAAAAAAAATCCGATTAATAAATGGGCAAAGGACTTGAATAAATATTTCTCTACAGACAACATACAAATGACAAACAGGTATATAAAAAGATGGTCAGCATCACGGATCATGATGGAAATGCAAGTCAAAACCATGAGATATCTTCTCCTACCTATTTGGATAGCTATTATCAAAAAACAAAAGATGGGCTTCCCTGGTGGCGCAGTGGTTGAGAGTCCGCCTGCCGATGCAGGGGACACGGGTTCGTGCCCCGGTCCGGGAAGATCCCACATGCCGTGGAGTGGCTGGGCCCGTGAGCCATGGCCGCTGAGCCTGCACGTCCGGAGCCTGTGCTCCGCAACGGGAGAGGCCATAATAGTGAGAGGCCCGCATACCGCAAAAAAAAAAAAAAAAAAAAAAAAGATAACAAGTGTTGGAAAGAATGCAGAGATACCGGATGCTATTGTATGATATTGGTAGAAATGTAAAATGGTGCAGCCATATGGAAAACCATACGGAATTTCCTCAAAAAGTTAAACATAGAACTACCATATGATCCAGCAATCCCACTTCTTGGTATATAGCCAAAAGAACTGAAATAAGGATCTCAAAGAGAGACCTGCCCTCCCTTGCTCAATTGCAACATCAATCACAATAACCAAGACACAGAAGCAACCAAAGTGCCCACTGAGAGATGACAGGATAAAGAAAATGTGATACACACAGACACACACACAATGGACTATTATTCAGCCTTAAAGAAGAAGGAAATCCTGCTATATACAGCAACATGGATGAACCTGGAGGACATTATGCAAAGTGAAATAAGCCACACATAGAAAGACAAATACTGCATGATTCCACTCAGTGGTTGCCAGGGGCTGGGGCAGGGGGACATGGGGAGTTGCTATTTGATAGGTATGAAGTGTCAGTTACATAAGATAAATCAGTTCTAGAGACCTGCTGTACAACATTGTGCCTACAGTTAACGATACTGTACTGAAGACTTAAAATTTTGCTAAGAGGGTAGATCTCAGGTTAAGTGTTTTTAACCACAATAGTAAAAAGCAAAAAAGAAACGAGAAGTTATGCCTTCTTGAACACTCATGCAAACTGTACAGAAAAAAAAAAAATAGAAGAGCATAGACTTCAGTATCAGAGAGAACTGAGTTGAAAATCCAGCTCAGCCACTTTCTAGGCATTTAAATCTTTCTTAGGTTAGGCTCTCTTATCAGTAAAATGGAAATGATAACGCTTCTCAGGATGGCCCTCAGGATTAAAGTATACTATATGCAAATACCTGCCAGAGTACCTGGCACACAAGGAGTGAGCAGTATTAGCATCCTTCCTCTACAGGGTATAACTATCCTGCACTTCTTCATAATTTACAAAAATGCTAGTGCAAGTGACCCTGAATATGAATCTAATGCAAAAAGAATATGGAAACTGAGACTAAGCAAAGTGAACTGAGTCAAGATAACTAGTAACGCCTAACTGCTGCCTTTATAAACACTTTCAGGCAGAGTCCTCAGAAGCTAGCTGGTTGGCCCCAAGTCTTTCCTCTCCAGCCTGCCGCTTCGACTCCGGCCCATAAATGGTGCAAAGCAGTTCCCCATCAGCCAGCTGCTTGGCCTCCCACGTGAAAAGGAGCGCTCACCATCCAGTTCAGACTCCGCTGTGCCCCCGCTTCCTCTGAGTTCCACTACATTTCAGCAGCAACGGGCCCCTGCTGCAGGTTGCCCTTCCAATGAAAAAAAAAGGGATGGCAGGGAGAACCTTTCTTTTTGAAACCTGCTACATATGTGCTGTGCCTCTTCCTCTGCTACTCACGAAATATATTGATTCCAGCCTCACTCAGCGGATAAGAAAGGAGGTAGGAAACGCTTGAGGGCTTCCCTCCTTCCCTCCCTCTGTCCCGCATTCCTTCCGGCCTTCTAACGCTGAGGGAGCAAAGTCCTTTGCTCAGTGCAAACCTTACAGTGTATTTCGCCTGCCTGTCGGGGGAGGATGTTTTGAAGATGTTAACGATGGCCGTGTGCTTAGTAATTGAATGTTGGATCACTCTTTTCAAAGGAGGGAGAAGGAAAGGAAGAAAATTCAAATCCTTGGGAGGAATATGTAGGAGTGACGGCCCTATTATGCTCTTCATGAGTTTTTCTCTCTCTTACGAGGGGATTACCACAGTCACTGCCATTAGCGTTTGGTAATGCCCTAATGACTAAATTAGGTCAGTCGAAAGAAAGAGGTTAAAATTCAACAATAATTATGAAAATGCTAACAATTTTATTATAATAATAAATGTGGGGTTTTCCTCCCCTGCTGATTAGTTCTAAATATACGTGCTTTAATAAAATGCTAAACAATTATGAGTAAAATAATTGAAAATACTCACTACCACTCACGACATTCATATAAAATGTACCAGATATACGAATTTCGTTTTTAGGGAAAAAGTTGTGGTTATAATTCTGAGAACGCACAGTTAGTTCTTATAATTAAAAATATTAACTTTCGTAATGTTGGCCTTATATTCTAATTGCTTCACAACAAATTCGTCAACATTTTTACCCAGGTGCTACCTGTATCTAAATCTAAATGTCACATTATAAAATTTCAAAATATAATTATGTGCATGTATTTAAAAACAATGTTGAAAGAAAGCATTATCTCAAGATCCTTTATTTATTCCTATAATCATAAAGAAATTGTGTCAAAGAGAAGTACTGAATACTGTTTCAATAGCTAAAATATTAGAACAAGTGATTTTAATCAATATGTATAAAATTACATGCCTACATGTAGACCTCAGCATGAAACATCTCATTAGAAAAAAATGTTTAGTTTCACAGTGTTGACAAGTTAGGTTTTACCTTTAAAAAGAAAAGCTGCATGCTACTGTATTATGCCAATTTATATTGATAACAAGTTCAAGTCTCCATTATGATACTGTTTTCTCCCAATACAAAGTCTGAGAGCAGTCCCTTTCAATCCACAAAGACAATAATATGATCATATCAAATCTATAATGTCAACAGGTTTATGATCACAAACACTTGATGAGCTGAACACTGTACCTACCCTTCAATAACGCTTGCAGTGTGACAGGACCTGGTGGTTACCATAGCGATCATGTGGCAGCTTCTGATTTATTACCTTGTTCCCGGGGACTGTGATGGCTCCTTGGCTATACCTTCAGCAGCTATTTCAGATTTGAGAGCTACACTATGATAAATGTCCACTATCTGAAAGATATACTCAGCAGACGGTAACCTTGGAGAGCAGTGCTTTAAATGCAAATTGCCAGCTTTGCCTTGCTCTTAGACTATGAAAGAGTGATTCCAAAGCCATGAAAAGGGGTGACCTCTGCCCCCTGACACATGAATTCGTCTCCTAAGGGACTGTCATTTTCAGGGATACCACCCAGTGAATAGTTAAGCAGTCTGAAATAGAAGATGAGGCAATAAATTCTGCTGAGGCTAGCCCAAGTCGCACATTGATTATAAAAGCAGGCATGCGTCTAAGCAATTAGTGAGGCATTCAGTTATGTGGCGGCAAATGTTCAATGTATTTAGAAAGTTATCACCACCAGTCAATAAATTATGTCATTTCATTTCAACTAATTGACACAGCTAACGCTTTCACACGGAGCCCTGAAAAGAGCATTTCAGGGAATAAATCTCCCAGCCGGGTGTCCATTTGCCAATGCTTCCTAGTTATACATGCCAAAGGATGATGAGTTCTTATAAAAACTACCAGGTTTTATCTGATTTTTGCTTTAGGAAAACACACCATCCACAATACCAGTGGTTTGTCACAGGAGTTTGTCACGCAATGAGGTAGTGCGGAGATGTCCGCTGTTGCCACCACACGTGTGAAGTAACATCCTAGGAAGATTATGATATATATCATTTCCTTCCCTTACACTGTTTCTGTCTATTCTGTCATTTGACTGCATGGCAATAAAATACTGAGAGAATATGGCCTTTTAAACTTATCAAGCTCATAAGCACCATACACTGATTTGTGTATTAGCAAGTCCCACATGGTAACCAAGTTATGGATTCTGCCATCTAAATCCCTTGTTTTGACAGAAAGGATATTGCTTTTAGGATAAATAAAACAATCTCCACAATCATTTATGTTCAGTTCTTAGAGCTCTGTTTGTAGAAATCTTTTATAAGGATGAAAACACACGCAGCATTTTCACAACATAATAGATCAGCACAAATGGAGACCAGTTTACTTTCTCTTTTGCAGGACTGATATAAAAGCCTAACCATGGCCAAGTATGTATTCTTCCTGACTCACAAAACCCAGGGTTGAAAATGTGTTTTCCATTTTCTGCTTTGTTGATTCATCAAATCTGTACAATTCCTGTCTGTGCAGTACATTAATGGGCTCCCCATAAATCATGGCTGACCTAACCAAAGAATTACTTAATACTAAGTCTTATTTTGTTTTATTGGTAGATAGGGTAGAGAGGAAGATCAAATAAGTCAAAAGACCTCCCCTTTTCAAATAACTGTATTCACAGAATAGCTTCAAGAACTACCTTCACGTTTCAAATCATACATCCTAGTTTAAGGGTTTTTTCGGGGGATGGGCAGAAATTGATTGCCTTGGATTAGCTACTTGATTTTGTACTGGGTAAAGAAAACTCAGTAGATTACAGAAAACTCTCCACCCACCCACTCTACCCGCCAGCTCTTCATAGCAAATGGTTACATGTCAGTGAGCAGAGCGAGCTATTTAATTGAATCTGACCTGTCTGTTCCCACAACTAGAAATTCACAGGTACCTTGTGTATGAGACCGGTTGGGGATTAGTATCTTTTTACTGCAAATCAGATACACAAGAGGGAGAATTCGTATAATAAGGTATTAAGAAGTCACAAGATACCAGCATCCAGAATGAAATATTTCATTACTCTAGAAAACTGTATCCATGTATTTGGTATTAAGAAGTCCCAAAGGAATTCTTATGTAAATATAAAAATCATAGCAGTTCTCCTGTGAACAGCAATAAATTAGGCAAATGCATAATTTGCAAAGCTGGCTTGACCTCAACTGTGTAAACACTGGACTAGTATTTTCTTGTAGGTCTCCACTCTGCTAATGTCCTGGGAACCATGGCAATCACCCCAACATTTCCAGAAACTCCTCGTCCAAAACCGTTTTCCAGGTCCTAGTCCTCATCAGTAACACAGTAGCTCCACCTCCCCACCCACAGCCAGAACCTGCTCTCTAAGGAACAGGACAAGGAACACACAATTGGTTTTTACAGCACCTCTTTATCCTGTTTTCTTTCCCCTCTACCTCTCTAAGACCTCGAGCATAGTGAGCACATGTGATTACAAGCAAAATGGAATGCAAAACTACCAATCCCTTCCTGTCATCTAATTCTAAACCAGTTAGATCATCACCCATCCAGACCCAATGCTAGAAAAGGAAGGAAAAAAAAAGTGTTGACAGAGGTCCCCAGTCTTCAACACCTGCTTCAGCAACTCATGCAAATTCCATCACTTTCCTTCCCTTACCTACATAGCCCACTAGGAGTTAACAACTGTCAGCCAGGCAAGAGTCATTCTGGCCCAGAGGTCAGCAATCATACTAAATCCCTGTGCCACCACTGGGATAAAGTAATGCCCACACTGTTCACTGCAAGTCAAGGGGGAAGATGATTGAAGAGAGAAAGAGACAAGCCAGAGGGAAAATGAAAAGAGCAGGAACTGGATGGGAGCAAGTGGTAGAGAGAAGACCTGCAAATATGTTCTCACCTAGACTGTTCCTACCTTTCTTCTTAAGAGTTCACCAGTCAAGAAAGCATTTGGTATAATTAAATAACCACTGCAGTTGGGAAACTCCTCTAAGAGCACAAGCTTACATTTTTGTAACTGATGTCATTCTACTGTGAATACAAAGCCCACACCCAGAAGAAATGGTGCAGTCATCCTTTGGCATTTTGTAGACAAGTGCTAAAATTTTGCAAGTACGAAACATATTGACATTTATTTTTATAATGGCAATGCTCCAAAAGACAATGAACCGTCTTTCATTTTAATGAGCAAGAATTAGGCTGGAGCAAATGCACATGATACAGCTTCTCATTTTTTTTTTTTTTTTTTTTGCGGTACGCAGGCCTCTCACTGCCGTGGCCTCTCCCGTTGTGGAGCACAGGCTCCGGACACGCAGGCTCAGCGGCCATGGCTCACGGGCCCAGCCGCTCTGCAGCATGTGGGATCTTCCCAGACCGGGGCACGAACCCGTGCCCCCTGCATCAGCAGGCGGACTCTCAACCACTGCGCCACCAGGGAAGCCCCACAGCTTCTCATTTTTAATCTCATTTATGTATGCTAAATACATATTAAACAATCTTTCTAGCATTAAGTCTCAGCTATGCAATTATAGGTTCATGTCCCTACTGTTTGTGTTTGTTCGTATCTGACAGAGAAGCCATGATCATTGAGTTTGGTGTAAAGATCATAATAGTAGATACAGAGGCCTAGTGACCATTTTCAAACACACCATAAAGTGAAGAAAA
The DNA here is from genome assembly GCF_964341445.2 of Mesoplodon mirus. NCBI lineage: Eukaryota > Metazoa > Chordata > Mammalia > Artiodactyla > Ziphiidae > Mesoplodon > Mesoplodon mirus. The sequence continues at coordinate 4,661,771 of NC_138987.1, read as the reverse complement.
GTGATGTTTGCCTCATTTGTTAAACCTTTTACTTCACAATGCACAAAACTTCACTTATCTCCAGAGAAAGCCTCTGTGAAGTCACAACTACAATGAGGTACCACCTCACACTGGTCAGAACGGCCATCATTAAAAAGTCTACAAATAACAAATGCTGGAGAGGATGTGGAGAAAAGGGAACCCTCCTACACTGTTGGTGGGAATGTAAGTTGGTGCAGCCACTATGGAAAACAGTATGGAGATTCCTCAGAAAACTAAAAATAGAATTACCATATGATCCAGCAATCCCAGTCCTGGGAATACACCCGGACAAAACTATAACTCAAAAAGATACATGCACCCCTATATTCATAGCAGCACTGTTCACAATAGCCAAAACATGGAAGTAACCTAAATGTCCACCGACAGATGAATGGAAAAAGAAGATGTGGTTTATGTATACAATGGAATACTACTCAGCCATAAAAAAGAACAAAATAATGCCATTTGCAGCAACATGGATGCAACTAGAGATTATCATACTGAGTGAAGTAAGTCAGAAAGACAGGGCTTCCCTGGTGGCACAGTGGTTGAGAGTCCGCCTGCCGATGCAGGGGACACAGGTTCGTGCCCCGGTCCAGGAAGATCCCACATGCCGCAGAGTGGCTAGGCCCGTGAGCCATGGCCGCTGAGCCTGTGCGTCTGGAGCCTGTGCTCCGCAGCGGGAGAGGCCACAACAGTGAGAGGCCCGCGAACCGCAAAAAAAAAAAAAAAAAAAAAAAAAAAAAGAAAGACAAATACCATATGACATTACTTATATGTGGAATCTAAAATATGGCACAAATGAACCTATCTACAAAACAGTAACAGACTCACAGAATAGAGATCAAACTTGTGGTTGCCCAGGGGGAGGAGGGGAGGGAGAGGGATGGACAGGGAATTTGGGGTTGGTAGATGCAAACTATTACATTTAGAATGGAGAAACAAGGTCCTAATGTACAGCACAGGGAACTATATTCAATATCCTATGATAAACCATAATGGAAAAGAATATAAAAAAATAACATATATGTGTATAATTGAGTCATTTGCTGTACAGCAGAGACTAGCACAACGTTGTAAATCAACTATACTTCAATAAAAATAAATAAATTAAAAGAGAAACCCTCTATGATTATATCCAAGAATACAACTTGCTCTGTGCTCATACTGTCCAGAAATTTTTTTTTGAAAGTAGCATATAACAAGAGAGACAGATCTAAAGATAATGGGATAGTAAGGGGAAACAGCCACAGCATTGACAAGCAGTTCTAGGCCTGTGGTTATTTAACCTGGGGAAGCAGATTCAACCCGAGAAGAGCCATCTATGTGAGGGGGATTAGATGTGCTCTTGATGGCACCAGGCATCAAACTAGCAGCAGTGAGCAGGAGTTTAGGCAAACGAATGACAATTTAAAATAAGGAAACTTTCTATTTTGAAAAATCAGCATTATTTAAAGATGGAAAGAGCTTTGTAGATTACTGTGTAAGGATAATCTAGAAAGCTGAGAAGGAGGGTATAGAGAAAATTCAAGCTTAAGAAAAATGACTCCAAAACATTTCAGGTCCTTTTCGATAGACTATGATAGTTGATCACTGGAAATGTTATTAACCAAGAATAGAAAAATGATATACTCAACTCTGAAACACTCTAAGGACTAATTAGCTACCCAGTTACTTGCTGCCAATGCCAACTGGCCAACTACAAAATTTAAATTATTAATGTTTATTTCCTTTTCTCTAAAAATAAGGTTTCAATCAAAGTATGGTAAAGCAAAAAAAAAAAAAAAATAGGGTTAAGCAAATGAACCAATAAAATGCTCTAAACCTTCAATATGGCACCAAACACAGCTCAAATATTTCATTTCTGTTTCTTTCTCCTAATCCCAACGCCATTTTCCACTGGCAGAGAAGATGGAACAGAAACCGGCTGAATAAACACAACAAAAGAATTGGTTCTGATCTCTCCAATCAACAACAAGCCACTTTTGGGCCCCTTCAGCTGACATCACAAATCACTTTAATATAATGTAATTTTCTGCAGTTCCCATATAAACAATCCTTTAAGTTGTAGGCTGAGTGAGGAAGTGCTTGAGGAATCAGTATTTTCTCACTGGTGTTTCACAGTTATATGCTTCCTGTGACAATTTCTGAATATTCTACTTACTGACATGTATGATACTTACTTGTCAGCTGTTCTGTGGTAGAGAAGCTGGACTATACATAGCTTTAAGTTCCATTCCAAACCCAAGAGTCTATACGCTCATGCAACTTGGAAATTAAAGCTGAATCAAACTGCAAACAATATATCCAATCTGAAGAATTTTTAAATACTTATTTTTTTCCTCTCCCCAGGAAAGCTGAGAGTGTTATAATTATTCACGTTTCAATATTTATTGAGCACCTATTATGTGCTAGACATTATTTCTGTATGCCCAGTTCCTAGAACAAACTAAAGAAAGCCACTGTCCTGATGAGCTTATATTCTAGGGTCACATTTAAACAGTTCGAAAGTATTTGTGTCTGTGACAATGTTTCTGGATAAGATTAACATTTGAATCAGTAGACTGAGTAAAGCAGATTGCCCTCCCAAATGTCAGCGGGCCTCATATAATCTGTTGAAGGCTGAGTAAGAAATCAATCAATCAATAAATAAAGTACTTGAACTATTAAAAAACTCAAACCATTATAAACATTCATTTATATAGAAAGGCTACACAATGTATATATGTATATATGTGTGTATATATATATACTTCATACATAAATCACGTATAAAATATGAACCCAGAAGTTGAAAAAAAGCAAAATTCTATGTTAATAAATTAATAGATTAGACACAAAATGGATTAGAAAGATATATAACCAAATACCCAAAAGCTAAAGAGCATTATTCCAAAGTCCATACACATGGACCCATCAGGCACAGACTGTGTGATCAGGGACAACTTCCTGTGAATGCTTTTCTGTTTATTATGAGCCTTTAATCATCAGGTACACACTGGGTGCCTAATAGTTATTAGCTCTACTACCCTTCATTCATTATGCTTACGACGTACAAGTTACTATGGGAGTATATAAAGATAAAAGACATGGTCCCATGTTCAAGGGACATAAAGTATGCTAGCCAAGATTAGATACATACACAAATACAGAAATCATAATACAGTAATGAAAAAGAATACCATAAGATAGGAAGTTTGATAGTAGTGGATGGTGCAAAACTGTTGGAAAAGTTAGAGGCAGATTCTAGACAGCATGAATGCTAGGCTAAGGCTAAGCTGCGTAGTGTTTAAGGCACGTTCTCTGATGTTTGAATCAGAGCCCAGGGCAGACAGTAAAGAGAACCGAGACCACAGACAGGACCCAGTCCCCATGTGCAACAGGCAGGACCAGGTAATGATAGCAGAGCTCAAACAGGTTTTCCCCAAAGAAAGGCAGAACATGGGTCCAAGTGTCTGGCATCAGAGAATAGGTCTAGATACACAAGATACAAGCCCTAGTCAGGGAGGATGAAGGCAGACACAGCCTGGGTCCTGGAAGACCTGGGCAGAGTTTCTGACATGATGAGATAATGCAGACATAGCTACTGACACTAGGTTCAAAGTTTGTTCACAAGAGAACCCAGTGAATGGAACCCAGACTTTGTAAACAGCAGGACAAGAATCATGGTTAATTTTATGCTTAGCCAATCGAGATAATTGCCTGGGTTTCTGAAATTCCCTCTAAGAGATTCCCCTCAGAGACTGAGATGAGAATAAGCCTGCAAGCAAGAGCTAAGGAGTCTCAGCTATAGAACTGCGAAGACTGGAATTAGAGGAAGCCAGGAATCCAGATGTGTCCTTTCAGCTGTCCCGAAAGAACTCTTCATCTTCTGATACAGTGGAGGACAAAACTACTACACATTTCATTTGTAGTAAAGAAATAAATAAATTTCTTATATAGATACTTGTAGCAAATACAAGAAGATAGAATTTTCCTCCAACAACTATGTGATTTAAATTCATACGAAATTCAGAGTAAAACTCAGTATCTTCCTCTAAAAAATGCAGTCTTAGAGTTACTAAAAGATGTGTGGCCTGGCCTTCTAAGAAAAATATGTGTGTTTATTTCATGGAGAAATTAAATAAAGAAAAAATGACCTTGAGCAACTAACTTAATATCACCAAACCTTCTGTAAATTGAACACGATGACAGTCTCATTATGAGCACTAAATGAGATACCAAGGGAAGAGCTCACTCAGGTACATATTATACCTTTTACTGCAGTATTTCATTAAATATTCTGTGCCACCAATTGTAAAATTATTATAAGAAGAAAATAATCTGAAAGAAATAATATACTATAATAGGGAAGAAAAGAAGAAGACTGTCAATTAACCATAATGCATCACTGATTTTAAGATATATCCTGATTTCAGAGATTTTTTTAATGTGGAAAAATGTGTGGTTTAGCATTAAAGAAAAAAATGATACTAAAAGTAATTAAATTAACAGCTTCCTTTAAATACAGGACCATACCTGAAAGGAAATTATCCATGCTTATGGTGAAGATTACTCACTCAACTTAATCAGAGGACAGAACATGATGCAATGTCAACTTCAGCAGCACAAAAAGTACTATATCGGCCTTGAAAGGGATCTTGGAGAATAGCCTTCTAGCCCCGGACCCGGATTTTGTACCTTCCAGATTCCCATGCCCTAAGAGACAATTACTCCCATTGTTACAATCTGCATGTGTTTGTTTTTCCTCCCAGTTAAGAAAGTACAGCTGTGCTCTACAAGCTTTTAAGCACCAAACTATGTTATTGGCTTCTAAATTCTAGCTCTGTGCCTGTCTGATGAATCAATTAATGAATGACTCTTCAAGATACCTGAAACAACCAGCACAACCAGCTTAAGACAACCATCAAGACTGGTCTGGAAATAGTAGGATGTAAAAGAGGGCATAAAGGCAACAAATACCTTAATTCACACTTCTCAACCCCAGTTGCTAGGGCTGAATTGAGTCCCCCGAAAACCTATGTTGAAGCCCAAACCCCCAGTGTCATGGTACTGAAATGGGGCTTTCGGGAGGTAACTAGGGTTCAATGAGGTCCTGAGGGTGAGGCCTTCATGATGGGATTAGTAGCTTTATAAGGAGAAGACAGATCTCCCTCTGCCAAGTGAGGACACCGAGAGAAGGCAGCTATCGACAAGCTAGGAAGAGCACTCTCCTAAGGAAGGGAATCTGCAGGTGCCTCCAAAGACACGGAGGGAAAGGAAATATGTGTAGAACAAAACCCTAGACAAATCATCAAATGTGAGTGGTGGGTTGGGGCTTTCTCCCTGAATGATAGCATAAAGGTAAACAAATGCGGTCCACAACTGAATTGTATTTAAAACATCTATCAGGTCATTGGATGAGGGCATGTAAAAATTAAGACGCTGTTAACAACTAGAAAATACTTCAATATTACTCTCAGGCCATCACATAAAGTGAACACAAGATGGTCCCAGTCTCTCTAACAAGCACAATCTAAGGGTATGAAATCTGCTAGCGTATGTATTTGGAGATGGGGTTATACAGAGGTGAAGTCCTGAGTTATTGGCAAACAGGAATCGCCAAGATGTTTCTTATTGCCAACGTGGGTAACAAAAGAACTACAAGTTCTCATTTTCCCGTGTGCTTAACTATATGCCAGGTACCGTACGAGTGTTGCACATGTAAAATATAGTATCTCATTTAATTCTCACAACAATCTTTTGCTCCCCATTTCTACTATGCTAGTTACCAAGTCTTGAGGATCACAGCACCTACGTTTCTGGTTAGCCATTTGTCCCCTCCGTCCCCTCTGCCACCTCACTAACTTAGGCCCTCATCACCTCTAACTTAAACTGCTGAGTGTCTTGTCTTACTAAATTCCTACTCTCACGTCTCAGCCCTCTCCTGACTCATTCCCCACACCACTGGAGCACTTGTCCTTAGAAGACACAAGTTCATCATTCTCTCCAGTGCCACAGGTTCTAACCCCTTAGCACGGCACGCACGTGAGGCTCTATGTGGTCCAGTCCCCGTCCGCCTTTAGATACTTGACTACCGCCCCCGTCCAACCATGCACGCTAGGCTGCAGCCATGTCACGCTCCCAGTGTATCTTCAGTACCCTACACGTGCCATGCTGGTTCACCCCTCCATGCCTCCTGCAAACTCTTACAAGTCCTACAAGACTCAACTCAAGCCTCACCTCTTCTGAAGACTTCTATGACACAAACCCTCCCCCTGCAGCAACTGCCACCCACCAAGAATGGCAACCAGAAAGGACACATTTCCGCTTCATGCTCCCACAGTGCATGGCCCATTCTCTGGAAGTCTGCTGGGAGTGTGGGGTGTCTAACAGGAGCGCCTGGATGCCCACCCAAAGGGTATGCCTTAAACTCAGTGAATTTCACCACAATTCAGGGCATGGTCCTTATGTAACTCAATTCCAACAGTGACAGGCAATGTTGCTCAGACTGGAGAAGCTAAACTACACTCACTAACCAACCAAAGACTTAATGATATAAAGAGAAAGTCTTCAGCCCGGCTGCTAATCAGGACACAAAATTAAGTAAAATAAAAATATAACATGTGAAATGACAGTGCCAACAAATTTCTTGTCTTTCTTACATCTAACTGACCTTCACTGGGTTCTGATCCTATTCATGCCCACAGCATGTCTTATTTTTATAGCTTCATTGAAGCAACATAGATGATGTCTTTCTTTGTCTGCTCTGCCTTGAGAGACAGTTTTCCAAAAGCCCAATCCTTATATTCCTTTTCCTTCTCACTTTAATCATCCAAAAGACATACTTTCGCCACATCACGCCAGGAAATGAGTAAATATGCTAACTGCACCTAAGAAAATATGCAAAGTACTAACATTTCTGAAGCCAAGAAGGATTTTTAACACATTGTCTTTATCTGATTTCCCTCCTAAAAATAAAAATTGAGTGACTGTGTACCAGGAAGTTTATTTTTAGTGGGTAAATATATATACGTATATACGTTCCACTTTACTCCAGCTCTTCCTAATTTCTTCCAAGAAACTATGTACTCATATGAAGCTAGTTATTATGTTTATTGAAAATAAACAAAGTCAGCATTTCAGCAGTCATACACATGAGTGTCTATTTCTTTCCCCTGAGCTGTGTATAATACCCCAATATTTCAAAGTATCTTAGGTTAACACTGTGGTTTATTATCTGCTTATTGCCACTAAGCTTTAATTTCTATCACCAAAAAAAATTCCTTGAAAATTTTAATTATACGTTTAGATGCTCCATTATCAAGTTACCCTAGTGTACAATTCTTTTGGCTAACAATATAGACAGTGCTGGATAAATCCATTTTTCTAACCAGTATGTAAATGAAGATATCAATTACCTCAAAATTTCAGACAATGCTGTTGTAGGGGAAAAAAATTAAAGAAAGGAAGAGAGAGGCACATTAAATTCTAACAAATGGGATATGGGAAAGCTTCATCAGATAGAGATTAACAATTGCCTCAAAATCATGGCATAGCATTGTTATTTGGATAATGTTAGCCATGGGAGACAACACAGTACACAAAGGCTGTTCTGAATTTTAAAATCTACTGACTCTGCTAATTCACATACAATACACTGACCACTAGCACCCCACGGATTGTGGTCAAATATCCAGCAAGCCAGCTGGGCCAGGAACAGATCTGAGAACATCTGGGAAGTCAACAGTATGCAACAACATGGTTCCTGCATACCAAAGTTACCCAAATATGCTTTCTTCCAACTCTTTGGCACTGGAAGAAAATAACATAGCACTGGATAATATCTTAAATAGGCATACAAGCAGGGAATCATCTTAAAATTTTTATCCCTCAATATCTTAAACAGTCAGTGCCTTAGAGAGCCAACAACGGTGAGGACACAGATCTTTCCACCTTGCCTCTTAAAGAAGGGTTGTGATCAAGAGGGGTTTAATATCCCTTCCCTAAGGAGTCTGCTTACCTCGATTTCTTAAGATTACCAATAACGAAACATGGAAATGCAGTCTTAGGGAGTTGAGAGATCCAAATTCTTTCTCACTTGGTAACACTGGGTAACTCATTTTTTTAGAAATGAGTTTTTTCATCATTAGAGAAAGAGGTATAACTAACTTATTCTAAGATTCTCTCCAATGTATACAAAGAGCTTAGGATTTACTGAGCACTAGACTTCCACATTTTTTCACAAAATAATTAGGATAAAAATACAGATTTTTATGTATCTTTACCTGTTTCCTAGAAGACTGAACTCTAGCCATCCCATAAAAATGATGATCACTATTTTCCTTGGAACTCTCCACGGGAGACTCCATAATCTTCCCTAGCAATAAGCTCCCATACTTAAGAGAAGAAGCAGCTAAACAGAATGTTGTACAAATTGCCCAAAATAAATGCATAGATGGAACCCTGGATGGCACAAGTCACAAGAAATGCCATTTTAACATTTGGGGTGGGAAGCAGAGAAAATGCATCAGCTCACAATGAAGATTCAAAGTACTGAACCTGTCCTATATCTGAATCACTACACAGACAGTTAGGAACAGAAGGCAAAATCCTGACTTTGGTCTCCTCTTCATTATTATTGCTCTAAAAGCACCATTTCCCAAACAGTGCTCTATGAGATATCCACAGATGCTTTGCTGGAAAAGGAGCTCCCACGGCCCTCATGGCTGAGTGAAACAGTTAATTAAATAGGTTTCTCTGCCACTGGACTTTTCAGAGCCCTGGAATGTGAATACAGATCCTGTATCTCCCAGAGAGGAATAAAGAATGCATCATTACCCTGCCTTTTCCTTCCCTTCCCCCTGCCCCCCTCAAGGGATCCCTATTAACCCTCCTTAAAAGGGAAGAACACTCTCACCTACTAGAATACAAACTAAAATCTTGATGTCTGCTTTCTGTCAAATTCCCACCAGCCCATCTATTTCCCCATAGGCAAAATTTAAATTCTACTACAGGTTACTTATCATCAAGGAAACACTGGACATTAGTGCATATATTGGGGCTGGCCAGGAAGTTCAGAACAGAAACACCCGAACAAACTTTTTGGCCAGCCCCAATGTAATGCTTGAATGAAAAAAAAAACCTTCTCTTTCACTGTATTGCCCACAGCTTTTCCAGAGCATGTCAAAATTACTGCATTAAGAATGAGATTGAATTTAACATTATTTCAAGCTTTTTTTTTGGGGGGAAGCAGATGACATAAATATACTATGATACTGTGACACTGCTCCAAAAATTATACTCAACCATCTACTTATTTCTCTCCTCACCACCCCTCACCTACACACACACACACACACACACACAGAGTCATACAATTTTATGATAAAATAACTCAGGAACAGAAAAGCAGCACAATCACAGTGTTACTCCAACAGCTTCTCTTTATACAACCCGCAGCTTAAGGGAAGGTCAGTGGCACACAAAAAGCGATGACTTTGAAATGTATGTCATGAAACAGAGCCATCTATCAATATGCCTGACAAGAAGAACGTGGGAGTCCATTTCAGCTGGCCAGAATGACTGCTGTACCTCACATTCGGAGGCAGTACGCCAAGATGGAATGAGGATCACCAAGTTGTTACGGTAACTAAGTTGTGGCTGGTTCCATTAAACATTAGCCTTCCATGGCAGGGACCGTGTTTAAAGTTCAACGTGAGCCAGGGTCCCTGCTCCAACTGAGGCAGAGTGGGCACCTTCACCGACAACCAGCCACTCCAAGAACAAACCTCACTTGAGCCGAGGAGCAGCCACCATCCAGGCGAGCTCAGCTGCCCCGGGCCAAAGGCTCTCACTCGTTAGCTCTCAACACTGTGACACCCCAACCTCAATGACAACCTTCCCCACCTGACTTCACCAATAAATAAGGACCATCCAGAAAGGGAAACAAAACAAACCAACAGACCAAAGGACACAGTAACTACAGCTGAAAGCAAAAATCTCAGATAGAACAGGGGTCCAGTATCATCAGCACATACGGAAGAGCATTTCAGACTGAGGCTCTGGAGTCAGAGATTCAATCCGAATATTGACCCTGTTACTGACTACCTACGTGACCTGGAAAAAGCACCCTCTTTTCACCTAAGCCTGTCTGTACAAATGAGGTAACTGTGGAACTGCATAATGGTTAGAAGTGTGAGAACGAACAGCATGGATTGTTATCCTTTGTCTGTGGCCAACTAGCTGTGTGACTTCAGACAAGTTACTTAACTTCTCCAAGCCTCAGTGCCTTCAGCTGTAAAATAAGGATAACAATACCTACCCCTTACGGTGGTCATGAAGGTTAAAGACGACCTGACTGGAACACAGTAGGAACTTAATACATGTCAGCTATTGCTGTCATTCTGATGGTGGGAGTTATGACTACCTACGGTAGGCAGTACAATGGTGCCCTGAAGATGGGCACATCCTAATCCCTGGAACTGAAATGGAGCAGGATCCTATGGTCCTCGTCCTCCACATCCTCCGCCTGTCTTTTGTCTGTGGAAAAACTTTAGCCAAAGAATAAGTTTAATCAGAGAAGTGAGAAAATGCAGAAACAAAGGAAAACAGTCAAACAGGACAAAATAATAATAGTTTAGTCATTAAGCACAGTCAAGGACCTTTAGTTCCTCCTCAAGGGCTGTAGATAATATTCTGAGCCATATCCTGTGGGCTGTCTTGTAGATACTGAAACCCCCAGCAGGTGGAAGAAGTTAACTACACGATGGCCAGATTGTAGCCATGACTTAAGCTGCCACAGTTCCGAGAATGGGCCTCAAGGAAATGGGAACAAACCGACTCTGGAACTGAAGATTAACTGTACTTAACACAATCAAGGTGACGCTGGTCAGACCACCGCACGACCAATTTCAAGGTGACTGTCAGAGCTGACTGTGCTGTTTCTGCATGGAGCCCCCCCTCCTTTCAGCAATAAAAGCTCTTCCCCACTGGTTGGGGTTGGGGGAGGAGTCGGCCTTTGGACAAGAGTCCGCCCTCTCTCCTGGCCTTGCCGGTTGCCAGCATCCAAAGTAAAGCAACTTTCCTTTCCACCAACCTTGCCTCTTTATTGGCTTTAGAGCGGCGAGCAGCCCATCCCCACTTCCAGTTACAGAACCTTTGGCTATATTACCCTACAGGTCAATAGGAACTTTGTAGATGTGATTATATAAAGGGTCTTGAGATGGGGAGATTATCCTGGATTACCCAGGTAGATCTGATGTAATCACAAGGGTCCTTGTAAGGGAGAGGGAAGCCGGAGAGCCAGGGGTCAGAGGAGATGTGAGGACAAAAGCGGAGGCAGAGAGAGAGAGATTTGAAGATAACATGCTGCTGGCTTTGAAAACGGAGGAGGGGGCCATGAGCCAAGAAATGTGTGCAAGCTTCAGAAGCTGGAAAAGGCAAGAAAACAGATTTTCCCCTAGAGCCTCCAAAAGGGACACAACCCTGCTGGCACCTTGATTTGAGGAATTTTGACCTCCAGAACTGTAAAAAAAAAAAAAAAAAAAAAAAAAAAAAAAATTGTGACCTTTTAAATTTATAACTGTAACAAATTGATTATGTTGTTTTAAGCTACTACATTGCTGGTAATTTGTTACAGCAGCAATACGATACTAATATACTACCTTATCAATATATTAAATGGGAAAGTATGTACAAAATGCATCGCACAGAACAGGCTCTGAATAAATGATGGCTGTTGAATTCTATTGGACAGACGCCAGTGACCAGAAGGACTCCATGACTCTCAGAGAAACCACAGTCATGTAGTTTTCCATTGCAGCTAATGTCTGTTACCTGTAGCAACCTGTATGCCTCCTACCACATATCAAACAGTTACAGATAGATATCATCCTCTAACCATTCATTCTCAGATAATTGCACCTGAAATAGTCCAGATAACTAAATGAACCAGAAATAGAGGTGCCATCAACAAAGAAGCTTCTGAACTTTGAAGATGAGCAAACCTAGACAGGAATATCATTAGCCCAAGGGCGGTCCTGTAACTCAGAGCAGAAAAAACCCATAGTGCTTTGAAAAGAAATAACAAAAAGCATGTCTACTTGCCTCAGGTCAGGTCTAAGACTACTGAGCCTACAAATCTGATGGCATCCATGACGAGGAACCTCCAGATGATCACTGAGAAGGGCTGAGACATAGAAATTCAAGAGCTTGCCGCCACAGTTAATAAAACACAAAATTGGGAGGATCAATAAAAATAGGTTTCTCCTTTCTCCTGTTCCAGTAATGCCCAGTGTGGATGGAGTGTTACAATCACTTTTGGCACATGTCTGCCAGTATGTGGAGGGGCGTGTTGACTTCATTTCACCTCCTCTGCGAGGGGCTTGAATTCCTGCTGCTGGATGTTGCAGACCTACAGGAGAGGAGGCTTTAATCTGGAGGACTACACACAGTGATTAGGGCAATCTTGGGAATAACACTGCCAAATCACATGTGGGAAGATGGACGGAAGATCTGCAATGAAGAGACAGGAAAGGGAAAAGAATACAGCAGAGAAACATGGGCACAGAGAACACATGAGAGAATTAACTGATTATTCCATTTGGGAAATTCGTAGGCAAATCAGGGCTGTTACTTTCGTATGTGCCTTCATATACCACCCTAAAAATGGCCTTATTATTTTTTTTTTTATCATATATGACCTAGGGTCTCGGCAGTGGGACGTTCTTCTTGATGATTATGGAGGGTCAGGGAACAACCTGATCACTTTCCTGGACACACAGAACAATTTCTGATTTGATATTTGTTTTTCAAGGCTATATCTGTATTTCCACCCTTACGTTTATATTCTGCAGGTTCATGTCTTTCAAACAAGAAAACAATAAAAAGGTTAGAAGAAATGAAATTATCCCAAGCTCCTACTCCAATGGAAACACAAAATATGAGATTAAAAAAAAAAAGTCACAAACAAGAAGATGAAGCCCCAAAGGAACACCTTAGATGAGATTATATCCTTCTTCTGCTAGAATTTGCATTTGCCTATTATCTTCTGAACATGAAGATGTGGTATGGGATTCCAGCTGAGGGCAAGTGATGGGTGGAATATACTCATGGAAGGTCAGAGTTTTCAAACCGTGCTCTAGGGATCTCCCGGGATCCTTGGGTGGGGTGTGTATGCGGAAGGGAGGGTGGGGAACTGGAACCCTGCCCCTGTCCATGCTGCAGAATGAACTTTCATTTTACATTTTGGGTTTCTTGAACAAAAAAAAGTGCTTAAAAATATCTAATTTAATCCAACTATCTCATTTCACCAACAAACATGGAGAACTGAAGACAGGGTAAGAAATCAGACCAGGACAGTCGGGTTGATGCCTGATGACCCACTGTAATTTTGAATAGCAGCTCCATAAAGTGACAATAAATTATATACTCACCCAAGCTGGAGAAGTTACAGATCTGCCTAAGGTCCCACATTCCTGTGTGGTTCAGCCAGTACCAGATCATGGCTTGGAGGATTATTCCTACTACTCAGACCTAGCTCTTATCAGAAAGAAAATTTGTTTATTTGCTTTTTGTTTTTGTTTCACTGACAGGGGAAAGAATTCCATTATAACCTAAGAGCAGGCATGGAAAAAATTTAAATGGTCACTGAGTATTTTTTCTTATTTTATTCTACACTGATTCTTTGCCTTAGATATTAATCAAACACCACAGAGCCTATTTGTATGACCCTTTTGAAAAGTTATGTTAGACTTCTGGATTTTTTTTTTTCAGTATTTCTGACTTAAACTGAGGTATAAAAACTGTCTAGAAATGAACCAGAGATGTGTACTAGAGGGAATTCCCAGTATAAACAGCGTCCTTATTTCTAGATTTTCGATTTTACTTGTTTTTTGTTTGTTTGTTTGTTTGTTTTTGCGGTACACGGGCCTCTCACTGTTGTGGCCTCTCCCGTTGCGGAGCACAGGCTCCGGACGCGCAGGCTCAGCGGCCATGGCTCACGGGCCCAGCCGCTCCGCGGCACGTGGGATCTTCCCGGACCGGGGCACGAACCCGTGTCCCCTGCATCGGCAGGCGGACTCTCAACCACTGCACCACCAGGGAAGCCCTATTTTACTTGTTTTTGAATAATGCAAATGACAACACAAAAATTAGGAAGTTGAATGCAAAATCTGTATTCTTTTTTCATATGAAATGTGAGGTTTCACAGCAATTTTCTACTTGTTTCCATAAACCAGCCCCATGAAACTTAGGGCATGTATTTACCATCTTTTCCCATCTGTGAGTTGATAAACGTGTCCAGGGGTGTTCCATAACAACTCTTTATGGCCGACACCCCTGACCCGCCATGGGGATCACTATCATTGCTTTTCAGAGTGAGACCACATCCATTTATAGAGTCTTCCTTATTTTGTGTCTCTCTGAAAAAGGTGTTGCCTTTTCCCCCAACCCTTAGGACCAAGTCCCATTTGGGCCATTAACATCCAAACAGAACTTCTGGCTAGCTAGGGGAAAGAGAGTTCTGAAACTCACTCGAGATGAGATGATGCATTGCCCTACAAATGCTGACCCAGCCACGCCACCTCAGTATAGCCATGCTGCCTCCATACCCAGAGGCATGCCTGGAAAATGCAAATGCAGACCGAAAAGAACAGGAATTATGACAAGCCCCTTATCAGTATACATACTCCGAACATTGTATGCTTCCAGGTTCCAAGCAATATGTAAGCTGTTTACGTGAGAAAATCCTGTCAACCTCTACCATTTGACTAATGCTCATATGAAACCTTACTGGTGACAGAAGAAATAGTAAATAGTAGAAGTAGACAACAAGCACTGGAACAGCAATGAGAAAAGCTAGGGCATAGCTTCCAGTAGACCTGGGATTAGAACAATGTTGTTTTCTCAGATCTTGCAGCCTTAAAAAATATTTATTGCATGTGCTCGGTGTAATAGATGCCTAACTGAGATATGACTGCCTATTGTAACTGAGACTGTGCTGTAAGTAGGAAGATGAGTAGATTATTTCACCTTGGCAACTGCATTACTTTTCAATGTCCTAATTTAAATGCAAAGATCGGGAAGCAAACAGACCTGTACTCCTGTCTCCACTGCAACACCCACCTGCTGTGCAATCTCTATGCTCCCTGGGCCTCAATGAGGTGAACTTTTATCCTACTAACTTTGCAGAATTACGTATGTTGACGGCTTTGAGAAATATCTAAAGCCATATACAACTATCTGACTTTAAAGGACCGCAGATAGACTGCACACTCTTTTCTACACACTCTTGTCTAAGGACCAGGAAACTGTCCCTATGACAAACTGATGATGTCACCAAAAAGACAGGTTGTGCTCTTGGCCTTCTGAGCCTCAGGACACCTGAAGACTTGGAGAGAAAAGGTTAATGCACGAAAGGAAACATGGAGATCAGGGGATTCTACAGCAGGGATGGGGAGGGGAGGAAATGCCAAATCAATTTTCTTGCCTAAACACAATCAAATGTTCCCATATTCCTCCCAAAGTAACGGGCAACCATTTCAAAAACTGAGGCATATACAACTTTAACCTTGTCAGATGGTTTCCTCAAAGGACTATTTTGTTGGGGGGGAAAAACCATTCAGGGCTTCATACTTTTAGAATTATTCCTCCCCAGTCATTTGTTTGGCATGAAAACCTGATCTGCTTTATGTAATTAGCTGATTAAAAGTGATATTTGATTGAGCCCTAGCTATACAAAGTGGTCTTGAGCTGATTGAAGGACACATTCAAACTCTTCGATTGACAGTGTTTGTGTTGGGGATAATATATCTTTACTCAAGGAGGGAATTAACATTCCTATGTGAACAATTTCAACACCTATGATAATGTACTTATTCATTCCAGAGGCGGGTTTTATTAGTCCCTTTTGAGAGTGAAAAAAAAAAACACAGTGATACTTTAAATCATACACTCCTTAGAAAAAATGGGTAAATTATCCACAACGATTATTTACAGTGAGAATGGAAACAAAAATTATCATACTTGATCCACTGATGATGTATAGAAGGAAGAGACTGCATCATGTAACTAAAATTCACCATCACTATCGACTTTGCAGCCTATGTCAAAGATGAGACACACTGACTCCAAACACAAGCAGAAAAGAAGTGGTTTGCAGAAGGATATATTTTTTCCTTCCATTCATGCCTCCCTAATAAAACAAGCAGATCATGCTTTTTTTCCCTTCAACTGTCATTACTAATTTTAAAATATGTATGGCTTCCCCCAATGTTACAGAAGTATAATTAAAGTCCTACCAGGTTGAGAATGCCCCAGAAGTAATGAGTAATAGAATCCTTGCCCCATTACCTTAGCAACTATATGCCTTTCTTGATTAATCATAGATGTCAATTCAAAACTCTAGACATTAGTGGAACTGGGTTCTAATTCCACTCTACCACTAATGACTGTTCTGAATTCAAATAAACCACTGAACTTTACTCCAAGCCTCAATTTAGTTACATGTAAATTGGGGCAAATACATGTACCACGTACCTTCCAAATTTAAAACCATCATATGCTAAAGTACTTCAGAATAAACCAAAAGGACTACATAAATAAAACTGCAACAAATACCAAATAGGTATTTCCTATTAACATTAAATCGCCATAGGAAGAGTAAAATATCCTTCTGTAGTCCTCCTGGAGATTTTCTATAAACCCATTTGTAGAAAGAGGAAATGACTTATTGTATCTCATGTACTTTAAATGATACCATTTTTAACTTGTTTTTAACTCAAGTAGAAAATAGAATTTGAGTACTTTGTTGCCAGGCCTTAGGGACTCTTCTATCACCTCTCAGAGATGGCCTGACCCTGGCCATAGGCTATTTTAATTTACCCCCCATTGACACAGCTAGCTATCATGGAGACCCAGCACTTGATCAAATCAAACAGGCCCTCGGGCAAAATAAAACCACTTTGAACAGGCAGGGAATGAATCTGGTTTAAAAGTCAGATAAACTTACAAAAAAATAAAAGACAGTTGGCTGGAATAGCATGCAACTGCATCTCCTTATACATAAAGTTAATCAATTAGCTGTAAATTGTAAGAACTTGACCATTTGGTCTGATCATTTTGCAGCTTCCAAAGCCTCCCCCTCTGGCACACAGCTGTGAACTCCGTTTCTACTAGAAACAGACCCTGGAAGTTCAATGCTTTCATCCACCTGTATTTTATCCTCTTTCGGTCCAGCAAAGCTTTAATACCTGTGTGAAAACAGACTCTACACTAGTTGGCTACACATACAAGAAATAAAAATCCGTATAACTATGATTCTAACCATAAAACCGTTTGCCCACATGGTATTCCCATCATGCCCAAAGACACAAACATGTTTGGAGGTTGAAATGTAAATGGGATTATTTATTTGCTGAGCATGACAGGAGGAAAAAGAAAATGTGGTGCTACGGTCCTCACAACTAGAACTCAGTCACTTTATTGTCCACTGTCAGGGTGCTGAATTCCAACCTGTTCTTTCAATGTAACACATACACACACACATGCACCAAGAAGAAGAAAAAAAAAAGGCTGAGCATGAAGCATACAACACAAATTCTATTACACAGAGAGCAGGGAAGACATATAATGAAATCTTTTTCTGTCTACAAGGTCATCCTTCTAATTCATGGAATTCATTTCATCCTGGGGTCCAATTCAATGTGTCCTCTTCTACAAATAAATCCATGCAGGTTCCTAACAAGAGCTCTGATAGGGGGTTCAGAATGCAAATGAGAAAAGCAACCATAACATAGCCACTGGTAAATTGCTTTTGCGGGGGGTAAGTACCACAAAAGAAGCATTTTTCCATTTTAAGTATCTTTTAGAGGGCAATAAACTGCTGTATCCAAAAAAATTTAACTCTAACTCTAAGCAAAAAGTGAAACTAATAACATGTGCTAGAGGTTAATTTTCAAGGGCTTGGATCTATAATTTACCACCCGCTTCTTCATTAGCGGCACCAACTCGTCATTAAAAACTTCTCTAGACTGTGCCTTCCTTTGGGACTCGTGATTCATGTGACTGGGAGAGTAACAATTATTCATCATGCAGTCTTTAGTAACTGCTCATCAAAAAGGACCAAGGTCTGACTTCATCTTTGTATCACGTGTGACAGATTTTATGAGAAGCTACAAACATTTAAAAGTCCTGCTGTTTAGATTAATCTGATGAAACAGAACATCTCAATATTCATTGTAAAGTCAATGAAATAAAACCACTCCTCCCACCAAAACAACGGTCATGGTTATTACCTTAAAATCTTGCTACAGTAATAGGGACATAATTCAAAAACACTCCTCAAAACAGCAAAGAGAACATAATTATCAATTAATAAAATGGCAGATATCCTATGAAGTGTCAGTCTATCTTTCCATCTTACAAAAATATTGTTTGATTTTTTTCTCTAACAGAGACAAATGATATATATGTCTTGGTATACAGGAGTTCTCCTACTGTCAGAATGCCTTTGTTTGTGAAATGCTCTGTGCTCACTCACTAATGCTACATACACGTTTACCAGCTGAAGCATAAATCTGTGTCTCATTCTTGTCTGAGAAAAATGTATTACATTTAAGTGGTTACTATCAGCTGAACTGTAATATCTAAGTATGATACGAGAGGGATTTTCAAGTGAATATTCAAACACACAGTTCTGTGGTTATCCACATTTCACTGATAGTTACTCGGCCTTAAAAGGCCGGCAGAAGTCATGCCAAACCCTTACACCATTTTGGTGCCCCAGGCTTCAGCTCACATTTCTCTGGATCAACTGAGTCATAGCAGAGGGAGCTCTTTCAATCTCAAACATTCCCT
Organism: Mesoplodon mirus; assembly: GCF_964341445.2. Taxonomy (NCBI): domain Eukaryota; kingdom Metazoa; phylum Chordata; class Mammalia; order Artiodactyla; family Ziphiidae; genus Mesoplodon; species Mesoplodon mirus. The sequence continues at coordinate 4,642,913 of NC_138987.1, read as the reverse complement.
GTTTTCTGTTGACTGCCTCACATAATGACTCTACCTTTGCTTGTATCAGGACACAGTAATGCTGACTGTGGAGTGGGATTTCAATATCCTCACCCAAATTTGCCTAATCCCAGTCAAGGTCCCACACACTACTGGCCACGCTACGATTCATTTTTGCTTCCTACCATACCTCATTTTCTAATGACCCTTCCTCAGGTAAACAAGACAATCTCAGATTTCAAGACATATTTAAAATTCAGCTCATGGCTTTGGCCTTTATTATGAACTTAAAATAAATACACGCTGCAACTGACTTTTAAGGGTCCTTTCAATTGCAACACTGCCAAGTTCTTGCTGGACATCGAGTCTTTATTCTTAATAAAATCAAACTGCATAGTGAATGTACACTTAATTATCGTATATTACTGTAACAGCTGGGTTCATTAGCAACAATCGCCCACCTAATTCTCACATCAGTTCTGCAACACGTGCTATTTATTATCATGCCCACTTTGCAGATAAAGAAACTGAGACATGGAGAAGCTGCATAATTTGTCCATGCTCACACAACCTATAAGAAGTGTTAGCATGTTGTGACGACTCAGCTCTTAGATGACACTTCGTATTGCTTCTGCACCAAACAATGTTATATTAAGATGTTATAGTTCTGATATCTGCTTTCAAAGGGAATTATACAAATGGCTTCCCTGTTTAACATTCTTCAATGATCACTGATACTTGCAGAATAAAGTACTAACTCCTTGATCTAGAATTTATACACTTTTTTTTTTTTTTTTGCAGTACACGGGCCTCTCACTGCTGTGGCCTCTCCCGTTGCGGAGCACAGGCTCCGGACGCGCAGGCTCAGCAGCCATGGCTCACGGGCCCAGCCGCTCCACGGCATGTGGGATCTTCCCGGACTGGGACATGAACCCGTGTCCCCTGAATCGGCAAGTGGACTCGCAACCACTGCACCACCAGGGAAGCCCTAGAATTTATACACTTTCTGGGTTGCCTACCCTTCCACCTTCATCACGAGGCACCTGTCCCTGACACAGAATTTTGTTTGTGGGGACTGACTGTTTCCTAACTTTTCACGTTCCCTTATGTCTTTGTACACTTGCAGACTCACATCCTGAAACATCCTCCTCCATTGTGTCCATCTGGCGGGTTCCCACTCATCTTTCATGACTCACTTCAAGCATCTTCCCTCTGGGCATTTGTCCCTGAGGCCCAGCCAGCAGGCAGAACAGTCACTCCCACTGCTGCTTTCCCAGGCCCCCTCTTCATACGTCTAGTACAGCTATGAAAATTTCATACTAAAACTGTTTGTCTGTCTCTCGCCAGCAGTGACCTCCTTAAGAGCGACTATTTTCTCTGTCATCCTTTCAGCAGTACACATGCTTCAAAAAATAAGCAAAGGAAAGAATGTATAAGTGGCATTATTGGAGTTGAACAACAAACATCACCTACATACAAGCTCTGGAATTCTAGGACTTTGTGGCTGGCAAGACTGAACAACTAGGAAGATGTGAACTACAGAGAGTCATTTCTGTGTCTTAAGAGGAGTTCTTTAAAAAATACTCAACATGGGGGACTTCCGTGGTGGCGCAGTGGTTAAGAATCCGCCTGCCAATGTAGCAGACGCGAGTTCGATCCCTGGTCTGGGAAGATCCCACGTGCCACGGAGCAAGTAAGCCCGTGCGCCACAACTACTGAGCCTGCACTCCAGAGCCTGAAAGCCACAACTACTGAGCCCACGTGCCAGAACTACTGAAGCCCGCACACCCTAGGGCCCACATGCCACAACTACTAACCCCACATGCTGCAACTACTGAAGCCCACGCGCCTAGGGCCCATGCTTCACAAGAGAAGCCACCACAAAATGAGAAGCCCACGCACCGCGAAAAACAGCAGCCCCCGCTCGCCGCAACCATAGAAAACCCGCACGTGGCAACGAAGACCCAACTCAGCCAAAAAAAAATAATAAAAAATAAAAAATACTCAACATGGAAATCTCGTTGTACAGAAACTATACCTGTTAGCATAGGTCCAAAGTGGAAAGAGCATGACACTTGTAAGACCCTACGAATAGCTCAGCATGGCTGGAATGGGAGGTGAAGATGGTCCGATGCAAGAAGCCGCAGGACCAGAGCCTAGAGGTGCACATGCCACGGAACAGACTGAATTCTGCTTGAACGCTGTACTAGCCTTCGTGGTTCAAATGCCACTTCCTCCTTCAAGCACTCTGTAGTTTCCCCATCCGGAGGAAGCCTTCCCCTCCTCCATCTGCTCCTCTCCATGGATACCTGCACTTGTCTACAGAACTTGCCACCTTTTCCTCTGCACAAGTCTTACCTGCTGGACAGAAACTCATGAAGGGCAAAGTCTATGTCCTTCTTCCTGTCACTTACTCCCAGAACATAGCCCAGAGCCCAGTACATTGTGGTGTGAAAAATCAGGCATTCTCTAGGTTCTGAAACTACTTTTAATATGTATATATTTCAACTAAAATTCAGTAGCGTCTATAAGCATTAAAACAAATTTTGTTTTTGTTTTGTTTTTTTTGCGGCACACGGGTCTTTCACCGCTGTGGCCTCTCCCACCGCGGAGCACAGGCTCCGGACGCGCAGGCTCAGCGGCCATGGCTCACGGGCCCAGCCGCTCCGCGGCACGCGGGACCCTCCCAGACCGGGACACAAACCCGTGTCCCCTGCATCGGCAGGCGGACTCTCAACCACTGCGCCACCAGGGAAGCCCCTGAAACTACTTTTAATATGTATATATTTCAACTAAAATTCAGTGGAGTCTATAAGCATGACAACAAATTTATGATTATGCATCATAGCAATTACAGGATACATTTCAAGTAACAAAATTTCTCTCTGGAATTCCCAATATGCTAGATCTTCATTTGGGCACAAAACGTTGCATAAATAGCTATCTTGTTATTGATTACATAGACATGAGGTCTCAACACAGTCTCCTGTCTAGGGTAAGTTGTAAAGCTGTATTTGATTCACAATCACGTCAAAAGCTTAGAAAAGGTTTCAAATGCATCATCCTGAAAATGTTGGTGAAGAAAAGCATTGTGTTATGGGTAGGGGCAATGTGGTTGTGGGGATAAAGAGGACCTTTATGTCCTTAGTGAGTAAAAAAGGTTAGATTCACACATTAGGTCACAAGCCACAGCTCAAAACCTACCAATTTTCTAGAAGAAGAGGGAAAAACAATAACACAACCACATAGGGGCCAGGCAGAGTAGGACTCACTCTCCCAGCACGTGGGCATCAAAGGAATCAATAGGAAAATTGATGTTCCTGAAGATTCAGCTACAGATCAAGGACAGTGTAAGGTGCACGCTCGAAGTTAGCATTTCAATTTGAATCAGAGCTCGTATCATCATGCCGAAACATTTCACTGAAAGCAAAACCTTCAAATGTGATCATTTCATAATCACGGAATCTACTACAAGGACCCAGCATCATAACAAAACAAATACTACCTTTTTCGTGTGAACGGCTGCCCCTTACTCTAAAGTATGCTGTATACCTTGTGGGTTATTTTGTGGGAAAATTTCCTTATGTAGACTTTGCCCTGGATTCTGCCATGAGAAGAAGCAGAACATGGATATTTCATCACTTAAAAAAATTAATGTAATTAAATGGTTGACAATGAGGTACACGGATGAGCCCAAAGGTACCCAGCCTTTGTGTGGTGAGACATTCACTCCAGATGCCACCTCCCTTAGAGCCATACACACTGTAGAGACTTGGGATATAGGGGAAGGATTCCTGGCAGCCAGAAGGAAGAAGCAATCCTGCTGCCACATTCACAGAATCGTCCTGTGGTGTTTCCTCCCCACCAACCCTGCTAGAAGGAAGGAGGGACAGGAGGCAGCTGCTAGGTAATAAATATCAACAAGGACCAACGAACATTTGCACAGTACTTTAGAGTTTGAGTCCCGTCACATACATTACCTTAATCTGAATCATGGTGAACTGAGGTCTACAGTCAGCCAAGCTGGCCAGAGCCATCATCGACCAGTGTAAGGTCCATAAAGGCAATGGACACGCATACAAAGAAATCAGCAAAGTTTCAAGTACTAGGACGGTAACAACTACAAAGCTTCCTTCTAAAGAACTCTTCCTCCCACGATTAATTCAAACACCTTAAGGTCATCCAGTTAAAACATCAATATTTTCAATTCCTTTTACAGGCCCACAATCCCTAAGTGCAATTCATAATCCAAAAAGCTCTGAAAATCCAAAGGTTTCTCATAACTGAACTTGAAGTAAAATAAGGTTATATAGTCTTTATCTCACTGTATCAGTTTTCTATCAGTGCTGTAATAAGTTATCACGAATGTAGTGGCTTAAAACACAAATTTACTGTCTTACATTTCTGGAGTTCAGAGGTCCGACAGGGGTCTCACTGAGCTAAAATCAGACCATCAGCAGGATGGCATTCCTGTCTGGAGGCTCTAGATGACCATCTGTTTCCTTGCCTTTTGCAGCTCCTAGAGGCCATCTGCATTTCTTCACCCATGGCCCCTTCCTCCATCACCTGCAAAGGCAGCAAGGTAGCATCTCTCTGTTTCCACCACCACAACTCCTCCTCCCACCACAGCTGGGAAAGGTTCTCTGATTTCAAGGACCCTTGTGATTCCACTGGGCTCACCCAGACAATCCAGGATCATGCCCTCATCTCTAAGTCTTTAAACCTCAGTCACAAATGCAAAGTCCCCTTTGGCCATGAAAGGTGACATATTCACGGGTTCTGGGGATTGGAATGTGGACATTTTAGGAAGAGGACATTATTCTGTCTACTACTCCTACCAACTCTGAATATTCATAGATTTCCTTACAGAAATAGTCATATGTTTGACCAAGAGAAGCTGCCCCAGCCCACACTGGGATTGTTACATGACACGTACACACACACACACACACACACACAAATTGTCTTTCTAAAATATGAACAAGCCCCAATTCGGAAACATTTCTTATCCCTAGGGTTTCAGATAAGATTGTGCCCTATACCATGATGTATCTGTACTACTGGAGCTCTCCCTCCTCACCAGGGCCTTTTCTGTCCACCCCTTCTAAAGAAAGAATGGCTCTTCTAATAGGTCAGATACAAAAACAATGACCAGAGTTTAATTATTAGTGAGCAGGGTCACCAAGCTTTAAAGAGCACAAAACCAGGGTCTAGTCCCTCTCTCTTTCTACTTCCTAGTTTTATATGGCTGTTAAGAGGGGTCCTAATTTCAACTTAGGACATGACCATTCCTTTCTCTTCTTGACTTAATTCCCAAATTATGGCTAGACCAGAGCATATGAAGACTAAAAATCTATATTTGGACTCAAGCCTAGAGTATGTGCTCCAAACCACCTTTTTCCAAAGAGCCCTGAATCAAGGGTAATTGGCACCAGCTCAAGCTTTTAATAAAGTGGTATTCTGATTACCATTTGGCTGCCACTGGCTGCATTTACCTTCCCTGGGGTCCCTTCACAGGGACAGAGGTAACTGGCAGAACAGATGCAGGTATGTCTGGGACTCTAACACACTACTATTTAAACTCCACCTCGATCCTTAAAATATACAATTAGCAAGCACACATATCAGGAAATTTACTTGAATGTTCATAAAATGCATTTCCATTCTGGCAGGGAAATATATATATATATATATATACACACATATATATATAATTCCAAAGTATGATACAGACATTTGCCCTATAGGGAATACGCTGAACAGACATTCCTAGCTAGTTAGCTAAAAAGGAAAGAGCTATATAGGTAATGGCATAATTTCTAATGCAACTTCCTGTGACATTACTGAGAGGTTATCTGCTGTAGGCAGAAAAGCCTTTGTGGTTACTGAAGCCACATATAGGAGACTTTCAAAAGAGCATTAGCATTCATTAACAGTGTAGAACTCAGGATAACTCTCAATTATGGTAACATAATTTAACTGGATCTTGTGTTGAGTGCAGCCTAACCATAATAAATTGTAAAGTCTAGCTATAAATAATCAGCTGAACACTCAAAAATAAAAAATAAATTTTATAATTAAGCACATTCCAACTTTCTCTAGGGCAAGGACCTTGTCTTACTCATTTCTGTACCCGTTACCCTCATCACAGCAGAGAAGGCATTAATATATATATCTATAGACTTCTTGTTAAAAATCATGTTTACTTCACGGGGTAAATTAAAGCCATGCCAAATGTGCAAAGGACATAAAACAAGTACACAAGATGAACACATTATCCAACAAAAACAAAAGCCTGCTTAGCAGAAGACATCTATAAAAACACTCCCAGACTCTATACACATCTGCCATATAGCCTTTTCACTGGCAACTAAGAGTAGCTTAATTTCCACATATTTCACAAAGAACAGAAAAACCAGACCAGACGTGTTGCTTATCCTCAATTCTAAAGGTAGTTCTTACTACACACTGCTCAAACATAAAAATATCAAGAAGAACTAGTGACTTCATTATCTTTCTCCTGAGGCTTGTGATGCAACTCATTTGTGATGTCCTAAAAACTAAATTCTGAATGTCTACTTATTGGTTTTCCTAAGTCCTCCCAGCTGATGCTTGCTCAAATAGCAAATATACATGCCATGGACCAAAAAAAAAAAAAAAAAAAAAATCAATTTCAATTCCCAGAGAGCATGATATTGGTACAGGTCAGTGAACACCATCACTGTTTTATACCAAGATAACCTTGGATCTGAAAAAATTCCCGGGGGCAAAAGAATCCTATTTGTAACCCTACCTAACAAATTAAATAGCAAAAGTACTAAAACCTTATGCTCCAAAGCTGAAGACTAACCGCTCATTTATGAAAATAATCTAATATTCACACCAATCTAAACGCTCAAAAACCTTACTTCCGGGCTTCCCTGGTGGCCCAGTGGTTGAGCGTCCACCTGCCGATGCAGGGGATACGGGTTCGTGCCCCAGTCTGGGAAGATCCCACATGCCGCGGAGCAGCTGGGCCCGTGAGCCATGGCCGCTAAGCCTGTGCGTCCAGAGCCTGTGCTCCACAATGGGAGAGGCCACAACAGTGAGAGGCCCACGTACCACAAAAAAAAAAAAAAACAAAAAACCTTACTTCTTAGTGTTCTCCAAGCTCCTAGTACCTACTTAATATATATTAAAGATTCATTCACCCTTTGAATTTTTATGGGATAATTTATGCAGATAAAATCAAACAGATCCATGAAAAAAGTGAGGTTATTGTCTTTTTTTGGTTTTCTAATCCCTACCATTTTGTATGTACCAAAATTTTACTTATATAGAATTTATTCTACATACAATAATATCCAATTTTTAGATTCCCTTAAATTTGTAATATAACAATGAGAAAAACAGATCGATACATGAAACCCAGAACCATGCTTAAGGAGGGAAGCCTAACAATATACACCAAAGACCAGAAGTGGAGACTCATGAAGAATGGCTACATTAGGTAATATTACCAGGGCCTCATTTGGAGCATATTCTATTTTGGGAACTTTTATCTTACCTAGTTCAGAAGATAACAGAAGAAAAGCTTCTATGGTAATGAAAGCCTAAATTTTAAAGGCCTGTGCATTTGGGGGTGGGGGGAGCTCTTTGGGGGAATAACCTGAAAGTAAACTATGACACTAGCTCAAAGTTTACCCAAGCATGGCTAGAGCACGTCCCAGTCCTCCATCTCCAGCCCCTACTTTCTCTCAAAATTCCAAAACCGTTCAGTTTTTCAACAGATACTTTGCCAAATGGAAGTGCTGAGATTAAGTTCCAAGCTTGTAACCAATGGCAGAAGAGACATTATACCTTCTGCCCTCATTTAATTATGGATAATGTCCACAAAAGATTCATTCTGAGGAGTAAAAGCTTAAAAGAAAGCTAGGATGCCAGAAATTCACTGTGGTAAATTCAGATTTAAACAGCATCCTGTCAGCTAGAATTCTATTCACTGGCACTTCTACCTACCTATAGAACAATGATAACTAGTTATCGATATTTATAATAACAACCCTGAGGCAGTTTAAGGTTTTTGTAGTGCTGCTGCATAACAAATTACTCCAAAATTCAGCAGTTTCAAACATTTAGTAACTCATGCAGTTCCTATGGGTTATGAATTCAGAAGCGGCTTAGCTAGTTGGTTCTGGCTTATGGTCTCTCAAGAGGATACAGTCAGTGTGTTAACAAGGACTGCAGTCATCTGAAGACTTCACCAGGGCTGAAGGACCCTCTTTCAAGGTGGCTCCTTCATGTGGCTGGTAAACTGGTGCTGACGGTTAGCAGAAGGCCTCACTTCCTTGCCACTGGAATCTCTATGGCCTGCGTGAGTGTCCTCACAACATGGCAGGTGGCTTCTCCCAGAGTGAGTCACCCAAGAGAGCAAGGCAAAAGTGACAATGTCTTTTATGACTTCACTTCACAAGTCATACACCATCACATCTGCCATATTTCTCTGATCACATAGAAACATGCTTTCAAAACGTGGGAGAGTAATTTACAAGAGAATGAATAGCAAAAGGAAAGGATCATCTGGGGACCATCTTGGAAGCTGGCTTTTACGATCTTGAAATAAGCTTCCAAATGAAAGAAAGATAATGCTCAATATAGTTTTAGAACTGTTTATTATAGCCCAATTTCTTGAAAATAATTCTTTTTTTTTTTTTTTGGCCATGCCATGCAGCTTGTGGGATGTTAGTTCCCCAACCAGGGATTGAAGGTGGGCCCTAGGCAGTGGGAGAGCAGAGTCCTAACCACTGGACTTCCAGGGAATTCAATCTTTAATATGATAATATGGCATCAATCCTACTGGATGACATCTTTGAGGGAGACATTTCATAAATGTCTGTTGAACCAAACTAATCTCAGAGTTTTAAACCCTGACACTGCATTTGCTCAGTTCCAAAACATTTCTCATGTATCATTTTCTGTATATTATTTTGTTGACTTGCCACTAAGTACTCAGTGTTATAATAACTCTATCAGTTTAGTATCAATATTTCTGATAGTATCATTATTATTTAAAAAGCATATATTCCAGATCCTCAAAACCAGAGTGAATCAGAATTTCCATGGTCAGACAATCACAGAAATCAAGAAGAATCTTAAGAGGTTACCTAATTTGTTACAGTTGAATGATGGGTCCCAGGGAATCCATTATACAGTCCTTTCTACTTTTGTTTTTAATTTTTTTTATTATGCAAAGTTTTCAATAAAGAGATATACTAATCCAATACATTCATTTTGCAGATGAGGACATACCCTCAACATGTGAAGAAATTTACCTATTCAATGCAGCTCTTAATACTAGAACTCATGAAGGAAAAAAAAAAGCAAGGATGAAGCATCACATCTTTAAATAAGTAATATTTTCTCATCAATGAGACTTCAAGTGACTTCACACAAAAGAAATTATTCAGCAACCTTCTTCAGCAAAAGCTTGTAGCTTTAGGATTACATTACGGTAATAAGAGGCAGCTGTAGCTTGTGAGTAAGCAGCACTCTAATACTAAAGTTAGAAGCTTTACATTTGTTCAGTTTTTTAAGCTGATGTATTATATTACTACTGGAGCTAATCCTGATCTTGAGTTTCAATTTTTGAACTCAAAAAAATCTAGGTATAGGAGGAGCTTCAAGATGGCGGAGGAGTAAGATGCGGAGATCACCTTCCTCCCCACAGATACACCAGAAATATAGCTACACGTGGAACAACTCCTACAGAACACCTGCTGAACGCTGGCAGAAGACCCCAGACCTCTCCAAAGGCAAGAAACTCCCCACGTACCTGGGTAGGGCAAAAGAAAAAAGATTAAACAGAGACAAAAGGATAGGGACGGGGCCTGCACCAGTGGGAGGGAGCCGTGAAGGAGGGAAGGTTTCCACACACTAGGAAGGCCCTTCGCGGGCGGAGACTGCGGGGGGCGGGGGGTGGAGGGGGGGAACTTCGGAGCCACGGAGGAGAGCACAGCAACAGGGGTGCGGAGGACAAAGCAGGGAGATTCCCGCACAGAGGACCGGTGCCGACCGCCACTCACCAGCCCGAGAGGCTTGTCCGCTCACCCGCCGGGGCGGGCGGCGCTGGGAGCTGAGGCTCCGGCTTCGGTCGGATCCCGGGGAGAGGATTGGGGTTGGCGGCGTGAACACAGCCTGAAGGGGTTAGTGCACCACGGCTGGCAGGGAGGGAGTCCGGGAAAGAGTCTGGAGCTGCCGAAGAGGCAAGAGACTTTTTCTTCCCTCTTTGTTTCCTGGTGCGTGAGGAGAGGGGATTCAGAGCGCCGCTTAAAGCAGCTCCAGAGACGGGCGCGAGCCGCGGATATCAGCGCGGACCCCAGAGACGGGCATGAGACGCTAAGGCCGCTGCTGCCGCCACCACCAAGAAGCCCGTGTGCGACCACAAGTCACTCTCCACACCTCCCTTCCGGGGAGCCTGCACAGCCCTCCACTGCCGGGGTCCCGAAATCCAGGGACAACTTCGCCGGGAGAACGAACGGCGCGCCTCAGGCTGGCGCAACGTCACGCCGGCCTCCGCCGACGCACGCTCGCCCCGCCTCCGTGCCCCTCCCTCCCCCGCGGCCTGAGGGAGCCAGAGCCCCCGAATCAGCGGCTCCTTTAACCCCGTCCTGTCTGAGCGAAGAACAGACGTCCTCCAGCGATCTATATGCAGAGGCGGGTCCAAATCCACAGCGGAACCCCGGGAGCTGTGCAAACAAAGAAGAGAAAGGGAAATCTCTCCCAGTAGCCTCAGGAGCAGCGGATTAAAGCTCCACAATCAACTTGATGTACCCTGCGTCTGTGGAATACCTGAATAGACAACGAATCATCCCAAATAGAGGACGTGGACTTTGAGAGCAAGATTTATGATTTTTTTTTGCCCTTTTCCTCTTTTTGTGAGTGTGTATGTGTGCTTCTGTGTGTGATTTTGTCTGTATAGCTTTGCTTCTACCATTTGTCCTAGGGTTCTGTTTGTCCATTTTTTTTATTATTTAAAAAAAAATTTCTTAATAATTACTTTTTATTTCAATAACTTTATTTTATTTTATTTTATCTTCTTTCTTTTTTTTCTCCCTTTTGTTGTAAGCCGTGTGGAGGACAGCCTCCTGGTGCTCCACCCAGGCATCAGGGCTGTGCCACTGAGGTGGGAGAGCCAACTTCAGGACACTGGTCCACAAGAGACCCCCAGCTCCACGTAATATCAAACAGCAAAAGCTCTCTCAGAGATCTCTATCACTAAGACCCAGCTCCACTCAACGAGCAGCAAGCAACAGTGGAGGACACCCTATGCCAAACAACTAGCCAGACAGGAACACAACCCCATCTATTAGCACAGAGGTTGCCTAAAATCATAATAAGGCCACAGACACCCCCAAACACACCACCAGATGTGGACCTGCCCACCAGAAAGACAAGATCCAGCCTCATCCACCAGAACACAGGCACCAGTCCCCTCCACCAGGAAGCCTACACAACCCACTGAAGCAACCTTAGCCACTGGGGACAGACACCAAAAACAATGGAAACTATGAATGTGCAACCTGTGAAAAGGAGACACCAAACACAGTAAGTTAAGCAAAATGAGAAGACAGAGAAACACACAGCATATGAAGGAGCGAGGCAAAAACCCACCAGACCTAACAAATGAAGAGGAAATAGGCAGTCTACCTGAAAAAGAATTCAGAATAATGATAGTAAAGATATCCAAAATCTTGGAAATAGAATAGAGAAAATGCAAGAAACATTTAACAAGGACCTAGAAGAACTAAAGATGAAACAAACAATGATGAGCAACACAATAAATGAAATTAAAAATACTCTAGAAGGGATCAATAGCAGAAAGAGGCAGAAGAACGGATAAGTGACCTGGAAGATAAAGTAGTGGAAATAACTACTGCAGAGCAGAATAAGGAAGAAAGAATGAAAAGAATTGAGGACAGTCTCAGAGACCTCAGGGACAACATTAAAGGCATCAACATTCGAATTATAGGGGTTCCAGAAGAAGAAGAGAAAAAGAAAGGGACTGAGAAAATATTTGAAGAGATTATAGTTGAAAACTTCCCTAATATGGTAAAGGAAATAGTTCATCAAGTCCAGAGAGCAGAGAGTCCCACACAAGATAAATCCAAGGAGAAACACGCCAACACACATATTAATTAAACTATCAGAAATTAAATACAAAAAACAAATATTAAAAGCAGCAAGGGAAAAACAACAAATAACACACAAGGGAATCCCCATAAGGTTAACGGCTGATCTTTCAGCAGAAACTCTGCAAGCCAGTAGAGAGTAGCAGGACATATTTAAAGTGATGAAGGAGAAAAACCTACAACCAAGGTTACTCTATCCAGCAAGGATCTCATTCAGATTTGAGGGAGAAATTAAAACCTTTACAGACAAGCAAAAGCTAAGAGAATTCAGCACCACTAAACCAGCTTTACAACAAATGCTAAAGAAACTTCTCTAGGCAGGAAACACAAAAGAAGGAAAAGACATACAATAATAAACCCAAAACAATTAAGAAAATGGTAATAGGAACATACATATCAATAACTACCCTAAATGTAAATGGATTAAATGCTCCAACCAAAACACATAGACTGGCTGAATGGATACAAAAACAAAACCTGTATATATGCTGTCTACAAGAGACCCACTTCAGACCTAGGGACACATACAGGCTGAAAGTGAGGGAATGGAAAAAGATATCCCATGCAAATGGAAATCAAAAGAAAGCTGGAGTAGCAATACTCATATCAGACAAAATACACTTTAAAACAAAGACTATTACAAGAGAAAAAGAAGGACACTACATAATGATCAAGGGATCGATCCAAGAAGAAGATATAACAATTGTAAATATTTATGCACCCAACATAGGAGCACCTCAATACATAAGGCAAATACTAACAGCCATAAAACGGGAAATCAACAGTAACACAATCATAGTAGGGGACTTGAACACCCCACTTTCACCAATGGACAGATCATCCAAAATGAAAATAAATAAGGAAACACAAGCTTTAAATGATACATCAAACAAGATGGATTTAATTGATATTTATAGGACATTCCATCCAAAAACAACAGAATACACGTTCTTCTCAAGTGCTCATGGAACGTTCTCCAGGATAGATCATATCTTGGGTCACAAATCAAGCCTTGGTAAATGAAAGAAAATTGAAATCGTATCAAGTATCTTTTCCAACCACAACGCTATGAGACTAGATATCAATTACAGGAAAAGATCTGTAATAAATACAAACACATGGAGGCTAAACAACACACTACTTAATAACCAAGAGATCACTGAAGAAATCAAAGAGGAAATCAAAAAATACCTAGAAACAAATGACAATGAAAACACGATGACCCAAAACCTATGGGATGCAGCAACAGCAGTTCTAAGAGGGAAGTTTATAGCAATACAATCCTACTTAAGAAACAAGAAACATCTCAAACAAACAAACTAACCTTGCACCTAAAGCAATCAGAGAAAGAAGAACAAAAAAACCCCAAAGTCAGCAGAAGGAAAGAAATCATAAAGATCAGATCAGAAATAAATGAAAGAAGAAATGAAGGAAACGGTAGCAAAGATCAATAACACTAAAAGCTGGTTCTTTGAGAAGATAAACAAAATTGATAAACCATTAGCCAGACTCATCAAGAAAAAAAGGGAGAAGACTCAAATCAATAGAATTAGAAATGAAAACGGAGAAGTAACAACTGACACTGCGAAAATACAGAGGATCATGAGAGATTACTACAAGCAACTATATGCCAATAAAATGGACAACCTGGAAGAAATGGACAAATTCTTAGAAATGCACAACCTGCCAAGACTGAACCAGGAAGAAATAGAAAATATGAACAGACCAGTCAAAAGCACTGAAATTGAAACTGTGATTAAAAATCTTCCAACAAACAAAAGCCCAGGACCAGATGGCTTCACAGGCGAATTCTATCAAACATCTAGAGAAGAGCTAACACCTATCCTTCTCAAACTCTTCCAAAATATGGCAGAGGGATGAACACTCCCAGACTCATTCTATGAGGCCACCATCACTCTGATACCAAAACCAGACAAAGATGTCACAAAGAAAGAAAACTACAGGCCAATATCACTGATGAACATAGATGCAAAAATCCTTAACCAAATACTAGCAAACAAAATCCAACAAAACGTTAAAAGGATCACGGGCCTACCTGGTGGCGCAGTGGTTGAGAGTCCGCCTGCCGATGCAGGTGATACGGGTTCGTGCCCTGGTCCGGGAGGATCCCATATGCCGCGGAGCAGCTGGGCCCGTGAGCCATGGCCGCTGGGCCTGCGCATCCGGAGCCTGTGCTCCGCAGTGGGAGAGGCCACAACAGTGAGAGGCCCGCATACCACAAAAAAAAAAAAAAAAAAAAAAAAAAAAGGATCATACACCATGATCAAGTGGGGTTTATCCCAGGAATGCAAGGATTCTTCAATATATGCAAATCAATCAATGTGATACACCATATTAACAAACTGAAGGAAAAAAACTATATGATCATCTCAAAAGATGCAGAAAAAGCTTTTTACAAAATTCAACATCCATTTATGACAAAAACCTCCAGAAAGTAGGCATAGAGGGAACTTTCCTCAACATAATATAGGCCATATATGACAAACCCACAGCCAACATCGTTCTCAATGGTGAAAAACTGAAACCATTTCCACTAAGATCAGGAACAAGACAAGGTTGCCCACTCTCACCACTATTATTCAACAAAGTTTTGGAAGTTTCAGCCCCAGCAATCAAAGAAGAAAAAGAAATAAAAGGAATCCAAATTGGAAAAGAAGAAGTAAAGCTGTCACTGTTTGCAGATGACATAATACTACACATAGAGAATCCTAAAGATGCTACCAGAAAACTACTAGAGCTAATCAATGAATTTGGTAAAGTAGCAAGACAAAAAATTAATGCACACAAATCTCTTGCATTCCTATACACTAATGATGAAAAATCTGAAAGTGAAATTAAGAAAACTCTCCCATTTACCACTGCAACAAGAAGAATAAAATATCCAGGAATAAACCTGCCTAAGGAGACAAAAGACCTGTATGCAGAAAATTATAAGACACTGATGAAAGAAATTAAAGATGATACAAATAGATGGAGAGATATAGCATGTTCTTGGATTGGAAGAATCAATATTGTGAAAATGACTCTACTACCCAAAGCAATCTACAGATTCAATGCAATCCCTATCAAACTACCACTGGCATTTTTCACAGAACTAGAACAAAAAATTTCACAATTTGTATGGAAACACAAAAGACCCCAAATAGCCAAAGCAATCTTGAAAAAGAAAAAAGGGGCTGGAGGAATCAGGCTCCCTGACATCAGACTATACTACAAAGCTACAGTAATCAAGACAGTATGGTACTGGCACAGAAACAGAAATACAGATCAATGGAACAGGATAGAAAGCCCAGAGATAAACCCATGCACATATGGTCACCTTATCTTTGATAAAGGAGGCAAGAATATACAGTGGAGAAAAGACAGTCTCTTCAATAAATGGTGCTGGAAAAACTGGACAGCTACATGTAAAAGAATGAAATTAGAAGACTCCCTAACACCATACACAAAAATGAACTCAAAATAGATTAAAGACCTAAATGTAAGGCCAGACACCATCAAACTCTTAGTGGAAAACATAGGCAGAACATTCTATGACATAAATCATAGCAAGATCCTTTTTGACCCACCTCCTAGAGAACTGGAAATAAAAACAAAAATAAACAAATGGGACCTAATGTAACTTAAAAGCTTTTGCACAGCAAAGAAAACCATAAACAAGACGCAAAGACAACCCTTAGAATGGGAGAAAGTATTTGCAAATGAAGCAACGGACAAAGGATTAATCTCCAAGATATATAAACAGCTCATGCAGCTCAATATCAAAATAACAAACAACCCAATCCAAAAATGGGCAGAAGACCTAAACAGACATTTCTCCAAAGGAGATATACAGAGTGCCAACAAACACATGAAAGAATGCTCAACATCATTAATCATTAGAGAAATGCAAATCAAAACTACAATGAGATATCATCTCACACCAGTTAGAATGGCTATCATCAAAAAATTTACAAACAGTAAATGCTGGAGAGGGTGTGGAGAAAAGGGAACCCTCTTGCACTGTTGGTGGGAATGTAAATTGATACAGCCACTATGGAGAACAGTATGGAGGTTCCTTAAAAAAATAAAAATATAACTACCAAACAACACAGTAATCCCACTACTGGGTACATACCCTGAGAAAATCATAATTCAAAAAGAGTCATGTACCAAAATGTTCATTGCAGCTCTATTTACAGTAGGCAGGACATGGAAGCAACCTAAGTGTCCATCAACAGATAAATGGATAAAGAAGATATGGCACATATATACAATGGAATATTACTCAACAATAAAAAGGAACAAAACTGAGTTATTTGTAGTGAGGTGGATGGACCTACAGTCTGTCATACAGAGTGAAGTAAGTCAGAAAGAGAGAAACAAATACCATATGCTAACACATACATATGGAATCTAAAAGGAAAAAAAATGTGATGAAGAACCTAGGGGCAAGACTGGAATAAAGACACAGATCTACTAAAGAATGAAATTGAGGATACGGGAAGGGTGAAGGGTAAGCTGTGACAAAGTGAGAGAGTGGCATGGACATATATACACTACCAAACGTAAAATAGATAGCTAGTGGGAAGCAGCCGCATAGCACAGGGAGATCAGCTCGGTGCTTTGTGACCACTCAGAGGGGTGGGATAGGGAGGGTGGGAGGGAGGGAGATGCAAGAGGGAAGAGATATGGGGACATATGTATATGTGTAACTGATTCACTTTGTTATAAAGCAGAAACTAACACACCATTGTAAAGCAATTATACTCCAATAAAGATGTTTTAAAAAAAAAAGCAAAACTGGGAATAAAATAAGTATGACTTAGAAAAAAAATCTATGGAGAGTGTTGATACTGCATATAGACTAAGCTTTCCTGGAAACAAGAATGGATCCCCTCCAAATAAATGTATTCTTGTCTCCCAGGCATCTGGTCATTACTTTCAGCTTGAGACCTTAGGGAAAAGCTAAGGGGGCGGGGAGGGCACAACTCTTATGTGGACAAATATTATGATGTACGTTCAGACTTAGAAGGAAAAATCTAAACAGAAAAATAACTGGACTTCTGATACTGCTTCTGTTGTTGAAATGGAACAGTAATAATAATAGTAGTGAATATGCAATATTTTCTACATGTCAGGAGGAGTTCTAAATATTAATATTCTCTTCCATTTAGTCTTTACAGAAGTCCTTCTCAACACCTTTTACGGATGAGGAAACTAAGACTCAGATCAACAAAATTACCAAAAATAACCTACATGGTAAGTACCAGAGCTGGGATTCAAACTCAAGCAGTCTACTCTAGAAGCTAAATCTTTAAGTGTTGTGCAATACTGCCTAAAAATGGATCAATACAATCAGGCAGCCATGGTGTTGGATTCCATCTTAATTGGTAGCATAAGACGGAGTTCAGTAACATAAATGTTTCTTTTGAATGGAAAAAAACTCCTAAGGGTATGACTTTGTGTTCATATTTGTAATTGCAACATAAGTATGTAAAAGGAACCATTTCTTCCTCAGTGCTATGCCTACAAACCTACCAAAAGCCACCAAGTAAGGGCTGGAGACTTAGCTGATGCTCCCCAATAGAAAACACTGAAAGCTCAATATGAGTTATACATATAAATGGACTGCATATAAATATCTACAAAACAGGATGAAAGAAATACAAAGTTTTCAAATCTTCTTGACTATACCTGAACTGTTCTAGATCACTTCTTGTCAAAAATGCTGACTTTCCAATCTGCTCACTAGAAAACGTTGGCCCTATGTCACCAGTAGTATTTCCAGACCTTTAAATCTCTAACTAGGTCCCCATTATCTCAAGTACTTACCCAAACAAGCACAACCAGCAATCGTCCCAACCGCGACGTTTCGTAGAAAATGCTGTATAGATTAGCAAAAAGGAGCACTGTACAAACACTGTATCATCTAATAACATGAACAAGCAGCTTTTAAAGCCTTACAGGGACCAAGCTAATTCTAAAACAACTTTACAATGTTTAAAGAAAATAAGATAATTCTGAAGACCTGGAGCTTTAGAAAAAAAAAAAAAGGAACCACTGAGTTACATAACCAACTTGAGTGACACATTGAATTCAAAACCTATGCTACTGCAGTACTTGTCCTGAGACTTCATCTGGGACAGAAGAGGAGGATGACCTGTGGAAACACCACCACCAGAGGCTCATAACAGATATTACTGTTGACCGTCACACTTGGGAGGAAAAATGAAGTCTGAGCAGAAAGATAGCTCTGGGAATTTTTCCTATCCTGAGGTCCACTTAACCTAACAGAGAATTACTTTTCGTTACAAAATGGGGAAGGGGCAAGAGGAGGTCTTAAATGGTTAAAAAAAAAAGGAAATTTATTCCTCGCTTGCATTCATGTCAGTAAAAGGGTGATACCTGCTGGGGTTATTCAGTTCTGCATATTATGTTACATGATTAGTCGCTAAGCATCGACTACCTATATCCACAGAATAGAGAGTAATATATTTGCCTTTTCCTGAATGAAGGAAATATTCAGCATCATTACCCATACGTCAGTGGTATAAGGAAAGATTTCCTTTCTCTATTCGGAAGTCTTGTCTGTTGCCTCTGAGTGTGTGTGTGTGTGTTTTAGTATCCACCATTGCTACACATGTACACCTGTGTTTATATATGATTATGTCATATTCACATATATTTGAGAATTCAAAGACAGGAAAAAGATTACTATGCCCATTTTTCTTCTGGAGAAGACAAAGTGACATCTGTGAACAAGGAGGCCAGCGCAAGAATCACTCTGCGATGCAGTCAGAAGGAAGAATATAACCTTGGCCTCTTGGGTCCTATTTCCAAACACACCTCCCTGACTCCCAACATTTTAAAGTTGACACAGCCTCTCATGTTTGATTTGGTGATGTTCTCACCCTAATTATCCTAGCTACACACAAAGTCAGTTGCATATACACACTTCTTTATAAACTCTTTTCAATTAAAAAAAGTAACCTGTGTTTTCTGAAAATTTTATAACATTCAAGTGAAAGAGGAGCTAAAGGGGAATCGCAAAGCTGGGAATCGTTGTTCTGACTAAAGTCAAAAAGTTAACACCAGTCCATACAAAGAAGGCAGCACGCTTTTCCTATCAGGGATCATTATCCCTGAATGATCACAAAGTGCAGATCTGGGTCCACACTTCAGCTTGCACCCAGGACAACCATTTCCTGTTGCCATGGGTTACAAGGATGAGTCACTTGGAGCCCTCCAGACAACTTGAGAGACGTCTTATCTTATACCAATGTCAGAATTAACAAAATATATTCTTGGTAATTAGCAGTGCTCAGCAATACAGTCTATTAAAATATCAGATCAAAAACATCTGTTAATCCCTCTGCATGAAAATGGGGACCTGAGGTAAGTAAACTTGAGGGATTTTTTTTCCTATTATAAAGCAGATAGCTTATCATTCCCAACCTTTCATTAAATGATCCATATATAGATGCAATCACAAGGTGGAGAAAACAGTTTCAGGATCAATGTACTATAAATAAGAGAGTAATTTGTGTCTTGTCACTAATATACCTTTTAACCTCAAATCACACAAGGCTTAATCAGAACAGGCTTTACGTTAAATCCTTCACATACACACACGAAAAGGAGCATTCACACCAAAAACATTAAGTGTCCAGGAGGGAATGACCTCTCTTAAACCAAAAAGAAAAATGAACATTTTATTGCATCTATAATTAATCATACTTTCAAGTTCCATGCAGCCTGCCAGGAGTATCCTGTAAACGTGTCAGGAGCAACCCACCCAACCAAGGAACACCAAAAAAGCAGAAGTCAGGTGCAAACAATAAAGTGGGACCATTACTACTATCACCGTTCACTAGAAGAAAACGTTGTAGGAAAAACATGCTTTTTGGATGTCACTGGCAAGGGGATTTATGTCTTTTATAAATATTCATTTGAAATGCATAAATATGACCTCGGGTCCAAAAAGTATTAGGTGTAGAATTAAGAAGAGGAAAATACATTTAAAACCTACAGCTCCTTAATTGGCTAAAAACAAAGACAGTGTGGGGTGACATGGCAATATTTATCTTTTCTTGGTTTGGGTATAGTTTCCATTATATCAGTAGTTTCTCTTCTTCCTGACCCATTCTCTGCTCCAAGATCCTTTATTCTACATTAAAAGTTGAATTTAAAAACAAATGTGCAGACAAAGGAAAGGAGGCAATGGGAGCTCTCTAAAACAGAGACCTTTTTCTATATAAACTACGAACATCACTGAAACAGAGTGGAGGAAAATCATTGATTAGTATTGTTTTCACCCATGAAATACTCTGACCTCAGGAAAACTTGAGAGCATAACAACTAGGTCTTTTAAGAAACAAAAGAAATCCGTATAAATCCTATTTCTGGTTAAATAGAAGTCATCCCTTTTGCACCTTTGTTTCCACATGATACAGACATCTTAAGTTTCAAAGAAAAATAAAACCATAGTGAAAAGCACCTCAACATAAATAAGGCTGAATGGGTTCTATAGTATAGGGGCTCTGTTTTCAAATAAGTTTTAACTTATACCTACCTAGTATGGTGATACACATGCTAAGAACCAAAGGCAAGTCTGATTTTATTGTATTTTCATGTCTTCAGTACTGAAGTCTGAATCTAGTTATGTATTTTACACTAGAGTTGCTATGCCTTTTCTATTCTTTGGCAGGTCTCAATTGTCTTGGCCCCCCACCCCACTTAGTTCTTTTAGCCAGCCTCGACTTTTGGAAGCAAGCCTCTGAACCTTAATTATGATGTATCTACTCATTCCAGTGACTAAGAAGTGCAAAACTGAGTGAGGTTTAAAGAGATAATTAAGGGAATTGAAGTTGCATGTTCCTCATCAACTGGGAGAAAAAAAACACACACACCTGTCTCCCAACTCCCCTAAAATTAAATATCTAAGAGGGGAAAGAGCTTATCAATAATTTAAAAGGGAAGTTTCTCTAGACTAAAACTAGATTTTTAAAAAGATTTCTTTATACCCATGGCTTATGTGGATTTAAAATATATGCAGCCCTTACAATACATGTCATACTGGGAGCACGGAAGGAAGCTGCAGAACTCTGATACTGACATAGACGCCCAGCTTAGAATGCAGTTCTGCAGAATCAAGGGAGATCAATAGACTCAGGAAACAAATGTGTTGATGATGCATGAGGACGAGGTTGAAAACGACCAAGTTGAGGCGGCCACGCTGCAGGTTTCACTGCTCTTCCCATGCTGTCAGAACCAAAGGTTACAAACGACTCCCTTTTATTGTGAGAGGGAAAGGAGAAAAGGAAACGAGGGGAGGAAAAAGGAGGCAAGGAAGGGAACAGAATGGAGCCAGTCATGAGGAAAGGAAGAAAGAAAGGAGAAAGGAGAAGGAGAAAGAGAGAAACCCGGAGAGGGGCGGGGGAGTAGGGAGAAAAGCTATGATGTATGGACGCTCGCCAGCCACCCAGCCGAGCGCTCCATCACCCCCAAGCCTGCGTCCCTCGCTCGCTCGTCTGGAAACGTGGGGGTCCCCGGTTCCGCCGCCCTGGTGCTGACAGCCCTTCCCGCGACCCAGGCCGGCGCACCCAGCGCCGAGATGCCCAAAGTAGCCCAGCAGAGCGCAGCCACCCGAGCACGCCACTCCCTGGACCGCGCTCGCCACCCACCCCCGCCCCGACTTCTCCCCGCGCCCCCCATCACTAGTCTCGGGGAAAAAGCCGACGAGAGCGCAAAGATGGGAAAATCAAAAAGAGGAGGGGAGGGGGGCAACCAAAAGAATTATTTATATATATATATAATTTAAGAAAAAATTATATATATATATAATATTTTTTCTTAAATAATGTGGTCATGGGTCCTGGGGGAACAGCAGGGGAGGAGACCCGTGGCAGGCACCTGGGAAGGAACACGCTGTTGCAAATACCCCGGGCTGCGTTGGGCTGGGCGATTTTCCACAAAAGGAAGTTTGGAAGAAGCGCAGCGGTTTGCCTTTGCAAAGAACGAAATCCCAGCGTTACCTGACTGAGGACAAGCCGGCGGGCCGCGGAAATCCTCAGGTTTGCGATATTGAGCCACTTGATCAGGTTACTATGGAAATCGTTTTAAGGAGAAAAAAAAAAAAGCCACCAGCCAGGCATATCCTCGTCACCCCCGAAGGAAATTGCCGGGGCCGCCGAACGCGGGCGCGGGACCGGGCGCGGCGCCTCTCGCGGCCCGGCTCGCTCTTTCTTCCCTCCTCGGCCGGGCCGCGCCTCCCCGCCCCGCGCCGCCGCCGCCGCTGCCGCCGCCGCCGCCGAGCAGCCCGCGGGCCGAGCGAGCCCTCCGCGGCGCGCAGCCGGGAGCGAGAGCGCGAGCTCGCTCGCAGGCGCCTGCCAGCCTCGGCGGCGGGCGGCGGGCGGCGCTGTTTCCCAGCAGCGCAGCTGGAATTTAAAGAGACAGGCGCGTCGTGGGGTTAGGGCCCCGGCCCGCGAGAGGAGCACGCCGGACGCCCACCGTCTCCGCCCCGGCCGAGTGGCCAGAGCCGGCCCTGCGAGAAAAGTTTCCTACGGGGATAGCGGGAAGAGCGCTTGAAACCAGCCTCGGCCTCCTCTCCCGAATGCAGCACACAGGCTGCAAGGAGAGTACGAGGGATTTTTCCCCCCTCCCTTGGAGACTAGGGGGGAAATGATTTGTATGCTCAACAAGTCATGCACCTATTTTCAGCCGCGCTCGTTTCCGTCCTTGTGCACCGACTTTTTTCACTGAAAGCACAGGGAGACAAATGGGGGTTCACTCCTCATTTTATGTCAGACTCCAAGCAGAGACTCATGGGTTTGGAGGGAAGGTGGTGGCGGGAAGATACAGCTGTCACATATCTTGGAAAAATTTTTTTTATTTCGTCTTCCTCTCTCAGCCAGCGAAGCACCTCCTTTTCCCTCCCCCCCGCCCCCGCCAGCCCTGGAGAACAGGCTTGAAGGTAGACTCCAACCTCTAGTCCAGCATCATCCGACAAATTACCTTCCCGCCGTCACCTTTTCTCTGCAGCGTTGAATGCAAGCCTGCTTCTGTTGCCGAGAATAAGCAAGAATCTAGAAGAAAGAATCATCTAGTCTGGCTGGCCCTTTTCAATCCCTAGCGGAAAGCCAGTTTTTCAGTGGGCAGTTCTCTGACTGCTATTGCAAATAAGGCTCAGATTTGTGCTGTTCCCAACACAGAGCCCAGAAAGAATGTGTTTATAAATTTACATGGTTTAATACCACCACGGATGTATTTAGAGTACCAGAGAAATTATGATCCAGTCAATTAATTTTGCTATTCTAACCATCACCTTTCACTGCATTATATACTAAACAGCCATCGTAGTACCAGTTCAACCCAGATTTTCCCCAGGGAGTAAAGAATAAGGAGACTCTCCCTGTGGTCTTGTCCAAATCAATCAAACTGAGTCCACAGAGTCACTCTTCCAAAGAGTAGCAAATGCTCCATAAATGGGGATGGCACTCTATTGGGTTGGTAGAATGTATTCTCAGAAGGAATGAATCTACTACATCTAGATTATCAACACCTTGTGGGCAGGAACCATGTATATTTCTCTATCTTTATATTTTTATGAGCCCAGCACAAAGCAAGGATGCTACATTCTAACTCAAGTGTCTGAAATTTCTTCCCTGTCTCTCCTTACAGACTTACCTCCAGTACCGATACCTGCTCCACGCATCCATCTTGCTCGTCTTTTACCCTTCTTTCCGGGTAAGCCTTCAAAAAATAATAGTCTTACCTAAATCCTCCCATAGTTCCCCCATTTCCTTCAGGAAAACAGACAAATTTCTTATCATGGTATAGGACAGGGTTTATCATGCATCAGAATCACCTGGGGAGCTTATTAAAGATTTCTAGGCCCCATATTCCTGTTCAACTTTTCCCCTTTAATGGGTCTAGGCTGGGGCAGAAGAACTTGTAGTCCTAACAAGACCCCAGCTGATGCTGATGCTGATGCTGATGCTGATGCTGATGCTGTGGATCTGGGACCCACCCTTTGAGAACCATCTTTGATGAGGTAGCCCCCAGCCGACTCCTCCTGTTTCATCATCCCTCACACCTGCCCCACAGTTGCCAAGCCAGTTAACTTACTGATGCCATGCTTTCTCAGACAGCCCCCACTCACCCCCACTTGTGCACATGCTGGTCTCTGCCAGGAATCCCCTCCCCCCTTCCCACGTCCTCCCCCACCACATCTGGTCACTTTTGCTCAAGCCCCAAAACTAAACCCCTTCAGGAGGCCTCCCCAGACACTCCCAGGCCCCACATCTGAGTTTAGCACCACACCTTGTGCTGCCACTGTACCCACTTTTCACACCTAAGGTATAATAATTGTATGTTTACCTGTCTGCTTCCTCGCTAGACTGGGTGTGCTAGGGGCAGGGGCTGTAGCTTATTTATCTGCGCATCCCCCAGAGCCTAGCACCTTGGCCGAGATATTGCAGCTCAATAAATGTGGAGGAGGGTGAGGAGAGACAGGGAGAAGAAGAGGGACATTTCTGGTTGCCGATGATTGTGATGATGATCAAAGACAAAGGACGGAGTGACATAAGGGAAGTTGTAATAATATTAGAAAGGACAGAGGGAAAACAAGGAATTGATATTTCTGAACTTCTAGCATGTATCAGATACTGGGTTAAATGCTTTGCACGTCTGCTATAAACAATGTTTGTGTCTCCCCTAAATTCATATGTTGAAACCTAATCCCCAGTGTGATGGTATTTGAAGGTGGGGCCTTTGGGGAGGGGATTAGGACAGGAGGGTAGAGCCCTCTTAAGTGGAATTTAGTGCCCTTGTAAAAGAGATTCCAGAGAGTTCCCTCACTTCCCTCACTCCCTCCTCCACATGAAGACACAGTGAGAAGATGGTCATCTACTAGGAAGCTTGTCCTCGCCAGACACCGAATCAGCTGGCTTCTTGATCTTGAACTTGCCAGCCTCCAGAACTCCAAATAACACAGTTTGTCATTTAAGCCACCTAGTCTTGGGTATTCTTGTTAGAGCAGCCGAAAAGTTTAAGACAACGTTACCTCATCTCTTCCTCAGAGCGACCCTGCAAGATCTGTATTACCTGAAATCTAAGGCGAGGAAAAGTTAAGTAGCTTCCTCAATATCACACAGCTATTTGATAGCTGTTGTGAGTGAAGCGAGGGGGGTTATGCTTTACTGCAAGTGCCACAGAGACAGGTTTCCACAGGTATAACTGTGTTTAATGTATATCTTGTTAATGTTCATGAGTTTTGGTGACTTTGATGAATACACTTGACCTCTCACCTCCCTTCCTGCCTCACAGGCTAGGGCAGGGACCTCGAAGGCTTTATTGATGCTTCCCTGCCTCAACAGTCCAGTGAGGACTTCGCTGACTGCTGAGTGTCGTTTCTGTGTGGTCTTGCTCAACCTACATATGGTATTCTTAATGTCATATAAATCTGTAACCGACCGACTAAACCAGACAGGTAAACATCCATTGTAGTGACAGGGCCAGAGTTCTTAACTTGTCTATCTTTCCACTATACTACATTTTACTATAATGGAGGTAAACATTAACTGGCAAGAAAATATGTGAATAAATTAAAAGTATGGTAGATAGAATTATTTGTGCTCCCTTTTGGATATTTGTCAAACATATACATATGTACATACACACACACACACACACACACACATAGAAGTGAGTTTGTATGAAAGTAGATTTTACAGACATTAGGGATAAGGCTTCAATCAAAAATTCAGCTAATTTGTTATAAATAAACCAACTCTCATAGCTCATAAAAGCAGTTCAGTATAAACTTGGCAAGCATACAAAGACATAGAATAAATTAGTATCAAATATTTCTCTATAGGAATGTTCATTTTCCTTGAATGTGTGTCTTTTACATAGGATTATGCTAAACTCATGACATTCTTACAACCAGAAGGTATCTTTAGGGCAGTGGTTCTTTCTTTAGCTGCATAGTAGAAACACTTGGGGGAGCCTTCAAATACCTGAATGCCCAGGTTGCACCTCAAAGCAATTGTGTCAGAACCTCTAGGATTGGCATCCAGGCATCAGGGTTTTTAAAGCCTGCCAGGTGATTCTAATGGACAAGCAGGATTGCGAACCACTACTTCTGAGATGAGCTGCAGTGGAATTCAAACCCGGCTCTTCCTTAGAATCACCTGCGAAATGTTAAAGGCTACCATGCCCAGGCCCACCTACAGAGATTCTGATTTGGTTTAGGTGGGGCCCAGTCCTTTCTACACCTAAAAGCAACCCCAGGAGATTCTAATGTTGAGCCAGATTTGAGAATTGTGGTCTTAGACCAATAGTTCTCAGAGCAGGGTTCTCAAAACAGCTCCATGAGCACCACCTGGGAACTTGTTAGAAATACAAACTCTCATTCCCATCCCAGATCTAGTGAATCAGAAATGCTCGTGCTGGGGTCCAATACTCTGTATTTCCACAAGTCCTCCTGATTATTCTGATATGCCTTAAGTTTGGGAACCACTGCCTTACAACATGGTATTAATGGCATCATTCTCCTTTGAAATTAAGAACTCAGCGTTATCTTCAGCAAACATCTACTGAATCCCTACCATGGCAGTTCTAACAAGTTTCCAGGTCCCAGTGATGCTGCAGGATCAGGGATCACAGTTTGAGAGCCACTGTCCTATTATGTGCCAGGCCCTGTAATAATTATTAATAATCTTGAAATTTGTTTTATTTTTTGTTTTCAAGAGGAACCTATCCCAAAATAAAACCAATGTGTTGTGGCTCCATCAAGCTTATTAAAAGTCTTATACCTTATTCCCTAAGTAAAAAAGTACAGGATTGTGTAATATATATATATTTTTTTTACCTACTTTGACTTACCAGGTCAGAAAAACCTTTTGCATTCAGTCCTAAAAGCTACGGGCACCATAGTTATGGATGTGATAGTAAAAAGTTCCTTTACTATACTAGATTGCAGAAAAACCCCAGGGGAAAAAAAGAAAAAAAAAGATAATCCCTCTCCCCTCAAACCAAAGCATCAGATCCAGGGCATAAGAAAGCTGCTGATGAAAATGTTGCCCTCTCTGGCTACACAAATGAGCCAATTTGCCTTCCCAGAGAGGCTACTCTTCTTCCTGTAATTGCTTTCAGAAGAAGGAAAACCCTGTTCATTCTCAAAAAGCAAAAACCATTCTCAGTGCCTTGGTGTAAATGTAGCTACATAAACTCTGACCATCCTAACCCACAGACGGTAAAAGAACCCCTGGTTCCCACAGCCTGAGCTTCTTTCCAGGGAAAAGCACAGAAGTGCAGATGACTGAAAGCAAGCACTGTATCACTAATCTTTGCCTCTAGTCAGGCAGCCAAAGAAAACCCCCCACCAGAGCACTCAAAAGAAGACACCCCAGACCATGAAATCTCCTTTCATCCTTTTAGCTGCTTGAATTGATTTCAGGCTACTAACCTGGATCCTTGAGGGAGGATCTTTTGGGGATAAGCTTTTTTTTTTTTTTTTTTAAATAGTAAGAGACCCTACCTGTACTTGGCAATTGCTTTTGAAAAATTCTGAAATAGACTGCTAAACTGCATTTTCTTTCTGATACTACTTTAGGATCAATGGCATTTCTCTGCTTTAACAGATGAGAGCTCCAGGGAGAAGATCCTAAAAGAGCTCCGAGTTGCCAGCCAAAACGTCAGGTGCTGAGTTGCTGACAAGAAGAAGCTTTCTAAGGGTGATCTACCAGCCTCTGTTTGCCTCTGGCTTTTCAAATGGCCACAGTGTTATTTACCACATCAGCCACTGAACTACTTACTCTCCAAAGGTCTTAAAGTTTGAATGAAGTCTCCCTCTACCAAGGCTGGAGGCAATAAGAGTCACTGCCCTACAGCAAAATGTCACCCAGATTTTTTATATACCCTTAAATAAGCAATGCAGCTCCAAGAAATGTAATTAAGTTGCTTAAGTGAACAGAGAACAGCAGTAAGTGGCCTTTTCAAATATCAATTGGGAGGGGGGAAATGTAAAGGGAACAAAAAGTAGATAAAGATGACAAAAAGAAAGGGAATGTAAGAATAACTGGGAAGGGAATTGCTGTGAGTGGCAAGACGGCCTTCATTTGGAGAGTGTGAGTTACAGAGAGACAGCTGGGGTTGTTTCAGTGTGGAGTGGATCTCTTTGGAAAAAAATAATAAGCTAAATTTTCAAATCAGAGAACTCTTAAAAATAGATTACTACCTGAATTTGAAAGTAGCAGTGAGGTTACATAAGAGAATATCCCTGTTCTTAGGAGATTTCAGCTGAACTTACACTGAAACAGCTACAAAAATAATAATAATAAATGCTTATATAAGAATAAGAATGTGGGGACTTCCCTGGTGGCGCAGCGGTTAAGAATCCACCTTCCAATGCAGGGGACACTGGTTTGAGCCCTCGTCTAGGAAGATCCCACATGCTGTGGAGCAATTAAGCCCGTGCGCCACAACTACTGAGCCTGCGCTCTAGAGCCCGCGAGCCACAACTACTGAAGCCCGCGCACCTAGAGCCCGTGCTCCGCAAGGAGAGAAGCCACTGCAGTGAGAAATCCGCGCACCGCAACTAGAGAAAGCCCGTGTGCAGCAACGAAGACCCAACGCAGCCAAAAATAAATAAATGAATAAATAAATTTAACAACAACAACAAAGAGAATAAGAATGTGTTTCTTATTCTTATATAAGAATAAGAATATGATAATTTAGGAGTTTGGGATTAACATATACACACTACTATATATAAAATAGATAACCAGCAAGAAGCTACTGTATAGCACAGGGAACTGTACTCAAGATTTTGTAATAGCCTATAAGGGAAAAGAATCTGAAAAGGAATATATATATGTGTGTGTGTGTGTGTATATATATATATATAAAACTGAATCACTGTGCTGTATACCCGAAACTAACATGATATTGTAAATCAACTACTATAAAAAATTTTTTAAGAATATGTTTCATATATGGAGAAAGAGAATGCAAATGTGACAAATGTTAATGAAAGGTATATGTAGGTGAATCTAAATGAATTGTAATAGACTTATAACTTCTCTGAAGATTTTACAGTTTTTCAAAATAAAAGATTTAATTAAAAAAGAAGAGGTTAGTAGAAGTTCTGCAAAGTTAGTTACTCAAAGGAACAATACAAAAAAGAGTTTAAAATGAGGGTCCTGAAAATAGATTTCTAGTCTGTTCTAAAAACCGTTAACAGGAGACTGGCAATGTGTTCCCCTCTGGTATGACAATTACTGTCATTAGAGACGTGGAGAACATGTTTTAGCGCATCGTTTCTTCCAAGTAATCAGCACACTACTCTGTACCATGGTGACCTTTTGAATATTCTGCAAATTGATTTCCAGGCCATTCCTGCTCCCCCTTGTTTATATCCTTGGTTACCTAGAAGACAATGAGCAAGACTGGCCAGCTGTGAGGCCTGCATTTCTCTGCTCATCAGCGCTCAGAATCATATTTTCTCTCTCTCCCAGAGGCCTCATGACAACCCTTACCCTTGCTCTGGAGAGCAGTAGCCCCGAGAACCTTCTATTAGTTCAGGTTTAAGAGCTACAAGCAATTGGGTGAGCTTCTCAGAGGTACTCAGTAGAACACCAGGAGCAGCACAGTTATACTTTTCTGTATTACAAACTATGAGAGTAGAATTATAAACCTCTCGACAATCTAGATGCACATAATCCTTGAAACCATGGTATATCCAAATTATTCATATATTTTTCTATCATTAAATCATCTTTACCTGTTGTTTTCATGAATTTTTAATCCATGTCCTTCCTTATGCTAAATCTTCATGGATGCTGATGCCACTGACCCACACTAAGCTTTCCTCTAAAAATTCCTGCAACAAGCAATCTCAAACCCTGAGTCACACCTAGATCATGAAATAAGAGAAAGTCAGCACCTATCTTAAGCTTTATGAATTAGAATTCCCCAGCAGACACAAATTCCCACAAATAACTGACAAAAATGGAATCAAAACAAGCCAGGTGTATTCAATTTCTGCAAGGCAAATGGCCAGTTTCTGTTAGAACAATCCTGATTTTCTAAGTGATGGGGAGAAAAAAAGATTCTGATTTCCAGTATTTGGTCAACCCTGACCTGCATAGGTTTCATATCTTTGGGGGAAAATAAGCAAAAATGGAAGAATTAGCTAGCATGAAAATAAAATGGAACAGAGAGTGATTTTATCCACATGTGGGAGGATATAGAGAAAAGATAAAGTTAGGAAAAGTTAATCACTTCTTGCCACACACTGACAGCACAAATCAAAATTCAAGATGTGCTTGCTAGGTAGAAACATCAAGAGAATGTTCTCCTTTTCTTTCAGAAATAAAGAATCAGGTAAGGGAATTTCTATTTGAATAGCACAATATATAGGGAGAAGAATTATACATTCGATTGTCCTTATCAGTGAATACAAAACCACACTCCCACAGAACACTCAATAAGCAAAACATAAGTGATAAACAGAAAGCTAGGATCACCTCTTATTCAGCCCTTTAGAGAGTCTAAATTGAATATGTGAAAAGTTCAGAAATAGGAAAGAGTTTTGTTCCTCAAATCTACAGATCTTTGTAAAATGTGTCTCCCCTAAAGGGAATCCTGTTTACTTCCATGCATTCAAAGTTCCAAAGCCTAAACTGGATACTTCCAAGCATTCAAAGTTTCAAAGCCTAAACTGGAAGTTATGTGGAACAGGAGAGCGAGGGAAGAGTCCTGAACTCTGGTAGTAACTGGCGGCGGGTAGGTATTAGTGGAAATTTACTCATTTTTATTCCATCAAGCACAGTGATAGGAGTATATCTTTTTCTCCTACCAAGGGATTTGCGAGGGCCAGTTCGGGGAGGAATTTCATTAGCATCCATTAATGGGTTATTGGTTTCTTCTAATGTTTTTAGCAAGGTGCCTTTAGGAACTAAAACACCAGTATAAACCAGCTTATTGATTTGCTTATTCCACTCACAGAATGCTCCCCTAACCATAGCTGTTGGGAATTCAAACATAGAAAAGTTAACTTATTACAAATAATGTGGAAAATACACGAAGAGCAGATATAGCCCTCAGGCAAAATAACTATTTAAAAATAGCATGAAGACAGCTTTTCTTCCATAACTTCATGTAATCCAAAGCTACTTATCACTTCATGCAATCCCAAAATACTCAAGCTACACATTACATTTTATGTAATATATAAAGATATAGACATAAGAGATAGATAGATAGATAGAAGTGTATTTGAACCTACACTGTAAATCTGATTTATTGCATGGGAAACTTTCAGAGTTCCTAATACATATATGCGAGGGTTCAGTCTACATGTTTGATGAAAATGAGCTAACATATTTCTGATTTATGTTTCATTAATATCTACTGTTTAAATGTTTCCTTATTGGCACTCAAATAGTATCAAAAGCATGTGTATGAGAAAGAGTATGCATGCACACATTGGCTTTAATTTGATTTCCTACTCTCAAAAATTCTCAAACATCTTCTGCTTCTTAAAAGGAATGTCTTATTTAGCTTGATAAGAACACCAACCCTGTTTATAACAAACCGAGATACTTCATTCTGAAACCCCTAACATTTTACTCACTATACAACTCTTCTGCATAAACACTTGATTCAAGTCACAGTCTGCAATCCGAGATCCTGAAAAGATGGATAGGCCCTGAATCACATGATATGTAATGTGGAGTTGTATCTCACCTCCTATAATAGCTGTCATAGGAGAGCAGATGTGAGATGCTAATGTCTGTCTCCTTGATGTTTTGCAGACTAGTGAGGTTCTCCTGGTAATTTATAAACTTGTTGAAGTCATGAGCGCTTATGAAGCCAGTTTTATTTCCAGCTTAACCAGGAGTCTTACCTAAAAGGGCAACACTTAATACTTCTGTCAACTACTGTGTTTGTTCTATGTTAATACCAGTTATCATTAATCTACCTGAGAATCAAACTTTATTTAAGTCTTCCACTCTTAGTTGTACACAGTATCCAGTTAGAATGACAGATGCCAGTGCTGGTGAAGATAAATAGTAATTTCCTTTACATAAAATTTGCACTAATTTCTTTAAAAACATCTAGATAAGAACCATTTCTTTCTTGCTAATGCTACCAAATAGGGTATGAGTGGAGAAATATAAATTGAATGCTGCTCATAAGAACACATGCCCAAAGACTATCTCCTTAATGTAAAAATGAAGTAAATTGAACAAAAAGCTCATAGAGAATGATGGGTATCTGATGAGAAAATATATGGTCCTTCCAATTTATTTCCCGAACTCCGAGATCTCTAAGAGGTGATGAGACTTTCACGAGGAAAAGTTAAAGTGACTGCAGACATAGATTTGTTCCATTGAAGGCAAGTGCAAACCCTTGGCAAAGCACATATTTTGAAACATATATATCCATAAAATTTACTCAGGAGCATTTACTCTGACTTCCTTTGAGAGTTTTAAGAAATGACTCAATCAATATATTCATTTGAAAACTGAGATCCAAAATCTGTAGTCAGTATTTATGACCATTTTATTACTTTTTTTTTCTAAAATTTTCAACATCCTTTCTACAGGCTGTTACATCCTGATGTCTGTGGGAGGTTTCCAACTCTGTTTCGAAGTTCTCAAAAGAAGAGTGTTTACAGCATGTTATTTCTGTAGACCGCCTAACTTTTGAAATCCTTCAAAACTTTAACAGGAACTCTCTGCAAGGATGTATTCTACCCATACAAGTTGATAATATTTGTATCCAACAAATCAATTTAAAAGAATAAGTTTGGAAGTAATTGTCAGGATTATAACCTGTTATTTTGTGACTGTGAGTTTTCCAGAACACATGCATAGTAATCAAAGCAATAATACATATTTTTCCCTAACCTGGTTCATAAAGCCTAATTCAGATTTATATTATTTTTAAAATAGCAAAGACTTTTACTTCTTGCTTTAGCATTGTAATTTAATAATTCAAATACAGCATTTTATTCAGATTGCCCAGATTTCCTCACTTCAGTATATTTATAATTTTGCCTGAAACATTTGTTTCTTGCCAAACTGTAAATTTAAATGTATCTCATGAGTTCTCATGTAATAGAATGGTAAGAAGAAATCTCTTAAGAATGATTAATCAATCAGCAAATTTAGTGTGGACCTACTATGCGTAAGACAGATTAACCCCACTACAAGAGATTACAAAAGTTGTAGGGAATCATTCCTTTACTAAAAAAGCTTTCTATCTACCTGGGATTACATTTTATGAGAATGAAGCGTTTAACTAGTGATATAAGAGAACGTACACTTCAAATGAGCAATCTGTCATTAAGAACAACCAAAGATAATTTTCCAGCCCTTAATTTGAATGTTCTGAACAAATGGGGTTAAAGTGAGCTAGTGACTTTTAATAAGGCCTTACAGAGTCTTGATACTCAAAATGTGATCCAAAGGACCAGCTTCCAATGCATTACCTGGAAGCTGGTTACAGATGCATGCAGTCTCAGGCCTCAACCCAGACCTATGAATCACAATCTTCATTTTCATATCATTTCTTTTCAAAATCAATCATATACCCATTAAATTTGAGACTGTTATGAATGAAGTAGTCCTTGATCTAAAAGAACAAAATAGGTAAGATTATAGTCGTAAGCAGAATCAGAAGGTGAAGGGCCCCGAAAGTTCAACTGAATCCATTTTTCTGTTTGCAGTGGTCAAGTACAGAAAGTATTAGAACACAGGTATAAAGGGAACCACGACATCAATTAGGAAAACATAGCCTAAGGAGACACACCATGTATTTTGGTGATGGTCCGTGCAAGTTCTCTTCTTCTATGAGGAAAAAGAGCTAAAGGTAACATTCTTACATGCACCCAAAGGAGAGAGTAGTGAATCCAATTGGTCAGAGCCTGAGATTCATTGAGCTATGTCTTGTAGCGGCCCTAAATTCTGTTCCTCAAAAGAATGAATTAGCCTGGCTGCCCTTTCACTAGAGAACTATCCTGTACTTCTTGTTTTTGTGGAATAAAAATACCAGAGCAGAGTTTGCATATCCCACCCATGGGAGGGGTGGGGAGGAAGGGGCATGGTGGGTGAAGCTGGAAACCTGTCCTCCTCTGTTTTGCATAAAAATGGGCACGTGAGGAAGCCCATTTTGTTTAAGTAGATTCTTATTGGTCAAGTAAATATTTGTTTATCAGGTAGGTTCTTGTTGGGCAAGTAGATTCAAAATATGCAGGATTTTTGTCTGAGGACCAAAGTCCCAAGATCTAGATTCCTTATGGAAAGTAAAAGGCCCTCCTCAACCCCAAGCCCCAGAATTGGGGGTTTATAGAGAGATTAACAATATATCTTTCAAACTAGAATACCTTTGAGGGTGAAAAGAGAAAAATTCTTTAAAACCACACCAGGACAACAGGTGTAAACTAAGACTATCCTAAGCAAATCTGTGTTATCATATAAATTATAGTGTGATTGCACAAGAAACTGGTATAAAATGCCCTAAAATCTCAGAATGTAAATACAATGAAATCTCCTTCACTTCTCCAAGTAATATCTTGAGCCCCTAATTTCTTTATTAGTAGGAAGTCGTGTAACTTCTTCTTTAGAACCCTCCCTTCATCAACCAAAACCTCCGATGTTCACACAGCCCAACTTGCACATTCAGTCAGGAAGAACACTGGAGTCTTGTATATTGCTTCTTACGATGTGGTTGGCCCTATTGAAGCTGGGTTCTACAAAATTCCAGAGTCAGTGCCAATCCACCACTGAAATAATGGCTTGATAATCTAGATCCAAGCTCAAGCCACTGTCATTCCGCAAGGAAGCAGGAACCCACTTCCTCAGTGCTAAACAAGGGCAAGAGCACCTCTCTCTTGATCTCCCAACATTCCTAGGTCTTAGCTGCCAACATTCTGGGGTCTGGATTGGTTCAATGTCACCCAACCAGAGACCACTTTACTTTCCCTCCCCAGGGTGTTGGACAGCTTTTCATCTTCTATTCTCCAAGCACAAAGTTGTTACTCTTCTGAGGAAGGTAATACTCTGTGAATCAAAGATAGTTTACCCTGCTATTGAAGAACGCTTCTACCTTTATAGGAAGATGAAATTTCATGATACCTTTTATGATTCCAAAACTAAATTTTAGCACCTCTCGAGAGAGATTTTTTTTGAATTATAAGATAAATAAGTACAAGGGATGCAATATACAACATGATGACTACAGCTGGTGTATGATATATAGCAAAGTTAAGAGAGTTAATCTGAGAGTTCTTATCACAAGGAGAAAAATTATTTTCTTTTTTCTTTCTTCCTTGCTTTTCCTTTTATTATATCTATGTAAGAAGATAAATGTTAGCTGAACCTATTGTGGTAATCATTTCACAATATATGTAGATCAAACCATCATGCTGTATGCCTTAAACTTATACAGGAATGTATGTCAATTATTTCTCAATAAAATTGGAAAATAATTTTTAAAATAACTAAAAAAATACAGCTTAAAAAATTTCAGAGAGAGAGAAGGTACCAACATTATTATTTTTATTTTTCCCTTTTTTATCTAATAAAACTACGGCTTGCAAAAAGAAGTAGTACAAAATAATTTTTTTTAAAAAGGTAAACTCTGATGGTATGCTCTGCTGTGCAGAGATTAAAAAAATTGGAATGTGTCTCCTATTTGCCAAGTAGGTGTCATCGTGATTTAACAAAGACCTGGGAGAAAAGGTATTAACATTGGTGTTGGGGATGGAAATGACAATGTCAACGAGAGTCATTTCCTAAGAAAAATTTTACTGTATTATGCAAGTGAAATAAGATAGAAAAAGATAAACACTATATGATATCACTTACATGTGGAATCTAAGAAATACAACAAACTAATGAATATGACAAAAAAGAAGCATACTCACAGATATAGAGAACAAATTAGTGGTTACCAGTGGGGATCGAGAAAGAAGGAGGGCCAAGTTAGGGGTAAAGGATTAAGAGGTACAAACTACTATGTATAAAATAAGCTACAAGGATATAATGTACAACACAGAAAATATAGTCAATATTTTATAATAACTATAAATGGAGTATAACCTTCAAAAATTGTGAATCCCTATACAGTACACCTGTAACATATAATATGGTACATCAACTATAATTCAATAAAAAATGAATAATTTTACAAGGCATAATTGACCCAAAAAAACCCACTTTACTGAACATAGAAATTGATTAGGCTTCTTAATAAACCAAAAATAAAATATGAAAAGAAAAAATAAAGTGTGAAACCAAGTTTTAAATCTGAATGATGAGAAAAATACTGATGCCATGAACAAGTGAAAGTTAAGCAAATGTAGCTGGTTTAAGTGAGATGATTAATTCACTTCAAGAAACATTGATTTTCAGCTTTTTAACAGTAGAACATCCAAATGGAAGTATCTATTGGATAGTTTGAAATTTTAAAAAATAGAGCATGGTTAAAAATTAGAAGTTACTGTACAAAGTTGAGAGTCTTTTACTTCTTAGGGGATTGTAGCCTCATGGATGTTCTCAGTAAGGGTAAATAAAGAGTGGGGTGAAAAAGATGTGCCATCAAAGAGTCAAAATGGGACTTCCCTGGTAGCGCAGTGGTTAAGAATCCGTCTGCCAATGCAGGGGACACGGGTTCGATTCCTGGTCCAGGAAGATCCCACATGCCGCGGAGCAACTAAGCCCAGGCACCACAACTACTGAGCCCACGTGTCACAATCACTGAAGACCGCGCACCTAGAGCCCATGCTCTGCAACAAGAGAAGCCACCGCAGTGAGAAGCCTGCGCACCGCAATGAAGAGTAGCCCCCACTCGCCGCAGCTAGAGAAAGCCCGCACGCAGCAACAAAGACCCAACGCAGCCAAAAATAAATAAATAAACAAATAAAAAAATTTTTTTAATGTTTAAGAAAAGAAGTCAAAGAAAGTACAGGCACCTCAGAGATACTGCAGATTCGCAGTAAAGCAAATATTGCAATAAAGCAAGTTACACCAATTTTTTGGTTTCCCAGTGCATATAAAAGTTATGTTTGGGCTTCCCTGGTGGCGCAGTGGTTGAGAGTCCGCCTGCCGATGCAGGGGACACGGGTTCGTGCCCCGGTCTGGGAAGATCCCACATGCCCTGGAGCGGCTGGGCCCGTGAGCCATGGCCGCTGAGCCTGCGTGTCCGGAGCCTGTGCTCCGCAATGGGAGAGACCACAACAGTGAGAGGCCCGCATACCGCAAAAAAAAAAAAAAAGTTATGTTTACACTATACTGTAGTCTTCTTAGTGTGCAATATCATTATGTTTAAAAAGTAGTGCATACACCTCAATTAAAGAACACTTTATTGCTAAAAAAGGCTAACCATCACCTGAGCCTTCAGCAAATTGTAATCTTTATGCAGTAATCACATCAAAGATCACCATCATAAATATAATAATACTTTAAAAAGTTTGAAATATTTAGAGAATTACCAAAGTGAGACCCAGAGACACAAAGTGAGCAAATGTTATTGGTAAAATGGCACCAGTCAGTAGACTTTCTGGACGCTTAGCTGCTGCAAACCTTCAACTCGTCAAAAACAAAATACCTGGGAAGCACAATAAAGCAAATCACAATGAAACGAGGTATGGCTGTACGATCAAAAAGACAGTCGTGTACTGTTGACTTGGAAATGGAAATTAATGTCAGTGTAACAGAGAACTTTGTAAAGAGAGATAACATGGAAAACCTAAAGAGAAATTCAACCAGTTGGAAGTCAACAGTATTAAATGTCATGGAAAGATAAGAGGACACAAAGAGTCTAAAAATAAGCCCTTGGATTTTATACGAAGCAAAAGGTACAAATATTTAAGTGCCAACTATTTCCTAGGTGCTTTTACTTACATGAAATACTTTAAGAGGAAACATTGAACAGTGTCCCTGGATGTGGAGACCAGACAGATAATTTTGGCAGGGAAAGAACAGAGCAACATGAAGTGGTGACCCAGGGGATCAAGCTAGATTCTCTTGTAATCAAGATGGAACAATCTCTACTTGCTTGAAAGCAGGGAGGAAGAAACTTATAGGGAGAGAAATTGGAGGGGTTCTGATAGAAGCTAAGTGATTGCAATGGTAAATGTTGAAAAGTTGAAGTTTTCTCATTATTAGCAATAATTAGCAATTTCATGTTCTCTATCAAAGAGTTAATTTTGTTTAATTATGCATGGAATGAGCCTATGTTTCTATATCAGCTCTCCTTGTCTCCCTGCCCTTTGCTTTTATGGCTTTACATTCTTAAAAACAAATTCTTTTTCATTCCACTCTAACCTTGTGAACAGTTAACTAGTTTTACAAAGAAATATAAATTTTGAGTAATCAAGCCTCATTGCCGACCCAATCTTACATTTATAAATTATATTAAAACAAATCCACCAGGGAATTTCAAATCTTCCTTAAAAATCAACCAGATGTTGCTCATATAGATTATTATAATAAAATTTTTAAACAGGTTTTATCTCATAGCAGTGATTCTCCTGCTTCCCTCAAATCATCTTGCCTCATTAGACACTGATGTATTCTAAAATTATATAAATGTATCTGTGAAGTAGAATAACTACCAAAAAGTAATTTCCTCATTTCTTGCATTATGAAGCTCTTCCAAATGCCAAGTATTACAATGCAGTATTCTAAACTTGGCAGTTTATTTCCTGTATTCAGAGTAATACTGTCTTATCTAAACCAAAAGACAAGTACCTTCTAGCCCTCGTCATTCCTCTAAGCACCAGCCACCCAATTCTCTAGAATTGAGAACCAGTCTCAGCTGCATCCGCTGCTCCCTTGACATCTCTTGGTTAACCTCCCATGCCTAAATGTCCCTTGGGCAAGATAAAATTTCAGTGTGATAGGATATCATTTTCTCTTACAATTAAATCCTAGACAGGCAGATACAATAGCAACTTCATCTCTTGCCCAACAGCTAGCCACTTTTGGATGATGATTACTAAGCAGAGTTACTTCCCCAGAAATAAGAAGCAGAGACTGTCAAATGAATCGCACATGGGTATTTCCCTATTACACACAAAAGGAGCTAAGTGGGCTGAAAAGAAGAAAAGAAACAGCTATTGATTTCATTGCCACATCAAAGAGAAAGCTGATTTCTGCATGCAGTTTAAGAAATCTTTCCCTACTTCAATGTTATGGAGATTGTTTTCTTCTGCAAGTTTTATAGTTTGAGATTTTCCATTTAGAACTATTATACGTTTGGGACAAATTTACAGATATAAAGTTGTTCTAGCATTATTTGTTACAAAGACTTTATTTTTCCAATTGAATGAGATTGGCCCCTTTATGACAAACTGAATGATTAAATATGTGTGGGTACCTTTCTGCACTCCTTATCTTGTTCCATTGATCTGTTCCAGGTACATCTGTCAATTCCAAATGACCTTGATTGTTCTACCCATTAAAAATTGCTCACCTTATTCAAAGTTTCTGGTATTTCATAAAAATTTAAGGATCAGCTTGTCAATTCCTACTAAAAAGTCTGCTAGGATGTTATTAATATCTATAGGTTAATTTTAGGATAATTGGACTTTCAATCCATGAACATGGTTAACTGTTCCATTCTTCTGTATCTTCAATTTCTTTGAGCAGTGATTCACATTTTTAGTATAGAAGTCTTAGATACCTTTTATTAAATTTCTTATTAGTATAAAATTTTTTTAAAAAAAGAGAGAAAGCTGAGCAAAATTCAGTCATCAACAACCACAAACCAATCTAGCCTTGGTTGGGCAATAAAACTAAAAATAATTGAATAATAAAATTATTTGAGCAGTGTCAATACACACACATTAAATTTAAATTCATGATGACTTTTCTGACTTGAAAAGGTGAAAATACAAGTGAATAACTGTAAAAGTATTTCAGAAGAAATACCCTATAGCTATTTCATAAGCTTGTTGAAAGAATATCATGAGTTATTAATGTATGTTAAGCTACTTAGAAAATTATAAAGTGCTATATAAATGTTAGCCTTAGTATTAGAAAATCCAAGATATTATTATTAAATGGTCATTACTACTAGCCATAGTTTATCAGTTGTGAAATCCACTGTAAATAAATGTTAAAATGTTTGGAGCTGCTTACATTGACATCCATAAGGTTTATCTGTAAAATTAATTTCAGAAATCATCTGGTTAATGCTTAAGGATAAGCAGATGTCAACTGTGGTATATTACTATTTAGAAACTGGTAAATCTAGAAATTTTCTAGGAATACAAATTTCAAAGGTAAAATTTTTTCTTCTTGTCTTTGCAAAATTATTCACCAAATGTTATGCAAAGTGCAAAAAAAAAAAAAGAAAACCCTTTGTTACAATCTCCCTATTATGTCTCTCCTGAAGTATTAATGTCAAATAATTATAAGGTTCTTTTGTATTCTTCTTCAGGAACACAAATTATAGGCAAAGACTTCAAAATAAAGTGCTTCTCAAATTTAACGTGCATACAAATCACCTAGGCATCTTGTTAAAATGCAGATTCTGATTCAGTAAGTCTGGGCTGAGGCCTGAGGGCCTGAGATTCTTCATTTCTAATGAACTCCCAAGTGATGTCAGTGTTGCTGGTCCAAGGCCATATTTTAAGTCTAAAAAAATTATCATGGTTGGGTGCTGTATTAGTTAGCGTTCCACAGAGAAACAGAACCATCCTATCCTATACATAGATGAGAGAGAGAGGAAGAGAGATTGATTTATTATAAAGAACTGGCTCACACAATCATAGAGGCTGAGAAGTCCCAAGGTCTTCAGTTGGAGACCTAGGAGAACCAGTGGTGTATCTCCCATCCAAAAGCCTGCACGCTTGAGACCCAAGAAGAACCAATGTTTCAATTCAAGTCCAAAATCAGGAAAAGACTGATATATCAATATCAGCTCAAGCAGTAAGGCAGGAGGAGCTCCCTCTTACTTGCAGGAGGGTCAGGCTTTTCATTCTAGTCAGACCTTCAACTACTGATGAGGGCCAACCACGTTAGGAAAGGAAATCTGCTTTATTCATTCTAACAATCCAAAAGTTAGACATTCAGAACCAGTCTCACAGACACACCCAGAATAATGTCTGACCAAATATCTGGGCACCCCATGACCCAGTCAAGTTGACACATAAAACTAACCATCTCAAAAACAAATATTGTATATTAACGCATGTATGTGGAACATAGAAAAATGGTACAGATGAACCGGTTTGCAGGGCAAAAGTTGAAACAGATGTAGAGAACAAATGTAGGGACACCACGGGGGGAAAGCCATGGTGGGGTGGGGATGGTGGTGTGATGAACTGGGCGATTGGGACTGACATGTATACACTGATGTGTATAAAATTGATGACTAATAAGAACCTGCTCTATAAAAAAATAAATAAAATTTTAAAAAAACTAACCATCTCAAGTGTTACAGCAACTCTAATATATATGTTCTTTATTTCAATCAAGTATTAATAATCTAATTAAAATAATTCCAAAGACCTTATTTCAAACCCCTAATTTATTATAAGCCTGACCCATAGTAAGTTAAGGAGACAAGTAGTGTTGATTGACTGTATTACCTGCCTTTAGAGGTAATAAAAATAATCTTTCTTATTTAAAGATGGCAATGTTTATCTCAAAAATACAATTTTAAAAGTTAAGATTGGCCTATATTGCATGTCTTTATCAAAACTGTGTTATGAACTATAATAGTATGAAAAAGACAAAATTAAGTCATCCTAAACATAATGTTTTATAGGAAAAGAGAAGGGTTATCATACATGTATGTGAAAATTAAACCACTTCCTTTACTGTAAAACTTCTTAGAGTCTTTAATCTGCTAATTATTAGTGTCTCTATATGCTTAATAGGTAGACGTATATATCCTTCTATATATGCCAAGAGGGAAATATATCATATTTCACTGGATCTAAAATGGCCATCTAATGTTAAGATATATTAATTTAGGTACAACTAAATAGAAAATAATGACACCAATTAAATATGACACAATGTTTTGTGAGTCACCTGAATTTTAAGATACTTACTGACTGAGCTCTTGTAGATTTATAGGTAGATTTAATCACATACCACCCATATACGTATATAAAAAGGAAAATATAAGTAAAGGACATTGATTATAGTATTAATAAAATGTCTTCACATTCAGTCTGGCTCTTCTGAATC
The DNA here is from genome assembly GCF_964341445.2 of Mesoplodon mirus. NCBI lineage: Eukaryota > Metazoa > Chordata > Mammalia > Artiodactyla > Ziphiidae > Mesoplodon > Mesoplodon mirus. The sequence continues at coordinate 4,600,546 of NC_138987.1, read as the reverse complement.
ACTTTTCAACTGACTTTCACTATAATTTTTCCATATGATATTTCCTCTGTGACATCTAGAGCACTGATGATGCAATATTTCTTAAGAGTGCTTCAATATTGTCTCTAGAATATTCTTCTAAGCCATTTACATTGGAAGCTTTGGTTGTTGGTGTTGGTACTTTTTTGACCAGATGTCAAATAAAGTTTCAGAGACTAGTCAAGTACTCAAATAGTTTGTAAATTGACTTGAATATAGAGAGGTTTTCATTTTCCAGTTTGGTATCAGGAGTAATAATTAAGTTCACCCATGTGTAGGCAAGGACAGCTATATCACAACTGCTACTTGGCCAACAGCATTTGTAAGATATATCTTGAATTCAGGGATGTTAAAATTGAACACACACACATTTCATCTTAAAATCAATGGAAATATTATTATTCCTAAACTTGTTTTTTTTTAAATTATTTATTTATTTATTTATGGCTGTGTTGGCTCTTCGTTTCTGTGCAAGGGCTTTCTCTAGTTGTGGCAAGTGGGGGCCACTCCTCATCGCGGTGCACGGGCCTCTCACTATCGCGGCCTCTCTTGTTGCGGAGCACAGGCTCCAGACGCGCAGGCTCAGTAGTTGTGGCTCACAGGCCTAGTTGCTCCGCGGCATGTGGGATCTTCCCAGACCAGGGCTCGAACCCGTGTCCCCTGCATTGGCAGGCAGACTCTCAATCGCTGTGCCACCAGGGAAGCCCCCTAAACTTGTTTAACGACAGAAGAATCCCTCACTTTTTAAAGAACTATCTCAAGGTTCTAGTGTTTCCTGAATCTTATTTTTGAAAAATACTCCCTTAAATGTATTCCTTCTCTATACCACATTACCCTTTGGAATAAGTTGATTTAAAAGATTAATTTTTTTCTTTGTATACAATCATTCTGAACAAGAGATTATGCCTATTTCTTCTCCTCTCCGCCCTCCCCTCAGTGGCTAGGATACCTTTCATTACACTTTAGGTGGTCAATAAAAGTTCTCAGATGAAGGCCCAGGACTGAGCATCATGGAAGTTTTCCCAGCGCACTTCCAAAACAATTTAACTTCTTATATTCTGTCTTGTGACTAAAACTTTCTTCCTAAAATGTCTATCAAAGAATTTCTTGCCTTTTAATCTCATATAAATAAATACAGGCATAACTCAGAGATATCGAGGGTTCAGTTCCAAACCACTGCAATACAGGAAATATTGCAATAAAGTGAGTCACACAAATTTTATGGTTTCCAAGTGCATATAAAAGTCTTATGCACACTATACTGTAGTGTATTAAGTGTGCAAAAGCGTTGTATCTAAAAAAAGTATATATCTTAATTCAAAATGCTTTATTGCTAAAAAATGTCAAAACAGTTAGTTACAATAGTGACATCAGGGACTTCCCTGGTGGCGCAGTGGTTAAGAATCCACCTGCCAATGCAGGGGACAAGGGTTCGAGCCCTGGTCCAGGAAGATCCCACATGCCGCGGAGCAATTAAGCCCATGTGTCACAGCTACTGAGGCTGTGCTCTAGAGCCCACAAGCCACAGCTACTGAATCCACGTGCCTAGAGCTTGTGCTCCACAACAAGAGAAGCCACTGCAATGAGAAGCCTGCGCATCACAACAAAAAATAGCCCCCGCTCGCTGCAACTAGCGAAAGGCTGCACGCAGCAACGAAGACCCAACACAGCCAAAAATAAACCAATTTATTAAAAAAATAGTGACATCAAAAATCACTGATCACAGATCACCACAGCAAATATAATAATAATGAAAAATATTGAAACATTGCAAGAACTACTAAAATGTGACACAGAGACAGGAAGTAAGCAAATGCTATTGGAAATATGGTGCCAATAGACTTGCTCAAACAAACCTTCAATTTTTAAAAATGCAGTATCTGCAAAGCACAATAAATTGAGTAAACCTGTATCCACTTTTCCTGATGTTCTTCAGCGATCATTATTATAACCCTATTCTAATGGGCTGGTGTTTGCAGACACTTCGTCACCGAATAAGGGTGAAAAAATCTGAGTTCTAATCATAGCCCTGCCATTTGCTGACCAAGCACAATACTCCTCCAATCTTCAGTTTTTTCATAAGTCCGAAGAAGATAACACTTGTCCAACTAGCTTCACAGGGCTGTTTAATAATCATTGGAAAAAATATATAGCAAAAAGCACCCTAAAGGCTACATAGTGTTGTCTCTGCTTTTATTATACACCTTTAAATCTGTGCAACACTCGATTTGGCTTCAGTTTTGTTATTCATCTGACATAAACTATAAGCTCCCCAGAGAAACTTTATGAATACTTCCAGAGTATCCTTGCCACTGAAAAACATCATTAAACAATAATGGTCATGAAATTTCCATGAGATAATAATCATAAATATTTGAGATAATAATCATAAACATATAAAAGGGAGTCTCCTGTGACTCAGTGCATCCATTCATTGTGGACTTCCTAACTACATTCATTAAAAATCAAAGGTTTGGGACTTCCCTGGTGGCGCAGTGGTTAAGAATCCGCCTGCCAATGCAAGGGACACCGGTTCAATCCCTGGTCCGGGAAGATCCCACACGCTGCAGAGCAACTAAGCCCGTGCGCCACAGCTAACTGAACCTGCGCTCTAGGGCCTGCGAGCCACAACTGCTGAGCTCACGCGCCTAGAGCCCACGCTCCGCAACGCAAGAAGCCACTGCAATGAGAAGCCCATGCACCACAAGGAAGAATGGCCCCCACTTGCTGCAACTGAAGAAAGCCTGCAAGCAGAAACGAAGACCCAATGCAGACAAAAATAAATAAATAAAAATAAATAAATCTATTAAAAAAAAAATCAAAGGTTTGCACTTGTTTCACTAAAGAAATATAGGGATAATAATTATGAAAGCCTCTACGTTACTATTAAAGATCTCAAAGTATAAAATTATTTGACGAACACTATCTCATTGGAATTTTATAAAGCTCTGGCAGGAATTAGTGTCATCATGCTTTAAAGATGAAAAAACTAAAAAGCTCCAAGATGTTTTATTGCCTGGGTTAAATCATCTTGCTCACAAACTCGTGGCAGAGATACGGTTTTAATCTCACAATGTTAGGCTTTCTCACACATTAGGATTTCTCAGCCTCCACACTATTGACATTGTAGGCAGGATAATTCTTCGTTTGGGGACAGGGGCTGTCCCATGTATTGCAGAATGCTTAGCAGGACCCCTGGCTCTTCCCACTAGATAGCAATAGCACCCTCACCCATTTATGACAACAAAAACATCTCTAGATGCTGCCAAATGTCTCTTGGGAGCAAAATCACCCCACTTGAGAACCTGTCATATATCATGCCACCTTTATAGTAGCACTTTTATAAATTTTCAAATAATTCTCACAAGCTTAATAACATTATCAAGGTAGATAACAATGATAACTTAGAATCAGAGGGTATTGGTTTCCTGTGTTTGCCATAACAAATTACCACAAACTCGATGGCTTCAAATTAGAGAGTTATTCTGGAGTTTTGGAGGCCAGAAGTCAGAAATCAAGGTGTCAGTGGAGCCACATTCCCTCTGAAGCCTTTAGGGAAGAATCCTTCCTGGCCTCTCCCAGCTCCTGGTGGCTCCAGGTGTTCCTTGGCTTGTGGCTACATCACGCCAATCTCTGCTTCTATGTTCACATGGTCTTCTTCTCTGTGTCCTGTTCTCTTCTGTCTTCTATAAGTACACTTTTCGTTGGATTTAGAGTCCAGAAAGGAATCCAGAATGATCTCATCTCAAGATCTGTAACTTAAATACATCTGCAAAGACATTTTTTGCAACTAAGCTCTCACTCACTGGTTCTGGGTAGATGTAGCCTTCGGGTGGCTACCATTCTACTCACTTCACAGATTACATGTTTCCCTAAGAATTTCAAACACTTTCTCGATAATCTATCATCTCATTAATTTTACAAATGCTTTAGAAAATGGAGAGAGAGGTAAGAAAATGAGGCACAAAGAGATTAGGGGCAAATTTGGTACAGTCAATGAGTTACAGATTTACTAAAATAATCTTCTCGTCCATGTTCAAGGCCTTCCTCAGTGGATCTATATCAGGATGGTGAGAGAACCAGTTGAATTGCATCCTGCTCTATGAATCATACAATTTTGCAGTTTAGTTCCAATGGGAAATAAAAAAGCAAAAGAGAACACAGCTGGATTTTTAGATCCTTTTGTTGGTTTTTTAAAAGATCAGCTGTAGATTTCTAAAATTAATAGGATTTCTGGAACCTGATGAAAGCAAACAAACATGGAACCCCATTTAATAAAGTTGCTTCTCAGTGTGTAAGCATCTTTTAAAATTCATCCTGTGTGTTTTCATGTTAATTAAAAAAAATCTGTGGTTATAGAATCATGAATAGAAATACAGAGCATTAGCTTTCATCATGCATGATATTAATCACAATCTCATATACTGCAAAAAACTATGAGATCATGCTCACTTAACAGAGCTTGGTCACAGAGTAACGGTCTGCTGATTTCCCCAAAATATTGCATTTCTCTTTGATTCCTCTGCATTTTCATTCTAAGCGATGTTGACATTTTAACCAGAGTATCCAGCAAGTTATGAATCACCAGCAGACACCAAATGACTCAGTTACAGAATTACAACCATGATTTGTATAAAAAGTCTTTTTAAATATATCATAACTGAACAATCCCCTTCTTGGTTCTCTTGCAATAGTCACACTCTTTCTTCTAAAGGTTAGCAGGAAGGTGTCCATCCAGTCACTTACTCATTTTTTTCTGATCTCCATTTGTAACTGTAAGCCAAATTCACCAAAATTATATCCCTATTATATCCTTTGTTGCATGTCCTAGATTTTATTTGAACATTTTTTATTTATTAAAAAGCAAGTTATTCACATGGTTTAATTTTTTAAAAAAACAGCAAATGGGGTTATAGTATACAAAGTGTAAATTTCCTGTCAAGCCCAGGTCTCTGTCCTAGTCCTCTGTAGCAATCAGTGTTGACAGCTTTGAATGTATCTTTCCAGAAATATTTTACATACACTCAAGTCTCCTTGTAAAGAGAGCCCTTTTGGGCTTCCCTGGTGGCGCAGTGGTTGAGAGTCTGCCTGCCGATGCAGGGGACAGGTTCGTGCCCCGGTCTGGGAAGATCCCACATGCCACGGAGCGGCTGAGCCCATGAGCCATGGCCGCTGAGCTTGCACGTCCGGAGCCTGTGCTCCGCAACAGGAGAGGCCACAACAGTGAGAGGCCCGCGTACCGCAAAAAAAAAAAAAAACAAAAAAAAAACACACAGGTCTCAAGGGCAAAATTTGAAGAGTTTTGATGTTATATACACTCATGTAACCACCACTCTAGTGAAGATTTAGACCACAACAGAAAGTTTCCTCATGTTACCTTCCAGTCGATTCTAACCTTCCCATAAATAACCACTTCTCTAAGTTCTATCACTAGAGATTAGTTTTGGCTATTTTTCAAGTTCATATAAAGAGTCATACAGTATATATTTTTTCAGTATTTGGCTTCTTCCACTTTGCATAGTATTTTTGAGGTTTATTCATGTTGCTGCCAATGCATTCAGCTGTTCATTCCTTTTTTTATTGCTGAGTAGTATTCCATTGCATGGATATACCACAGTTTGTTTATCCATTCACTTGTTAATAGACATTTGTGTTGTTTACAATTTGAGGCTGATATGAATAAAACCGCTCTGAATATTCATGGAGAAATTTTTGTGTGGACATATGTCTTCATCTTTTGGGTCAATCTGAATTAAAAAGTATGTGTATAGGGCTTCCCTGGTGGCGCAGTGGTTGAGAGTCCGCCTGCCGATGCAGGGGACGCAGGTTCGTGCCCCGGTCCGGGAAGGTCCCACATGCCGTGGAGCAGCTGGGCCCGTGAGCCATGGCCGCTGAGCCTGCACGTCCAGAGCCTGTGCTCCGCAACGGAAGGGCCACAACAGTGAGAGCCCCGTGTACCGCAAAAAAAAAAAAAAAAAAAAAAAAAAGGTGTATATTTACTTTATAAGAAAAGAGTTTTCCATTGTTTGTATTATTTTATACCCCATAACTGGTGACATTTTGAGAAATACTGAATGATATTTTAGGCCTTCTCTCAAATCACACCACTCAACTAACTTCATTTAGGTAAAAGATTAATCCTGAAAGAAATTACTCCTGAAAGAAATGATTTATATATCTTTCTTCTAGCCAAAGTGTACTGATGCCCTAACACCCCATTCTACTGATGAAAAAAACAGAGTTCAGGAAATATTAAAGCTTGCCCAAAGTCAAACAGCTAATAGGTGCAATCAGGATTCAAACTCAGCTCAGCTCCTTTTACAGCAAAACCGATGGTCTTTCCTCCAAACAAACTTCCAAAGTGTAGCACTAAAAAAACCCTAGCTTTAGCCAGAGGCCAGAGGCTCAGGGAGAAGAGGCTTGAAATTCAGTGGCAATCTTTTCTCTACTTTCTACAGAAAGGAGGGTGAGAGATCCCCTGCTCTTCCGTATCTACCTGCCCAGGTCTGCTCTTCAGTTCCCTCCCTGTCATAGAAACGATGGGGATTTGTAAAGGAGCTTCTGTCCACTTTATTTGTTTTTCCCTCTTCCCCAGTCTAATGCTAAGAGATTATCATTGTTACTGTTATTGCCAATTAAAAGGTAAGGAAACAGAGTCTCTGTTTATATAGTTTGTCTATACAAATTACAGATTAGTGTGTCTTTCTTATTCATTAGTTTTTGGCTTCTTGAAAACAGAGATCATTACTGTCTTCCCTTAATATCCTCACTGCCAAGCACTGTGTAGACTAAAGGCCAGGCAAACAGTAGACAGTGTGAATGAATGGATCACAAACAAGTTTTTCTAGCTTCAAGTTCAGAAGTCTTTTCATTAGGCAGTATATACTAAAACCTTCTTTACCTCAAATTCTTAAAACCAGGAGGTTGAATGAGATGACCTCCAAGATTTTATTCAATTTAGGGAGGCTAGGATTCCATGTGTCTGCACTTAATACAAACCTTATAGGAAAGGAACCAGTATTTTTCTCTGATAACACCTTAAAATTATCAAAGAGAGAGAGAGACAGATGAGCCCTTGAATGTAGGAGGGGAACCTACTGCGATGAATGAATAAAACGTCCCACAGGATGAAGTCTGTCAAGAAACTAAGAGCCCATCCAAAGGTGACGGTGAACACACGCCCCTTCTCAAGCAGCACAAATAGGAGATGTCTACTCCTGGTGGGGTGACAAGTTCTGGAAAAGTCATTTTCATGAAAAACATAAGCTCCTTATTTGCATATATGACAACAGAATTCTAGGAAAAATAGAATCAAGAAATATAAATTAGAGAACAAGAAAAAACTACGCACCAAACATATAAATCAATGCTCAAAAAATAAGAAAGAACAATCATCTCTTGGTTGTGCATACAACTCCAGACTGTCCCTAATAGCATCACATTCTTCCCTTTGGTTCTTTGTCAGCTTCACTGCCATGGTGTTCCCAAACACTGAAGGCCACCTGCTTTGCAACAGATTAGGCATTAGATTGAAGACATCACTTTCACCAAATTGCTGTCCCTGTTATCAGCCAAGTGTCCTTCTCTAAGGCAGAAACCCTCAGAGAAATGAAACCCTCCACTGCCTCTGCTTAGTAGAAATCACACCAATCCTATCCTTCCAATCCATGATTACATTTTTGGTCTAGACACTAAGGTAACTGATAAAAGTCCCTTTCTTTTTATGTGAAATATCAAGAAATAATGCATTATTCAGTCTCTTTATTGCACATGTACCAACAAACTTTAATCTATGGGTATAGATCACCATGAACATTAAGTTTCTCTGATATATTTTACATAATTTAATGGAAACTGTAGCTTTCAATCCACTGGGAGTATAACATAACCATCTTCAAAGTGTTTTCCTAAACACAACACTCAATCTCCCTTCAAGATGAAGGGTCTTACCCAAGGTGATAATGAAAAGACCTCAAAGGTCCTTCAAGTAAGCAATTTATACTTTTAGAATAGACTGATTTATCTCTGCTTTTGGGAAGGTTTCATTATGTACAAATTATAGCTTCATACTTCATTTCAGAATCCTGTTGTTTCTGAAAAGAGAATACACTCTTGCTCCTGTGGAGAGTAAAATCAACCCTATTTTTATGTCTGGGGTAGCTCCTATTTGGGTACTTTGGTGTGTTTCACTGTATGTAACAACAGGAAATACTATAATTTTCTAACAAATAGTAGCTTGAACTGAAAAAATAAACCATAGACAAATTATATCATTTTAAATGGACCCTCCACCCCCAGTTTCCTTCTTAATTCTGTCAATGGCTTTTAATTATTATTGGGGTAGAAAACCACCTTGTGCCTCCACCCTCTGGTACCTCACGATCTCATAAGTCATTTCCTTCCAGGGACTCCCCTGCTTCCATCTCCCCTCTCTGTCATCCACCATATGCCCCTCCCTGCAACTTCTCCAACAGTCCTCACTTCCTTCCATCTCCGGGACTCCAAACACATTGAAAATCTATCTCCATCTCCTACCCACAGACGTACCCCGCCTCCCAACTGGTTAGGGAAACTCCACTCCTTCCTTCAGATTTCAGCTCTGTGATCACATCCTACAGGAAAGGTCTCACTCAGCTCACTCACCAGGTTTCATTGTTTTCATGTGTTTCTCCTTCATTATACTTATCGAAGTAGTCACTTGAACTTATTTGCTTGATTCTTTGATGAATATCATCATCCCTGTTCCATGAGGCGAAAACCATAACTTTTTTGTGGTCATTAGTACATTCCCAGCACGGTGTTCAATAAATATATTTAGTCAAGAAACTGAATTTTTAACTGTAATCTACATAAAGAACATAAAACAAATTTTAATGAGAAAAACCGTAAGCAAGGGAGATTGGGATTGACATATATACACTAATATGTACAAAATAGATAACTAATAAGAACCTGTTGTATAGCACAGGGAACCCTACTTCATTTCACTGTACAGTAGAAACTAACACAACATTGTAAAACAACTATACCCCAATTTAAAAAAAAACTGTAAGCAAGGATAATTACAATATATAAAGAAATGCTTCTTTTTAGTAAAGACATGGAGGAAAACACTATTAGAAGTCAAAGGGAAACCTAACTAATATTGGCTTTAAAGAAGAAAAATTATGTGATTTTGTTGAGGGGAGAAGGGCTTGTGTAAAAATTGATTTGCTGATCCTGTATCAAGATCCTTGGTGTTTTGCTTGGTTATTTGTACAAAAAGCGACTCATTCTTCTTTTCAAGCAACAAAAGCTCAATTTCACATTCAAAAATGTCTGCAGCACAATTGCTGCTCCAACATTTGAACTTGAAAGAAAATATTTATAAACCTGTATGAAAGATATTTTCTTCTGACTTGCCTTCTTACTCAGGACCAATAAACAAGCTATTTGTAAATCCCAAACCTCAAAGGCATAGGTAACTCAGCTTAGCTGTTTTACACAAGTAGGTATAATAATCTACAGGGACTAATAACATGGGAAAACCCAAAAATCATGATGAAAACTGAGGTTACCAACCTTTACTTTGCTTTTCACTGAAATCTCATCTTTACATTCTTTGTGGGTTTTTTGTTTTTTTGTGTGAAACTGCTGAGTGTCTAAGATGTGAGTATTTTAGAGTAAAGTGAGCAAAGTTATAGTTATAGTAACTGACTCAGAAGCAACCATTCAAGATGCTGCATTGAATTGAAATGGATTCTAAATAAAGGGGTGTGGAACACAGGTGGAGTCCTCGGGTCACCACCCGTGGAAGGAAGAATTCCTTCTCTCCCACCTACCCAACCACTACACCTAGCACATATGTTGCTCATTTTTTGTTTGTTGACTGAGTGACTAAATGAATGAATTAATGATTTTGATAGCATCATAGCATGCATTCATAGTACTGTACAGAGTATATCCAAAAAATATTATCTACTTAGGGCATCAGAACCTTACCTCAGGGAATTTGACAAAACCTGGAGAGGGTCTTTAACTTAGAACACTTTAGAGGATACAAAAAGTCAAGAAAGAATAAGTAAACCTAAAAAAAATGAAAATTTTAGAATAAATTTGACCATATTTCATAGTTTGTCATGGTAAACAGTATCTAAGGATTTCTGCCAGGAAATCCTTATTGGTACGTCTCTATTCTATTCTAGTTTCTATTCTGGATTTTGGTCTGAACACCTTTTCTTGCATTTTGCAAGTTCTGCTGTTCCTCTTGTGTGATTTATTAGTTAGGCTGATTGTTGCAATGAACAACCAACAGACTGTAAGTACCTTAAACCAATAAGGGTGTCTGTCTTGTTCAGGTCACCATCAATGTAGATTCAGTGAGATGGCATGGTGGTCCGCTCCACACAATCACTGAAGGACCAGGCTCCTTCCCACTGGTGGCCCTCTGGGGCTCTAATGCAGAGGCTGAACGTCAGAGCCTTTACTGGAATCTCTAGATGCAGACCAGCCAATAGGCAAAATTTGAGAAGGATCTGCATGTTCTCATGTGAGGAGTATGAGCTAAGCCTGAAAATGGCACACATCCCTTTTATCCCACATGCTATTGGCCGGAACTTGGTCACGTGCAAGGGCGGGGTGGGAAATTTAGAAAAGTGAAATACCAAGGGAGAGAATTTTAAACAGCTAGCTAGCCAGTTTCTTCCACCATGTCCCCCATTTCCTGGCCACACGTTGCCCTGTTCTGGGATGTCACTTCTTTGCATCAGGATATCATTTTCCATCTCCACTTATGGACTTGCTGAAAGTTGACCGGACTTAAAATTATGTATCCATTTTTTATCCCTAAGTATATTTCCTTGTGCTCTGTAAAATGCTTGCCACGAATTATTTATTAACCCAGAATGGCTTTTCTCTGTCTAGCTCTGAAAGCCTTCTGTTGTGGGTCTTCCTGATGCATATTCCTGGCCTGTAGTGAGGAAAGGGTGCTTGAAACACTCTCTTAGTCAGGAGAAGGGAGCTAAATATGGCCTTTATCTCCTATTGAGTAGAAAAGCCCATTAAAAATACCCTCCCAGTGGCAACAACCACAAAGCATTCCTTCCCAATCTGTTTTATGGCCTCATTTTATAAAAAGTTACTAATATTTATGATTGTTCATTTGTTTTTATCTGAGACATCTGGGAACCTTTACTCTGCAAACATGAGTTTTCCTTCTCTGATGTACTGTATCCCTAGGCTCAAAAAATACTGATAAAGAATAGCCTCAAACGAATCTGTCTCCTGGATGAATTGCCCTCGCAAATTAAAAAGCTTCACTTACATTCTTATATATTCAGTTCAGTAGCGTGGTTAACCCAAACCCTTGCACTTTTTTTCCAATGAGAGAAATGAGAAAAGAAGTGCACTTTAGGACTTCCCTGGTGGCGCAGTGGTTAAGAATCTGCCTACCAATGAAGGGGACACGGGTTTGAGCCCTGGTCCTGGAAGAACCCACATGCCACGGAGCAACTAAGCCAGTGTGCCACAACTACTGAGCCTGTGCTCTAGAGCCTGCGAGCCACAACTACTGAGCCTGTGTGCCACAACTACTGAAGCCCCTGTGCCTAGAGCCTGTGCTCCGCAACAAGAGAAGCCACCGCAATGAGAAGCACGTGCACTGCAGTGAAGAGTAGCCCCCGCTCACCACAACAAAAGCCCAGGCGCAGCGATGAAGACCCAACAGAACCAAAAATAAATAAATTTCAAAACACCCGCACTTTAATTTTATTCCAATGATAAGAAAATTAGTTATTTTATACTAAAAAACCTTAATATGGTCTGAAAATCTCAACAATTTTTTATCATCTGAAAAAATTTAATGGATTTTCTCTAGTATGCCATTAATACAAATACATTTTGATTTATTGAGGTCAAACTACATTCCCTTGTCTTGCTCCCTAGGATTAGGAAATTAGGTAAAAATTAGCTCACTGTGGTTATATTCATTTTAATATTGCTGCATAAAGGAGAGGACTAGCAAAAGGGCAAGCTGATACCTCACAAAGATCAAGCACTTTATATTAAGTCAGAGTTCCTGTGATGTGAGGGGAAATTAAGAAAGTAAGAAAGACAATCTACAAATAAATGAGTGAAAGCACCACTGAAGGTAGTGGTTATTGACTTTTGAAAGCTTTCCTTAAAAGTTAGCATGTGTTTTATGTATAAATGCATTAAGTATTAAGCCACTCAGAAAGTCAGCTTTGAGTGCTTCATTTCTCTATATCCTCTTTAGCTACAAGTAGAGCTAACTATAAATATATTTTTTCTTCCTATAGGTGTCACTTTCCTAAGAGCTTTAAGCCTACTTTATCAGTTCAGTTACAAGTTAATTAAGTACTATACACACACACAGTACAAATATATAAGGCACAATTATGCTTTACATGGTATAAATACACACATACATGATACAAATACATATATATACACACACACATAAGTAAATACCACCCATACATGCTGGATATTGAAAGTTAGCTTTAGCTTTCTCAAGCTCCCTTTTATCTTCCTTCTAATTGGAGAGACTGGAAAACCTAAAGCTAAATATTTAGACTTCCCTGAATCTAAGATTCTTAATGCGAATCTAAGGTTCTTGATGCAAACAAGATTCTTGAATGCACCTTCGTGAAATATGGGAGACAAAGAAGGATCAAAGAATCGGTCTGTTCCTTTTTGGTTCTTTCTGCTGTCAAGCAATGCATGGAAATGGGAGTTACTTTCAGCAGCAATGACCAAGGCTCTGTTCACAAGCTGTCCAGGTGTTAAGAAATGGTTGGGTCAGCTTCTTCTGGCTTTGTGATCTCTGGATCACAGCTGTAGGTCCATTCTGCAGATTCCTGGGGGATGAGAAGAAGTTGTCCACAGCAGCAGCTTCATTACAGACCTGCTTTATTAGAGATGACTAACCTTGGGATCAAAGTTATGGGCTGTGTTCTCGAACTTATACCACCATTTATAGCGTTAGAGGTGCTGGCTGCAAGTAAATTATGAACTCTTCTGGAAGTCATTCCTGGAGGCCCATCTTAGAACCCACTTCTTCCTCCCTTCTCATAACTTATGAGCATAAAATTTCATGTGTTAAATTAAAGGCATAGAATGTTTCCCATTCCTTGCACTGAACCCTGACTGATGTAACTGTGTGACATTTTATGTAATTTTTCAGTGTATTCAACTGTTCTCTAATTCACTGGGCTATAACTGTTACATCCGGTGCAACTCCGTACAAATCTGCTCACAATCTCCCTCAGGATAAGTTGTCCCCTCCAAAGCCCTACAACCAGTTTTCTGTCGTTGTCTAAGGAATTCTAGGGACATCTTTGTCAAAGAGCTTCCTCTCCCACATCTTTCTAATTTCAGTTTAGACTCTCTCGCTTTTTGCTGCATTCCCACTTACAGCCCCTCTCAGTCTCAACCCTGATACCACTTTTACACTCAAGGTATTTAATGATGCATATTTTCTGCAATATTGATGAGGTTTGAGTTTTTCTCTTTTATCTTGGGTAAACAGAAATTTTACAATAAATCCCTCTGCTTTGGGCTTATGGAAAAAAGAATAGCCATAACAATAACAAAGTAGCAAAAACAAAGTCATTCTATATGATCTCCATTCCCTTTGTGGGAGAAAATAACCAATCAAAAAGGTGAATCAATAATTCAGAATTAGATCCAGGATGATTTTTTTTTTAAGTCTGCATTTCTTGCTGCTTTCCTCTTCTCTCCTTGGAAGGTCACTGGTGATTTTCCTACAAATGTTATCCTTCCTTCTACTGCTGGCAAGACTCACAGAGACAGAGCCTGTCAACCCTGTGAGCTAAGACCCTTATGACAGACTATAGGAGAGAAAAGCCTCTGCTGCCGCCGGGACCACAAAGCAGACGGAATCAAGACTAAATGCTACCTCTACAACAGAGTGAGAGAAGCGTCTCCAAGGAGCAGTGGTGGAGTGGAAATATGTTATGGCTACTGGAAACCTTTGTGATAGTCATCCATTGTTTCATAGTGAGGCAATATATCCATTTCTTGGGGAACTGCCTCTTATTCACTCCATGCTGCCTGGTAACTATCACTGACAATATTCCACCACGTGCCACTTACAAGGTGGTTTTTGATTCAAGCTAGTCCAATCCTCCTCTCCCTTCCAGGTGTGTGAAAACTGAATAGAGACCCACAGGAACCGAAGACACTGGGACTGAGACATCCACTGTCAGACCCTCCAGGATGGCCTGGGCTCCTCTGCTTGCCTCTCATCCTCACACTTAGTTGTTTTTGTGAACATTTTTTTTTTAATTTTGTGAGCTCTCTAGTACTATTTTTTTTTTTTTTTTTTTTTTTGCGGTACGCGGGCCTCTCACTGCTGTGGCCTCTCCCGCTGCAGAGCACAGGCTCCGGACGCGCAGGCTCAGCGGCCATGGCTCACGGGCCCAGCCGCTCCGCGGCATGTGGGATCTTCCCGGACTGGGGCACGAACCCGTGTCCCCCACATCGGCAGGTGGACTCTCAACCACTGCGCCACCAGGGAAGCCCCTCTAGTACATTTTAATAAGCCCCCTTTATTAAAATGTTTGAGACTGAATTTTGTTTCATTTTAACTAGAGAACCCTAACCAATCTTCCTCTCCCCTAATCCATCACTCCCTGTCTCTCTCCTTGTCATTACATATGGTCCAACTGACTCTTCACAGGCAGTAAAATCCAGCTTCCCATTGCTGGGCAAAAGCATCCCATCATTTATTCATTCAACAAACACAGATTAAGATTTCACTAAATGAGACATGCTAGAAATACAAAGATGGCAGCTTATACTCTAGCAAGTGATAATGCAATACAGAGTAAAATTTAGAGAAAGAATTATCAGAAGAAACAACATCTGAACTCTTGAAAAGAGTTTAGACATTTTATGAAATACAAGGGAAGGAAGGAATGTACTCCAGACAAAAAAAAATCTGGCAAAAGCAGGAAGGAGTCTAGCCTTTGAGCTCAAACGACTAAACGACTGTGTTAAACTAGAACCCAGATTCAAACTGGAAAGTGATGGAAAATTGGACTGGAATGGGAAAAGGAGCCAGATTAGCAAAACCAGATTATGTGCTCAGAATACAATGGAAAGATAAGAACGTACAGATACCACTAGTTGCCCTCTCCCCCTATTTCTCCTCCCTCCTCACAGTGTCAGCACTCACAGTTTTAAACTGGACTCATCAATGCATAGAACGAAGAATGCATTTGCCAGCTTCTCTTAATAGTTAGATATGTACACGTGACTAAATTCTGGCCAATGCGAAGTGAGCAAATTACTGTCTGCAATATGGGGGTCGTACTCTTTAGGAAGGAGCTTGCCCTCTCCTTCCCCACTTCCCCTCCCTACTGGGAATATAAACATAGTGATGGTGAGGCAACTTGGACCATGCTGATGAGAGCAGCACCTTGAGGATGGGGAGCAAATAGACTGAAGTTTCCTGGGTCTCCAGCTTCATGGAGCTTCCACACATGCCCTGGAATAATTACACTTCATCTATTACACAGAAACAAATATCAACTTTAACCCAGTTTAAGCAATGTACAGCGGACACCTGTCACAGCAGGTGAATCAGTAACATAACTGTAACAAGAGGACTTAAGGATAGAAAATAAAGACATAACAATTAAATTTATGCTTTAGAACAGGAGTTAGCAAACTATGGCCTGCAAGCAAAAGTCAGCCCATTTCATGTTTCTATATGACACATGAGCAAGATGTTTTTTACATTTTTTTTTATTTTTATTTTTTATTTTTTTGCGGTATGTGGGCCACTCACTGTTGTGGCCTCTCCCGTTGTGGAGAACAGGCTCCGGACATGCAGGCTCAGCGGCCATGGCTCACGGGCCCAGCCGCTCCGTGGCATGTGGGATCTTCCCAGACCGGGGCATGAACACGTGTCCCCTGCATCGGCAGGCGGACTCTCAACCACTGCGCCACCAGGGAAGCCCTGTTTTTTACATTTTAAAATTGCTAAAAAGAAACAAAAGAAGAATAATATCTTATGATATGTGAAAATTATATAAAGTTTAAGGCCCATATAAACGTTGTATGGGAACACAGCCATGTTCATTCATTTATGTATTGTCTATTGCTGCTTTCACATTACATCAACGTGGTTGAAGAATTGGAAGAGAGATCACATGGCCCACAGTCTAAAATATTTACTGCCTGGTCCTTTACAGAAAGAGTTGCCAATTCCTGCTTTAGATGATCACCTCAATGGATGCACCAAATTTCCTGAAGAATGAAGAGAATAAAAGCAAACAAGAGCAAATCAGAAGGAAGAGTGGTTCAGGATGGCAGAGTACAAGGACGTGTGCTCACTCCCTCTTGTGAGAGCACCAGAATCACAACTAACTGATGAACAATCATCGACAGGAAGACACTGGAACTCACCAAAGAAGACACCCCACATCCAAAGACAAAGGAGAAGCCGCAATGAGATGGTAGGAGGGGTGCAATCACAATAAAATCAAATCCCATAACCACTGGGTGGGTGACTCACAAACAGGAGAACAATTATACCACAGAAGTCCACCCACTGGAGTGAAGGTTCTGAGCCCCATGTCAGGCATCCCAACCTGGAGGTCTGGCAACCGGAGAGGGAATTCTCAGAAAATCAGACTTTGAAGGCTAGTGGGATTTGATTGCAGGACATTGACAGGACTAGGGGAAACAGAGACTCCACACTTGGAGGGCACACACAAAGTAGTGTGCGCACCAGGACCCAGGGGGAAGGAGCAGTGACTCCATAGGAGACTCAACCAGACTTACCTCCTAGTGTTGGAGGGTCTCCTACAGAGGCAAGGGGTGATTGTGGTTCACCTTGGGGACAAGGACACTGGCAGCAGAGGTTCTGGGAAGTACTCCTTGGAGTGAGCTCTCCCTGAGTTCACCATTAGCCCCACCAAAGAGCCTGTAGGCTCCAGTGTTGCGTAGCCTCAGGCCAAACAACCAACAGGGAGGGAACTCAGCCTAACCCATTAGCAGACAAGTGGATTAAAGTTTTACTGAGCTCAGCCCAACAGAGCAACACCCAGCTCTACCCACCACCAGTCCCTACCATCAGGAAGCTGGCACAAGCCTCTTAGATAGCCTCATCCACAAGAGGACAGACAGCAGAAGCAAGAAGAACTATAATCCTGCAGCCTGTAGAATGAAAACCACATTCACAGAAACCACATACATAGACAAAATGAAAAGGCAGACGACTATGTACCAGATGAAGGGACAAGATAAAGCCCCAGAGAAGCAATAAATGAACTGGAGATAGGCAACCTTCCAGAAAAAAAATTCAGAATAATGATAGTGAAGATGATCCAGGACCTCGGAAATAGAATGGAGGCAAAGATCAAGAAGACGCAAGAAATGTTTAACAAAGACCTAGAAGAATTAAAGAACAAACAAACAGAGATGAACAATACAATAACTGAAATGAAAACTACACTAGAAGGAATCAATAACAGAATAACTGAGGCAGAAGAACAGATAAGTGAACTGGAAGACAGAATGGTAGAAATTACTGCCCCAGAACAGAATAAAGAAAAAAGAATGAAAAGAAATGAAGACAGCATACGAGACCTCTGGGACAACATTAAACACACCACATTCGCATTATAAGGGTCCCAGAAGGAGAAGAGAGAGAGAAAGGACCTGAGAAAATATTTGAAGAGATTATAGTCAAAAACTTCCTTAACATGGGAAAGGAAATAGCCACCCAACCCCAGGAAGTGCAGAGAGTCCCACGCAGGATAAACCCAAGGAGAAACACTCCAAGACACATAGTAATCAAACTGACAAAAATTAAAGACAAAGAAAAATTACTGAAAGCAACGAGGGAAAAATGACAAATAACATACAAGGGAACTCCCATAAGGTTAACAGATGATTTCTAAGCAGAAACTCTACAAGCCAGAAGGCAGTGGCACGATATATTTAAAGTCATGAAAGGGAAGAACCTGCAACCAAGATTACTCTACCCAGCAAGGATCTCATTCAGATTCAACAGAGAAATCAAAAGCTTTACGGACAAGCAAAAGCTAAGAGAATTCAGCACCACCAGACCAGCTCTATAACAAATGCTAAAGAAAATTCACTAAGTGGGAAACACAACAGAAGAAAAGAACCTACAAAAACAAACCCAAAACAATTAAGAAAATGGTAATAGGAACATACATATCAATAATTACCTTAAATGTGAATGGATTAAATGCTCCAACCAAAAGACAAAGGCTCGCTGAATGGATACAAAAACAAGACCCATATATATGCTCTCTACAAGAGACCCACTTCAGACTTAGGGATGCATACAGACTGAAAGTGAGGGGGTGGAAAAAAGATATTCCATGCAAATGGAAATCAAAAGAAAGGTGGAGGGCCTCCCTGGTGGCGCAGTGGTTGAGAGTCCGCCTGCCGATGCAGGGGATACGGGTTCGTGCCCCGGTCTGGAAGGATCCCATATGCCGCGGAGCGGCTGGGCCCGTGAGCCATGGCCGCTGGGCCTGCGCATCCGGAGCCTGTGCTCCGCAACGGGAGAGGCCACAACAGTGAGAGGCCCGCATACCGCAAAAAAAAAAAAAAAAAGAAAGGTGGAGTAGCAATTCTCATATCAGATAAAATAGGCTTTAATATAAAGAATGTTACAAGAGACAAGGAAGGATACTACGTAATGATCAAGGGATCAATCCAAGAAGAAGATATAACAATTATAAATATATATGCACCCAACACAGAAGCACCTCAATACATAAGGCAAATGCTAACACGTATAAAAGAGGAAATCGACAGTAACACAATAATAGTGAGGGACTTCGTAACACCTCACTTACACCAATGGACAGATCACCCAGACAGAAAATTAATAAGGAAACACAAGCTTTAAATGACACAATAGACCAGATAGATTTAATTGATATTTATAGGACATTCCATCTGAAAACAGCAGATTGCACTTTCTTCTCAAGTGCACATGGAACATTCTCCAGGATAGAGCACATCTTGGGTCACAAATCAAGCCTCAGTAAATTTAAGAAAATTGAAACCATATCAAGCATCTTTTCCAACCACAACACTATGAGATTAGAAATCAGTTACAGGAAAAAAAACATAAAAAATGCAAACACATGGAGGTTAAACAATACGTTACTAAATAACCAAGAGATCACTGAAGAAATCAAAGAGGAAATCAAAAAATACCTAGAGACAAAGGACAACGAAAACAGGACAATCCAAAGCCTATGGGATGCAGCAAAAGCAGTCCTAAGAGCGCAATCCTACCTCAAGAAACAAGAAAAATCTCAAATAAACAATCTACCCTTACACCTGAAGGAACTAGAGAAAGAAGAACAAACAAAACCCAAAGTTAGTAGAAGGTAAGAAATCATAATGATCAGAGGAGAAATAAATGAAATAGAAACAAAGAAAACAATAGCAAAGATCAATAAGACTAAAAGCTGGCTCTCTGAGAAGATAAACAAAATTGATAAACCTTTAGCCACACTTATCAAGAAAAAAAGGGAGAGGACTCAAATCAATAAAATTAGAAATGAGGGACTACCCTGGTGGCATAGTGCTTGAGAATCTGCCTGACAATGCAGGGGACACAGGTTCAAGCCCTGGTGTGGGAAGATCCCACATGCTGCTGAGCAACTAAGCCCATGAGCCACAAATACTGAGCCTGCACTCTAGAGCCTGAGAGCCACAACTACTGAGCCCATGTGCCACAACTACTGAAGCCTGCGTGTCTAGAGCCCGTGCTCCGCAACAAGAGTAGTCACCACAATGAGAAGTCCACATACCCCAATGAAGAGTAGCCCCTGCTCGCCACAACTAGAGAAAGCCCGCATGCAGCAACGAAGACCCAACACAGCCATAAATAAATAAATAAAATAAAAATAAACACCGTGACAATCCTATGAGGCAACGATTGCAACCCCTTTTTGCAGAAGACAACAGAGGGTCTCAGAGGTCCAAAGCCACAGAGTTCCTAAATGGTAAAGTTGGGATTTGAACCCAGGTTTTTCTGACTGTGCTTAAGGAAGAAAAGCCAGCACTCAGGCCAGGCAGCAGAGTCAGACCCAGCCACGTGTGACTGGTGCTGGACTGCGAGCATTTGTGGTAGCACCAAGCACAGGAGATATCAGATGCTAAAGAGAGGGGTTTGTCAGACCCCTGGTAGGAGGCATACTTTTTCACAGTTGGAGGCTGACAGGTGGCTGCATGGCAGCAAGATCACATGGAAACCACGGACCAGAGAGTGCGGGTGAAGAGGGGTCTTGGACAGAGCTGCTGGGGCACCCAACCTGCCCTGCGGGGGACTGCTTCTCACCCTAGATACAGAGGGGCTTCCTTGGGACCCTCACAGAGCTTGAGGTGTGCCCCCTGAGTGCCACAGGGATGGCACACTGGCTGGTGTCTGCCTCAAGCCCTGTATCAGCTGCGTCACACTTTGTCCCTAGCTCAGCAAAGGGAGTGTGTCTCCCAGGGGACAAGGTGGGCCAGGGCCAAGCGAGCCAGCCTGGGGATTCTCTTAGATTCATGGGCTACCAGGAGGGGCAAGCAGCCCAGGGAGGAGGACGGGGGTGGACCGTGGATTCCTGAGGCTCAGTAGCAGAAGGGAGAGCCACAGGACCCTGGATGGGGGCCCCGGAGTAGCCACGAAAGTGCCCAAGAGAGGACACTTCACACCCTTCAAGCACCCAGAGATAGGGCCCGTGTCCGCAACTCCTGACGAGCAGGACTTCCCTGCCCCTTCCCACTCCTCCTGTCCCCTGCCTCCACCGGGCTGACACGTGGGGACGCTCGAAGAGGGGATCTGAGGAGAGAAAGAGGGAAGAGGGCCCTCATCCCTTACTCTTACCCCAGGGCGCCAGGAATAAGCTCAGTGTGAATCAGTTCTGAATCTTGGCTGTGACTCGGGTTTGGAGACTTGAAGAACTCATTTGCGATGGTAAGTGACCGCAGGGCTCTGCCTTGCTCAGAATGGCTGGAGCAGCTCGAGGCCCGGAGGAATCTCTGCACACCAAGAGATCTGGGCTGCAGGAGAATCACAAAGTTGCTTTTGGATAATTCTGTGCATCCTGGTGCAGCTTAGGCCCAGACAGGCAACGGGAGGAAAGCATTGCAAGGAGCCTGGCGTGTTTTCTGCAGGAGGGACAGATTGGTGGCAGAAGGGAGAAGGGGCTGGAGGTGGCTGCTGTTTCTGATGCAGGTCTGAAAGCAAAGGAGGGAGCAGGAGATGCAGGGAGAATTTGAAGGTCGAGTTCAGGGGGAGTTTTTCTAGATGGGAGAACTGTGAGCCTGTGTCAGTGTGGATGGTATGGGACCTGGGTGGGGGGTAGGGGTGCACCCCTGTTGGGTGAGGTCCATGGTGAGTGGGAGGAGGCTGGGAGCAGAGCCAGCCAGAGGAGGACTGGGAACCCGGTGCAGCAGGGCGTCTGGGAGGGCTCCACTCCCCAGGGCCACCACCCCACTCCCACACAACTGCAAGCACACAGAAGCTTGAACTGGGTAGCGTGGGCTATGCCCCCAGGCCCAGCCCACTCCTACTTTGCAGGAGATGGTCTTTTCAGGGATGGTACATCCTCCATCCCTCACTTATTGGCAGCTCCAGGGACTGCTAGGAAGCCTACTAACTACTAACTAAGCCCATGAGGCACAACTACTAAGCCAGCGCTCTAGAGCCCGCAAGCCACAACTACTGAGCCTGCGTGCCACAACTACTGAAGGCCGCACTCCTAGAGCCTGTGCTCCGCAACAAGAGAAGCCACCACAATGAGAAGTCCACTCACTGCAATGAGGAGGAGCCACCACTCACTGAAACTAGAGAAAGCCCAGGTGCAGCAACAAAGACCCAATGCAGAAAACAATAAATAAATAAAATAAATATTTTTTTTAAAAAATACAATGAAAAAGGAGATGTTACAATGGACACTGCAGAAATACAAAGCATCATAAGAGACTTCTACAAGCAACTCTATGCCAATAAAATGGACAACCTGGAAGAAACGGACAAATTCATAGAAAGGTATAACCTTCCAAGACTGAACCAGGAAGAAACAAAAAATATGAACAGACCAATCACAAGTAATGAAATTGAAACTGTGAGTAAAAATCTTCCAACAAACAAAAGTCCAGGACCAGATGGCTTCACAGGTGAATTCTATGAAACATTTAGAGAAGAGCTAACACCCATCCTTCTCAAACTCTTTGAAAAATTGCAGAGGAAGGAACACTCCCAAACTCATTCTAGGAGGCCACCATCACCCTGATACCAAAACCAGACAAAGATACTACAAAAAAAGAACATTACAAACCAGTATCACTCATGAATATAGATTCAAAACTCCTCCACAAAATACTAGCAAACAGAATCCAACAACACGTTAAAAGGGTCATACACCATGATCAAGTGGGATTTATCCCAGGAATGCAAGGATTCTTCAATATACACAAATCAATCAATGTGATACACGATATTAACAAATTGAAGAATAAAAACCATATGATCATCTCAATAGATGCAGAAAAAGCTTTTGACAAAATTCAACACCCATTTATGCTAAAAATCCTCCAGAAAGTAGGCATAGAGGGAACTTTCCTCAACATAATAAAGGACATATATGACAAACACACAGCCAACATCGTCCTCAATGGTGAAAAACTGAAACCATTTCCACTAAGATCAGGAACAAGACAAGGATGTCCACTCTCACCACTATTATTCAACATAGTTTTGGAAGTCCTAGCCACAGCAATCAGAGAAGAAAAAGAAATAAAAGGAATACTAATTGAAAAAGAAGAAGTAAAACTATCAGTGTTTGCAGATGACATGATACTATACATAAAGAATCCTCAAGATGCCACCAGAAAACTACTAGAGCTAATCAATGAATTTGGTAGAGTTGCAGGATATAAAATTAATGCACAGAAATCTCTTGCATTCCTATACACTAACAAAGAAATATCAGAAAGACAAAGTAAGGAAACAATCCCATTCACCACTGCAACAAAAATAATAAAATGCCTAGGGGGCTTCCCTAGTGGTGCAGTGGTTGAGAGTCCGCCTGCTGATGCAGGGGACACAGGTTTGTGCCCCGGTCCGGGAAGATCCCATGTGCTGTGGAGCGGCTGGGCCCGTGAGCCATGGCTGCTGAGCCTGCGCGTCTGGAGCCTGTGCTCCGCAGCGGGAGAGGCCACAACAGTGAGAGGCCCGCGTACCACAAAAAAATAAATAAATAAAATAAATAAATAAATAAATAAATAATAAAATGCCTAGGAATAAACCTACCTAAGGAGGTAAAAGACCTGTATGCAGAAAACTATAAGACACTGATGAAAGAAATCAAAGATGACACAAACAGATGGAGATATGTACCATGTTCTTGGATTGGAAGAATCAATATTGTGAAAATGACTATACTACCCAAAGCAATCTACAGATTCAATGCAATCCTTACTAAACTACCAATGACATTTTTTACAGAACTAGAACAAAATATCTTAAAACCTGTATGGAGACACAGAAGATCCCGAATAGCCAAAGCAATCTTGAGGGGAAAAAATGGAGCTGGAGGAATCAGACGCCCTGACTTCAGACTATACTACAAAGCTACAGTAGCCAAGACAATATGGTACTAGCACAAAAGCAGAAATAGCGATCAATGGAACAAGATAGAAAGCTCAGAGATAAACCCACACAGCTATGGTCAACTGATCTATGACAAAGGAGGAAAAGATATACAATGGAGAAAAGACAGTCTCTTCAATAAGTGGTGCTAGGAAAACTGAACAGCTACATGTAAAAGAATGAAATTAGAACACTTCCTAACACCATACACAAAAATAAACTCAAAATGGATTAAAGACATAAATGTAAGACTGGACACTATAAAACTCTTAGAGGAAAACATAGGAAGAATACTCTTTGACATAAATCACAGTTAGATCTTTTTTGACCCATCTCCTAGAGAAATGGAAATAAAAACAAAAATAAACAAATGGGGCCTAATGAAACGTAAATGCTTTTGCACAGCAAAGGAAACTATAAACAAGATGAAAAGACAACCTTCAGAATGAGAGAAAATATTTGCAAATGAATCAATGGACAAAGGATTAATCTCCAAAATATATAAACAGCTCATGCAGCTCAATATTAAAAAAACAAACAACCCAATCCAAACATGGGCAGAAGACCTAAATAGACATTTCTCCAAAGAAGACATACAGATGGCCAAGAGGCACATGAAAAGATGCTCAACATAACTAATATTAGAGAAATGCAAATCAAAACTACAATGAGATATCACCTCACACCAGTCAGAATGGCCATCATCAAAAAATCTACAAACAACAAATGCTGGAGAGGCTGTGGGGGAAAGGGAACCCTCTTGCACTGTTGGTGGGAATGTAAACTGATACAGCCACTATGAAGAACAGTATGGAGGTTCCTTAAAACCTAAAAATAGAATTACCATATGACCCAGCAATCCCACTACTGGGCATATACACTGAGAAAACCATAATTCAAAAAGAGTCACGTACCACAATGTTCATTGCAGCACTATTTACAATAGCCAGGACATAGAAGCAACCTAAATGTCCATCGACAGATGAATGGATAAAGAAGATGTGGTACATATATACAATGGAATATTACTCAGCCATAAAAAAGAATGAAATCGGGTCATTTGTAGAGATGTGGATGGACCTAGAGACTGTCATACAGAGTGAAGTAAGTCAGAAAAAGCAAAACAAATATCATATATTAATGCATATATGTGGAATCCAGAAAAATGGTACAGATGAACCAGTTTGCAAGGCAGAAATAGAGACACAGATGTATAGAACAAACATATGGATACAAAGTGGGGGAAGCAGGGGGGACGGGGTGGGATGAATTGGGGGATTAGGATTGATATATATACACTAATACGTATAAAGTAGATAACTAGGGCTTCCCTGGTGGCACAGTGGTTGGGAGTCCACCTGCCGATGCAGGGGACACGGGTTTGTGCCCCGGTCCGGGAAGATCCCACATGCTGTGGAGCAGCTGGGCCCGTGAGCCATGGCCGCTGAGCTTGTGCGTCCGGAGCCTGTGCTCCGCAACGGGAGAGGCCACAACAGTGAGAGGCCCGCGTACCGCAAAAAAAAAAAAAAAAAAAAAAAAAAAAAAAAAAGATAACTAGTAAGGACCTGCTGTATAAAAAAATAAATAAAATAAAATTGAAATTTTAAAAAAGTAACATAAAAAGAACAAAATAAGATATTTGAAATAAATCCAAAAATACTGGTAATCACAATCACAATCAGTTAAAAAAAAAAAAAGAACCAATCAGAAGGTTATCCAGTGGTCTACGTAAAAGAGATAAAGGGGCTAAACCAAATTATTTATCCCCAGTGGGGATAAACACAAAAGGGTATATTAAAGATCTATTTAGATAGTGAAATCAACACAATTAAGAAATTTCATCCCAATAGATGTATTGAGATCACAGTGGAATATGTCATTTTCCCAAATTTCTATGTACATGACAAATTACTAAAATAAAAACCTTTGCCCCATTTAAAGTTGATAACTGTCAAACCTCCTCAAGGGATCTGCCAGAGAAGCCCAAATTCATCACTATTACCCTCTCTAAGCTTTACCAACATTTGTTTTCACTCATCATATTTAAGTCCTCACTTGACCCTCAGCAGAAGTTTCTCCTGTCTGGTCTTAAGTGACAAGACGTCTAGAACATGTCTTCCTATCTCCTCTCACACAGTGAGCAAAACAGACACCATGTCATCTTCAGACAGCTTTCTCTGTACCCTATTTACTTCTGACTTTAAATTAACTGTTGTTCTCAGTTTCAAAATTTATACTCATTGCCATAAATACTTGATATTTATGGAAAACTGGAACCACATAAATATTAACATGCCACCATGCATGTATATTCTATAAATAATAGCTAAGTCATTACATAGATATTTTAATCAGTCAACTGAGATCAATCTGTAAAGTCTCATTTTAAGGCCTGCTAATCAATGAGTGACCAAAACAAAACACATGTACTTTCCCCTCTGCCGTTGTATAGAGCGCTGATGTTTGATTTACAACAGATGTGATCTGAAATAAGAAAGAGGCTGTATTTCAAATCCACCTGAGACGATGTATACATTGTTGCAGTTCATTCATCATTCATTCATTCATCAATTTAACAAGTATTTATCACATGCCTATTATGATCCAGTAGGGATGTCAGACACTGGGATACCAGACAGATAGGGCTTCTTTCCTTAGAGAGCATAGGAATTAGTGAAGGACCCAACCAACAGGCTGTCGCAACACCCTGTGGTGAACGCTGAGCTGTAAATGGGGCAATGGATACACAGAAAACAACCTAGCTCAGGTAGGGGGAGATGGGGGAAGGCTTCCTATTGGAAGTGATGTCCAAGCTGAGGCCTGGAGTGTGAGTAAGATTTATCCAAGAGAAAAAGGAAGAGTAGGAAAAAAGAACAGCATGTAGACAGACTGGGAAGAGAGGGTGTGAAAAAACAAATGGCCCCTTTGTACCATAGGCACAGTCAAAGTCTGCTATCAGGTGACACTAGCAACCTTCTCGTCCCCATTGTCTGAAAAGGCACTGCTTTGGAGATGTGCTCAGGACCGCAGGTGTTCCCCCTGCCCCTGACACTCCCTCCCCACCCCCGCTTCCAGATACACCACTGTTTTAGTCAAAGTGAAAGAAGCTCCGCCTGGCTGAAAATGAAAGTAAGAGGAGGGTATGCCAAGTAAAGCAATGACAAGGACGGCATGCAGAGGACCCAGTATTATTTAGGATTTCTGTTTCTTAGCCCTTGCCCTGCCTTACCACCAATCCATTTGACTGGTGAATCCCTGAAGTGTCCATTCCTGCTTATTGCTTGGTCGACAGTCCCCAACTGGCACTGGCACTAGAGACTACCATGCCAGGGCTACTCGGGTTGATGTGTAATCATGTGTGCATCTAATGTGCTGTCAGTTTTGACTTTTTCCTTGGAAGGGAGTTTAGGTAGAATGCTTTCTTTGTGAGACACATAGCTGGGCTCTAGCTTCTGGGCTCTTCCAAAACAACATGGAAAAACATGAAAGGGAATTCAAATCATTGCTTTTTTCAATCAGGAGGAAGCATTAATAGGAAACTAATCTAGTTCACCTAATTACATTTCCTAATTTACATCCAACTTGAAGGAAAAAAAACATGCATCATTGTTACAAATATTATTGTGTTTGACTTGTTTTTCCCCTATAACATTTGAATATTCTACTTCCCTTCCTCGGGTCTATGGTACAATGATTTGTATTGTTCCTGAGTGATGTTTTCCAAAACAGGTGGAGGAAGAAACATAAATTAAGAATTTCCTTACCAAAAATTTTAGAATAACAAAATGTTTAATGAAAATTGGTTCACATTGGCTGGCATCCTGGCAAGTTTAACTCAGAAAGCATCCACAGCATGGGAAATTGTACTGGTGACTTTTCGTTGAACTTTCTCAGCAGCCACCAATTAAATTCCATTTTCACTTGATGGATAAGTGAGCTCAGGCTTCAGTGAGTTGATGTGGAAAGAAACATAGCTTCCTTCTCTTAATAGCTTGAGACAACCTAGATGTAAGTAATCAAAACAAATATTCGTAGAACTTTCAAGCAGCTTCATCACTTGACAGTGCCTGGGCAACACACACTGGAGAGCACATACAGACGTAATTTTTCAAAAAAAGGAGTAACTAGTCTGTTTTCAATTATACCCCCATTGAGCCAACAGCTGAAAAGGGTGTAGGGGGAAGTACATAGGTGTTGTCAAGTCAGTAAAGAGAAGATTTGGAGTTATTTTATAACCACTGATCATACTGTAAAAATGAGAGTTTTGTCTTCATTACTTGATATATAAATAAATCACCTCTTCCATTTCTCTCCTGCTTCCAACACCAAACACTAGGTTTGGGTCAATGTGTGTCTCCCTAAAAATAAAAAAATACTATAAAGATATAACAAAGTAATTTATGTATATTTCACATAGTAATGCTGTGTTCTTATTTTCAGTTAAGTATTTTATATTATGACTTGAAATATCTGGTCAGGCTATAGATGTTAGTAAAGTTGCATCGATCAGTCTATTCATTGATATAGGAAATCATGCTTCCATAATTAAACTAGTCTAGATGAGGATAATAATTATAGGTATCAACTTTGATCTGAAAAAAGTTACAGAAGTTACAGGTATGCTGCACACACACACACACACAGAGTCACTGTGCCAGAATTGCTATATTTTAAAATAAAATAACTTACATTCTGAGAAAATAGCCTCTTTGACATCAGGAAAAATCAGGATTAAAAATCATTTTTATAAATTATTTTTAATAAATGTGTTTTCATTAATTTCAGGTACATTTGGCAAAACAGGACAGTTCTTTTCAGTCCAATTTAATTACGTAATTATGATCATAATTTTTTTCTTTTTTATAAGTTTATTTATTTTATTTTATTTTATTTTTGGCTGCGTTGGGTCTTCATTGCTGTGCGCAGGCTTTCCTCTGGTTGCGTCAAGTTCGGGCTACTCTTCGTTGTGGTGCACGGGCTTCTCATTGCGGTGGCTTCTCTTGTTGTGGAGCACGGGCTCTAGGCGCGTGGGCTTCAGTAGTTGTGGCACACGGGCTTAGCTGCCCTGCGGCATGTGGGAATCTTCCCGGACCAGGGCTCGAACCCGTGTCCCCTGCATTGGCAGGCAGATTCTTAACCACTGCCCCACCAGGGAAACCCCTATGATCATAATTTTATGTATTATTTGTAAACAGTTCTTCTAAGGTGATGAAAAATTTGTAATAAGAAGCATTTGGTTGAGGTCTTATTATGATGTTAATTTCTTTAAGAAATATATTTTCTAAAGATTGTAAAAAGGCCTTCTCTTTGTATGGGGATTTATTGTTTACAGACACTTTTACTTACATGTTCTCACTTATTCCTTAGGATAATGCTATGAGACATTTAAATTTTCCCTCCTTTTCACAGATGCAAAAAAACAGAGGCTCAGTAGAGTGAAGAAGCTAGCCCAAGGCCACACACACAGAAGAAGTGACAAAGTCAATATACAAACCCATTTCTTCTTACTCTACAGCTCTTTCACTAATGAAACAAAGTATTAGCCCAGCTGGCAACCAAATTACCACTATTTCTTCATTAGTGGAATGAGGTAATGAGGTTTCACTTTATCATTCATAATTCAGAGATGCAACCCTAAGGCCTGTACAAAAATGGCATCTACCATTATGGTAACACATTACACTCACGGTAACACATTATACTCATTGGCCAGGATTCAGAAGGCAATTTTTACCTGTTATTTTTTTAGTTAAGTATCTTATGATTTGAAATATCTGGTTGGTTTACAAAATATTTCGAGCCCTCGAGACATTTTAGGAAAATTCAATTCACTGACCTTCTTTTCTAATGACTTCTTCCACATCCACCGCCACCATTCACTCTTCTGTGATCGCGGAAGCTGTGACTCAGAACAAGACATCCTGCTCTTTGGCACAACTTTCCTGTTCGGCAATTTCTGCCATGACCCTTTAGCCTTGTCAGGCCCTGAAGTCCATGATAATGGGAAAAATACCAACCCTGATGTACCTAACCGCCTGCTTTTTCTATGTCTCCCTCCATGGATATGAGCATCACTGGAGAAAGTCACTCAGCAGAACAACTGGCACCACTCTAAGTTCAAGGTTATTGGTTATCATCCTCAAATTGACTCTCAACACCACCTGGAATCCATTCTGGATTCTATAGTCTATTCACTCTCCCACCTTCAGGACTAGTGGAAACCTTCTCCACTCTTCAGTAAACCAACATCCCCAATTTCCCCTCACCTTTGGCCTTAGAAGATGACCTCTATTTTATTCCTTTGAGAGAAAGTAAAATCTACTGAAAGGAAACCTTTCTACCTCCCTCTGTCAAATGTACACGGTAGATATATCTGCACTCACGCTTTATTCTTTCCATCAACAAATGTTTGTAGAATGCCTACCATACTCCACGTATTGTCCTGAAAACCAGAGCTAAAGCTGGGAACAGGACAAAGACATTCTGTCCCATGGAGTTACCTACCAGTGACTAAGTATATAAGATAATGGCAGAGAGTGAAAAGTGCTGCTGTAAGGAATAAGAGTAGGATGATGGCTTAGGCCATGATTGGGGATGGCAATAAAAGGTGGCAACATTAAGATATGGCACTCTGTGAGGAGGTGGCATTTTAGTTATGACTCAGATGACTAGAGTGAGTCAGTCATGGGAAGATCAAGAGAGAAAGCAAGAACCAAGGTCCTGAAGAGATGCGTTTAGTATATGTTCAAGGAACAACAACAAAAAAGCTCTGTATGACTTGAGCACAGTAAGCAAGGAAGAGGATGGTATGAGACAGGGTCCTCTACTTACCCCTTAAACTACAAGAGAGCTGCTCTGAACGCAGTCTTTCTATCTGGGCTCTCAAACCCACGCTCTTTGCCTTCCCAAGAATGCTCAAGTGCTGATATACTAGATCTGTCTCCTCTGTACTCTCTCTCAATCTGCTCTTTTCTATCAGCATTTAAATATGTTCATGACACGTTAAAACACATCCCGATCTTCTCCTCCAGATTCAGAGCCTATTCAAACTTCAAAAAAGAGTTGTAAATTCTTATCCTTTTCTTCCCCTCCCACTCATACCCCAATACCCTCCAGTATATTTCCATCCCAAGCCTTGACCAAAACAGCTTTCTCTAACGTCGAAAGTGATCTCCATTTCACTTGATCTCCTGACTACATATGACTCTGTTGACCTTGACCTTCTCCTTGAATTTTTCCATCCCTTTCCCTAAGGACTCTAATGACTCTCTTGGTTTTCCTTCTACCACCTGGCAAGCAGCTCAGTCTCCATCATCTTTACAAACACGTCATCCACCGTTCCCTTATCAGTGGTTCTCAAACTTGAGAGTGCATCAAAACCATCTGAAGACATGTTGCTGAGTCCCACTCCCAGAGTTTTTGATTCAGTAGGTTTATTTGCTTTTCCAGTAGATTCCCCGGTGATTCGAATACTTCTGGTCTGGGGACTATACTTTGGGAGCCACTCTATTAAATATAGTTCCTCAAGGATTAATATTAGCTATCTCCTCTTTTCACTTTCTACTCTATTGATAATTTCATGCAAAGCCATAGCTTCAATTATCAGCTTTATATTGGGTTAGCCAAAAGCTTCATTCGGTTTTAAGTAAAAATAAAAGACACATTTTTCATTTTCACCAAGAACTTTACTGAACAACGTATTCACTACCAGAGCGAACTTTTTGGCCAACCCAACATCAATGACACACAAATGTACATACCTCTTGTCTTAGATCCAGACCCAAATATCCAACTGGAGTCAAAAACCTCCACTTGCACCCAGCAAAATCACTCCCAACCTCCATGTATGCCTCAAAATGAACTTGTAATAAACCAGTTAGTTTTTCAAGGTTTCCTATCCAAGGAAATCATGCCTTGTCATCCTATTATGGAAGTCAGAATTTAAGAGTCATCCTCAAGACCTCCCTCTCACTTGCCACCCCTATATCTAAAACTTTATTAACTTCTATGGATTTTACCTTCTAAATCTCTCTCCATGAATTGTTCATGGCTCTGCATGTACTTCACTACCATCCTTGTCTAAACCTCCATTCTCTTTCCTGGGCTACTGGCTATAGCAATCTTCTTAACTTCTTCCAATATATTCTTCACATTTTATCCAGAGCCATCACTTCAAATGGCTTATATCATCCCTCTGCCTAATTTTCCCTTTGTTTCATGGAATAAAAAATTCTTGTGGCCTGCATGTTCTGGTGCCTGCCTATGTGTCTCCATCTCACTTCATATCTTATTCCTTGCACTCTGCCCATCAAACATCCTGGCTCTCGCGTTTCTTTTTTTTGTGTGTGTGGTACGCAGGCCTCTCACTGTTGCAGCCTCTCCCGTTGCGGAGCACAGGCTTCGGATGCGCAGGCTCAGCGGCCATGGCTCATGGGCCCAGCCGCTCCGCGGAATGTGGGATCTTCCCAGACCGGGGCACGAGCCCGTGTCCCCTGCATCGGCAGGCGGACTCTCAACCACTGTGCCACCAGGGAAGCCCGTGGCTCTCGCATTTCTTAAAGCACTATGCTTCTTCAGGCCACAGGCTCTTTGCACATTCTTTCCCTTCTAACAAGACTTCTATTGAACTCCTGAGTCATCACTCCTATTCCCTCATCACCCTCACCAGTCAAGGTCAGTGTCTTCTATTATATGCTTTCACAGTATCAGTTACCTTTACCAAAGCAATTTCACAGTTTGTAAATATATTTATTTATGTGACTGTTTCATTAAAATTTGTCTCCTTCTAAACTCCATGAGGTCAGGAACAGAGTCTGTATTTTCTCACCAGGACATCTCCAGGGCCTAATGAAAGTGACAGAAACAAGGTCCATGATAAATATATATTGAATGAATAAATAAATGAGACTGACTGTTTACTTTTTAAATAAGGTATTGACCCCTGTTTTCCTAGAGGGCTTTGTTCTGACCCTTAGGGGAACTTCTTCAGCATCAGAATTTCATTAGCTGCTATCAGCATCTTGGTTACTGTTATGCAAAAGCTACTAAGAGTGTATTCCTGAAGGCTGTATTTTGCTTAGACTCTCCTAGGAAATGTGAGTGTGTGCACACAGGCTGTGGGTATTTCATATTAACTGACCTCCTACTGTGTTGCTCAGAAAGCAACTTGTGGTTTGCTACCAGTCTAATTTTCTTACTAATATTGTATCACGACTTCCGAATCCTCAGTGGGTTTAGAGCAGCAGTTAGGGAATATAAGAAGTAAAAGTTGATTGTGTATGGAAAATTGGCCTGCATATGAGACAAACAGCTTTAGTTTCTTTACTGCATTTACTGTACTACAATTATCTGAAATCTCAACCTCAATGGATTGCAAGAAACTGCAGCAGCTTTAATCAATGCTTTTGCCACCACTCCTATTGATTATTGCAAATGCCTGTATGTCTTTCCAAATGTTGTCTTCTGAGGGTTCTGGGTACTTCAAAGAATCTCCACTGTTGCACTGCTCTCTTGCAGCTCATTAAACCTCGTATAATAAATGACCCCTCTGGCTCTTATTTCTCTATGCTTGACATCGTCGGGACCCATGCTGGTTTCAGATCTCATCCTGCCCCTTGTTTGGAGAATCTGTGCTTTTCTGCAGTTTAGCCTTTGCATTTCTAGTGATTAATTCAAATGTCTTTCGCAACCACATTGTTTAGGCGCTACGTGGTGCAAGCTTCTTGCATGTGCTATACTCAGAACACCATTCTAAGATTTGCCAAGTCAAACCATCAATTTGCACATAAAAATTCAGTTGTGTTTTGACCCTACGTTTTGAAAAAGCAAATTCCAGCACTGCTTTAAGACATCTCTCTGGTCTTTTTTTTTTAGCTTCTTGCTGACATGTTTAGGAAGAATATATGAGAATAGATGCATTATTTAAATTTCCAGGTTGTCTATAGCAACCCGTTTTCAGTCTAATTAGGACCAATAGGTTGCGAAATGCCTAAAGCAAATCCATTAACGCTTAACTACTTCTCTTCTGGATCTATACTACACTGACTGACAGAAGATCCAAGCATCACATTTTTCAGGAGGGCTAATGACTTGATAATGTATTCATTGTGTCAGATGTCAGGCATACAGGAGGACTGTGAGAACTACAAAGAAGAAAAGAAGAAACAGCATTTGCTAATGTCTTCGTCCCTTCTGTCCCCATGGTAGCGTCACTGGCAGAGCAATCTCCAGTTCATGTAGGTGGTGACAGAGGAGGGACCTTCAGGATGAAGGGCACCTTTGCAATGATTTCTGTCTAGATTATAGTCATAAGGATTCTTGTTCACCAGCTTAATGTGTCAGTGGGGGTGTGTGTCAGCCTAAGCTTTGTGTTTGTCAGCTACATCCTCATCTTGTGTGGCTAGGTAGTCATGAGCCCCCAGGGAAAGAAAGGAAGTGACTGCATTTATTCTCAGTGCTCCCAGTGGTCAGGTAAGGTGTTTTCGTGCTATGGTATACGGCAAGGTGGGTGACGTTTAATGAATGAATAAGGTGACCTTTTAGAAGAGTCAGTGCTGCTTCTCAGATGAGTCAGTGACAGAGTCAATTGTTATAAGAACCAAGAGGGACTATGAGAGGAGGAGGCAAGGGGGTAGGGCAGCTACCCAGCTGCTCAAAGAGCTAGAAGGAAAGGTCTCTTTCTCCCTCTCTCCCCCCTCATCTCTGTCTCTGTCTCTTTCTCTCTCTGTCACACACACACACACACACACACACACACACACACACCTCCTTTTCCTGTGCATTACTAGAATTTAGTGGTGCTATTCAATTTAATCACCTTTAAATGAGAAATTATAAATCAATAACAATTATGAGCTATAACTACAAAGTAACATGGCTGACTTTTTAACAAACATAACAGACTTTTTACATTACATAAACAGGTTTTGTCCTTTTTAAGAAAGGAAGCTATAGGTTTATTTCAAGGATTTTATTGGCCAGTCTTTTGCAACTCTTATTTTGGAATGGCCTTTGAAATCTGTGACATATTCCTTTGCATATCGTCCAGGGGAGCAAAGCTGCATCTCTTCAGGGTGTATCTAAATTGTGAAAGTAAACAAAAGGCATTCAGAGCCAAGTTCAGTGATTAAAAGTATATGTCCAAACCGGGTGATATAATGCGGGCTGTGAAGCGAGGTGCAGTTCTAGAGTAAAGCATCCCTGATTGTCCTGCGCAGGCTCCTCTGCTTGTCTCCTGCCCACACCCCCAGCACACCTATGAACCTACTGGTGCTCATTATTATCTAGTAATACTAGACAACTTAGCTTGTTTGAGGTCAGCAGTATTTTTCAACTTTATGTCAATCTCTACCCTATTCCCAATTTATAGATCTTGAATCCAGAACTTGATTCTACTTCTGGCTCTTTTAACTGGGTATTAGCAATGATTTCCCCACTGCTTAAGCTACTAATTGTCCAAATAAAGTCTGACTTAAATTTTTCTCTTGCCTTTGGATGCTGTGTGTTTGCTGACAAAAGACTCCCTACTCTACCTTGCTCCCCTGGAAACCCCAACTCTAACATGAGCCATGTAGTCCACAAGCTTAGAATTCCACTGCTGTGAACACAATTTCAAAATATGTGTTTCGGGCTTCCCTGGTGGTGCAGTGGTTCAGAGTCCGCCTGCCGATGCAGGGGGCACGGGTTCGTGCCCTGGTCCGGGAAGATCCCACATGCCGCGGAGCGGCTGGGCCCGTGAGCCATGGCCGCTGAGCCTGCGCGTCCGGAGCCTGTGCTCCGCAACGGGAGAGGCCACAACAGTGAGAGGCCCGCGTACCGCAAAAAACAAAACAAAACAAAAGAAAAAACAAAATATGTGTTTCATTAAAAATAGAACTACCATACGACCCAGCAATCCCACTACTGGGCATATACCCTGAGAAAACCATAATTCAAAAAGAGTCATGTACCAAAATGTTCATTGCAGCTCTATTTACAGTAGCCAGGACATGGAGCAACCTAAGTGCCCATCAACAGATGAATAGATAAAGAAGATGTGGCACATATATACAATGGAATATTACTCAGCCGTAAAAGGAAACAAAATTGAGTTATTTGTAGTGAGGTGGATGGACCCAGAGTCTGTCCTACAGAGTGAAGTAAGTCAGAAAGAGAAAAACAAATACCATAGGCTAATACATACATATGGAATCTAAAAAAAAAAAAATGGTTCTGATGAACCTAGGGGCAAGACAGGAATAAAGACACAGATGTAGAGAATGGACTTGAGGACATGGGGAGGGGGAAGGGTAAGCCGGGGTGAAGTGAGAGAGTGGCATGGACATATATACACTACCAAATGTAAAACAGATAGCTAGTGGGAAGCAGCCGCATAGCACAGGGAGATCAGCTCGGTGCTTTGTGACCACCTAGAGGGGTGGGATAGGGAGGGTGGGAGGGAGACTCAAGAGGGAGGAGGTATGGGGATATATGTATGCGTACAGCTGATTCACTCTGTTACAGAGCAGAAACTGACACAACATTGTAAAGCAATTATACTCCAATAAAGAGGTAAAAGAATTTTAATCATGATACTGATAAAGAAAGGGGTAATTATATGAATAAATATATTTCTGCTTTTTAACAACAAAAAAGTGTGTTTCAGAGCTATTTTAACTACTGGTGCTGCTATTGGAATAAGGATAGAATAAGCATAAGACCTTCCAAGGTGACTACTTTTCAAATAATACTTGAATGTGTACATTCAGACATGAGCGCTTTATTTTTTTCTCCAACTTTTTATTATGGAAGATTTTAAATGCTTTTGCCCAGCTTCAACAGCTTTCTCGTCTTCTTATTTCATCAACCTCCTTCCAAATTTTTTCTAGAGTATTTTAAAGAAAAGTCCAGGTATCATATCATTTCTCCTAGAAATATGTCAGTATTTCTATCAGTATGTCAGTATTTATGTCAAACTGATAAGGGAGTTTTAGAAAACAAAATCACTGTCCTATTATTAAACTCAATAAAATTACTGAAATTTTTTAATACTGTCTATATTCTAATTCATGTTTAATTTCCCAATTATCTCAAAAACGTCCTTTTAGACCTGGTGTTTGAATCAGGATGCAAACAAGGTCTATACATCGTATGTAATGTGTCTCTGAAGACTCTTTTAATAGGTATTTTTGCTATAAGTAATCACATACATATAATCTTATACATTACTGTTATCAACTTACCTTCCATAGCTAAATTATAAAGAGCTAATTTGTTTATTTATATATAAGTATGAATTGCTTGTTTTCATTGAGCATCAAATTCCTGTATAAAGTAGTGAATTTCCCTCAGCGGAGACTAAAGAAAGGACTCACGTTCACCCGCTGTCTACATGGGGTGGGCATAACAGGCAGGGCCTTGATTGTGATTACTTCAAACTCTCCCTTCTTGGCTTTTGATTTTGATTCCATAAAAATGATAATTCATCATTTCTGTAATAAATTCAGTGTTCACAGATATTGTTTACAACACTCTGTCTCAGATTTTGCAATATGAGCTCTCAAAAGGAGAGTTTATTTCAATGATAAATGGCTCTTCATCATGTTATTTTTCTACTCCTTTATTGCCAAATAAATCTGTTAACTCTTAATATACAGCATATTGTGGAACATGAACATTTCAAAAAGAATGGAAACCATCTTCCAACATGCTATCCAAATGATAACAATTTCCTTTAATTTATAAAATAAAAGCACAATAAAATCCTAACTCTTTGCCATTAGCTTTATAAAAAAGATACACATTTATGCTACCTTTTTATATCTCCAATTTGCATAGCCCTACTCCTGGGTTTTTATGTTAAATCCTTCTTTTTTCATTTAGTGTGGTTTCTTTCTAGAAGCATATATAAATATGAATTCAGAAAGAACTGTACTATAAAAATGCATAGTTAGGAAAATCTTAATTATACACCATTAAAAGATAATACTCATTTAAAAATCAGTGCTCATTTAACCACATATTTCAGTGCATTAATAGTATTATTGTGTCATGATCTGCAAATTCATTATTGAATCATTTTCAAACTAGTATGTAATATATACAAATGCAGCCCAGAAATAACAGGTTAATAGTCTTGCTTCAGCTGGAACTAATTCTATGTTCAAGTCATTCTCCTTAGGGGTG
This sequence comes from Mesoplodon mirus, assembly GCF_964341445.2. Taxonomy (NCBI): domain Eukaryota; kingdom Metazoa; phylum Chordata; class Mammalia; order Artiodactyla; family Ziphiidae; genus Mesoplodon; species Mesoplodon mirus. The sequence continues at coordinate 4,562,700 of NC_138987.1, read as the reverse complement.
AAAAAAAAATTGAAGAATTTAATTGAGCATTTGGAATACCAAAAGAGAAAATTGATGTATTTAGGAGGAGACTGACGCAAATAACATTCCACTGCATTAGCATTTATTTGTACAGCAGTCTCCAATCGAGCTCCTGTGCCTTAGCTTCTTAAGGTAAATATCTTCCTTTGCTTTAGAAGAGATTTCAATCTGGCTTTAGAAAGCATTCCAACCTGGCAACTGCAAATAAAAGACCCAATTCTATACCTCACATTCCCATGACTAGAGCTCACCGACACCAATATTAAAGTTTTATTTATGAAAATCCCCTACTTTTTTTTTAAACTGAGGAAATATAACATTGTCATCCCCACTGTCCTAACTACACACAGTGTGTGGGTGTGTGTGTGTGCACGTGTGCACATAGGTACATGCATGTTCACACATGCACACACAGGAGCACGTGAACACAAAGAATACAAGCAGTTACAATTTGGCGGGCGTTATCTTATAGGAGTAGGTAATTCTCCTACCAATATTCTATACTTAATATTCTACAGGCTTCGTATTTTCAAATTATAAACCAGTAAATCATTCCACTCAAAATCTGTAACAGTTTCCTGGCCAAAAATCCATCCTTTGGTGGTAATGAAAGCAATTCAAGAGATGAATGCATATCAATAAATATTTAATATCTGGAATTAAAACTCCTGCCCAAGATCTGAATGACAGAAAACTGTAAGGAATAACAATTTTGAGGAGCTGTTCAATTACAATAAAAATTCCCTTCCTAAAAATGTCTGGAAAGGATTCAATTTACTTATTTTCTCAGTAAGTCTTCCTGAAAATTTCAAGCAAAAAATTGTGCCCATCAGTTTGGGTTTTATTGCACAAGGGAGATTGATTTTTGCAGGAATCTCAGGGTAATTCCCTTTGTAAATCCCTCCCTGCCAAAAATCCTCTACCACGTGAATGATCTATACAATATTGCCTTGCGAGTTTGTCTTTGTAGTAAAGGTTTTCTTAAAAGAAGGCTATAGTGATAGCCTCCACATTGTCTGCAGAAAAATAATGAATTCTGCAGATTATCTAGAACAGCTGAGCAACTGTGGCTTCTCCACCTGAGACCTCAGCAGGTTACAGAGCCATGACAGCAGGGAAAGTCACCAAAGGAGACTCAGGTTGAAGAACAGGAGAAATGAACGGCCTGGTTTTCTAAGCAGGTACCTTAATGCTTCCCAAAGGTAAATACAATTTATCCTTATAAATTCTGTTGTTTAAAAAAATCTAATCTAATTTACCCCCTTTCCACAACCCTTTCAACTAATATTGACAAAAGAGAGAAAGTCACACCGTGTCCAGTGGCACACAGTGTTCTCATTCATTGAATTATTCAATGGGCTTTAAACACTGAAATGTAATATTGAAATTTAATGGCTTTTTAGTATCCTAAAAGTTACAGAGGTTAAAAGACATTTATGGAAGGTTATGCATATTGCTTACAGAATGCAATAAAGATAAACGTAATTGAGAAATTTGAAATACTAACGTTTAAGTTTTTTGGGTTTGTCTTTGTTTTAGAAAATTAGTCATATTTTGCAGAAAGACTCTAAAATATTAGTCCCCATACTCCACAAAATAAAATTATTTCTAGCCACAGACAGGAATGACAATGCAAATTAATTCTGATTATTCTCTACTGTGGTTTGGACAGAAGATGGCATTTCCCTACTAGTCTAAGATTTGTTTGTTTCTCTGTTTAATTTCTCGAGATACCTAGAAAAGGCCAGTAAACATAGAAGGTGCTTAGAAATAGCACTTGTATTCGTAATAATACTGCTTAAGCAAGAGAACAGTTTCACAGAATGGCCTAAAGCCTTCACCACTCAACCAATTTTTTAACCACATGTCTCTTCCTGGGGAAGAGCAAAGAAATAAAAATAAATTGTTATCCTTCACCACTTTTTTCTACTTCTATTGTTAATATCCTTTGGATGAGTGGCTATTTGCAAAGTTAACATGGACTATTTGTTATTTCCATCAGATATTAAAATATTTTCTTAAAGTTAGCCTGAGAATAACAATGTTAGATGTATAGCTACCAATTTCCTTACCCTGTTAAGTTTAAACTTTATTAAAATATCATCCAGTAGAATGTAGACAACCCACAACCACCCATAAAAGAAAATCTTCGTTGCAGCATTATGAAGCAGGACAAAGTATAGAGAACAGATTTTGTTTATATTTTTCAATAAAGCAAAATTCACCAAGGATGACTAGAATAGCCTAAGGAAAGCTCCCTTCGCTCAACATTTCTTTCTGTTGGTACCAGTTCTTTCTGCTGACAGATGGCTAGGCTTTCAAGGCCTTCCTGGCACTAGACTTGTACAGCATTTAAAAAGAGACGATATTATTTTGCCTCTAAAGACTCACACCAGAATACTTACTGTTCCTATACAGACATACCTCGTTTTAATGCACTTCACTTTGTTGAGCTTCACAGACACTGTGTTTTTTACAAATTGAAGGTGTGAGGCAACCCTGCGTCGAGCAAGTCTATGGGTGACATTTTTCCAAAAGCATTTGCTCACTCTGTGTCTGTGAGATTTTGCTAATTCTTGCAATATGTCAAACTCTTTCATTATCGTTATATTTGTTATGGTGATCTGTGGTCAGTGATTTTTATGTTACTATTGTAATTGCTTTGGAGGCGCCACAAACCACAGCCATATAAGACAGCAAACTTAACCGATAAATGTTGTATGGGTTCTGACTGCTCCACCAACCAGTCATTCCCCTCTCTCCTGCTCTCCTTGGGCTTCCCTATTCCTTGAGGCTCAACAACGTTGAAATTAGGCCAATTAATAATCTTACAATGACCTCTAAGTGTTCAAGTGAGAGGAAGAGTTGCTCATATCTCAGTTTAAATCAAAAGTTAGAAATGATTAAGCTTAGTGAGGAAGGCATGTGGAAAGTCAAGATAGGTTGAAAGCTAGGCCTCTTGTGCCAGTTAGCCAAGCTGTGAATGCAAAGGAAGTGTTCTTGAAGGAGACTACTACTCCAGTGAACACACAAATGATAAGAAAGAGAATCAGCCTATTGCTGATGTGGAAAAGTTTTCGTGGACTGGATAGAAGATCAAACCAGCCACAACACTCCCTTAAGCCAAAGCCTAGTCCAGAGCAAGGCCCTAACTCTCTTTAATTCTCTGAAGGCTGAGAGAGGTGAGGAAGTTGCATAAGAAAATCTTGAAGCTAGAAGAGGCTGGTTCCTGAGGGTTAAGGAAAGAAGCTATCTCAATAACGTAAAAGTACAGGGTGAAGCAGCAAGTGCTGATGTAGAAGCCGCAGCAAGTTATCCAGAAGATCTGGCTAAGATAATTCATGAAGGTGGCTACACTAAACAACAGATTTTCAATGTAGACAATACAGCCTTCTATTGGAAGAAGATGACATCTAGGATTTTCATAGCTAAAGAGGAGAAGTCAATGCCTGGCTTCAAAGCATCAAAGGACAGCCTGACTCTCTTGTTAGGAGTTAATGCAGCTAGTGACTTGAAGCCAGTGCTCTTTTACCATTCCAAAAATCCTGGGTCCCTTAAGAATTATGCTGAATCTACTCTACCTCGGCTCTATAAATGGAACAACAAAGTCTGGATGACAGCACATATGTTTACAACATGGTTTACCAAATATTTTAAGCCCACTATTGAAACCTACTACTCAGAAAAAAAAGATTCCTTTCAAAATATTACTGCTCACTGATAATGCATCTGGTCACCAAAGAGCTCTGATGGAGATATACAAGATTCATGTTGTTTTCATGCTGCTAACACAACATCCATTCTGCAGCCCATGGAGCAAGGAGTAATTTCAACTTTCAAGTCATTATTTAAGAAATACACTGGGCTTCCCTGGTGGCGCAGTGGTTGAGAGTCCGCCTGCCGATGCAGGGGACACGGGTTCGTGCCCCGGTCTGGGAAGATCCCACATGCCGTGGAGCAGCTAGGCCCGTGAGCCATGGCCGCTGAGCCTGCACGTCCGGAGCCTATGCTCTGCCACAGGAGAGGCCACAGCAGTGAGAGGCCCGCGTACCACAAAAAAAAAAAAAGAAGAAAAAAAAGAAATACACTAAGTAAGGCTATAGCTGCCATGCACAGTGATTCCTCTGATGGATTTGAGCAAAGTCAATTGGAAATCTTCTGGAAACGATTCACCATTCTAGATGCCATTAAGAACATTTGTGATTCATGGGAAGAGGCCAAAATATCAACATTAACAGGAGTTTGGAAGAAGCTGATTCCAACCCTCATGGATGATTTCAGTGGAGGAAGTAACTATAGAGGTAATGAAAACAGCAAGAGAACTAGAATTAGAAGTGGAGCCTGAAGGTAGGATTGAATTGCTGTAACCTCATGATAATACTTCAAAGGATGAGGAGTTGTTTCCTATGGATGAGCAAAGAAAGTTGTTTCTTGAGATGGAATCTAACCCTGGTGAAAATGCTGTGAAAATTGTTGAAATGATAACAAAAGATTTAGAATATTACATAAACAGGTGATAAAGCAGTGGCAAGCTTTGAGAAAACTGACTCTCGTTTATTTTTTTTAACGCAAGGAACATTCACTGAGCAAATACTATTTGCAGAACACTGGATTAGATGCTATGGAGCTCATTAATCGAGCCCCACTGGAAGAGGAGTGAGGAGGATTTGCAGGAGATCATATGCACCACTGGGGATTTGGAGAAGCTTCTTGTAAGAGACATCTGAGAGAGGCTTGTTATAAGATATGAGGGGAGGGGGCTCAGGGCCATGGTAGGGATTACATGGGCATTGTAGAGTAAGTCCTGTCATCTCCTGCCAGACAAGGTCCTGATGGGGCCGGATGTGATACTGGATGGGCAAGGAGCCATGAAGCATCTTCTCTCCCTCCTGGAGCTGGATCTGCTGAGGATTGACTCTAGTTTTGAAAGAAGTTCTACTGTGGGTAAAATGCTGAAGAATAGCATTGCATGCTACAGAGAAATCATTCATGAAAGGAAGAGTCAACTGATGCAGCAAACTTTATTGTTCTCTTATTTTAAGAAATTTCCAAAGCCCCAAGCTTTAGCAACCACCAACTTGATCAGACAGCAGCCATCAACCCTGAGGCAAGACCCTCTACCAGCAAAAAGACTACGACAGTCTGAAGGCTCAGACAATGGTTAACAATTTTTAGCAATAAACTATTTTTAGTTAAGGTATGTACGTGATTTTTCAAGATATAATGCTATTGCACACTTAAGGCTATAGGATAGTGTAAACATAACTTTTTTTTTTTTTTTCTTTTGCGGTACACTGGCCTCTCACTGTTGTGGCCTCTCCCGTTGCGGAGCACAGGCTCCAGACATGCAGGCTCAGCGGCCATGGCTCACGGGCCCAGCCGCTCCATGGCATGTGGGATCTTCCCGGACCGGGGCACGAACCCAAGTCCCCTGCATCGGCAGGCAGATTCTTAACCACTGCGCCACCAAGGAAGCCCCTAAACATAACTTTTATATGCACTGGGAAACCAAAAAATTTGTGTGACTCGTTTCATTATGATATTTACTTTATTGTAGTGGTCTGGAACCCAGCCCACAATATCTCCGAAGTGTGCCTGTATATAACATACAAATAAAAATACATTTAGAAATATACAGAAATGGACTGTTCCTATGTATATACTATAAAAGCACTATTCTTAGAGCTGTTATTCTAGGGAGTGTACAGAGCTGGTATCTCTTGCTGTTCCACAGAAGTGGATATGGAGCTCGTAAGTACATAAGTATAGAACTAGACCTCAACATAACAACGCACAACACACCTGAGGCAGATCTGGGTATTGCCCACAAACCACAGGACCATACAGTTCACACGTTACCCCCTAAATTTCTGAATAAATGTCTTAGTTCTCTGGGTCTACAGGAAAGCAACATACTTCCATTAGCTTCCATGCTGTGGTCTTGCATATATGGGGGTGACTTTGCTTTTAAAGTCTGCTCAACAAAACACAAACTGAAAGCTATTTAGGATAAAGGAGTCGGGTGCTATATATGATGTCATACAAGACATAATTCCCCACAAATGCTCCCGGTGATAATTGTATGTGCAGGTAATAGTGCCATTTTGAAATATTGTTAAACGTCAGAACCCTGCTGAGTCCAAAGAAGATAAAATCCCTTGAACAAGTTAAGTTATTCTCAGCTGGTGCCTTTTCAACTAACTCATCTTGCTCTATTATTTTAAAATTTAAAGCGTCTGAATTCCCACTTAAAATACTGCCTAACAAGCCACCCTTGACACACACTGCACCATCGCTCCACTAGATTATACAGAGGCACAGAACAAACGAAAAAGAAACAGAAACACCAAAAACAAGTGCTGATAATCACTCTGCTTCCAGAATCAGGGAAAATTATTCACTGCAAGGTCAATGGAACCAGACTGGATGATCACATCAGTGACTTACTCCTGCTACACAACCGCAAAAGGGCAGGCCTGCCTCCTTATAAGTAGGCAGGTGACACTTTTTCATCCTCTGTCTTTCCTGGTTTAGAAACACAAAGTTTGTACCAAGCAGAAAACTAAGCAGCTATGTTTCCACCATAGGGATAGACAGAGAAAATCAAAGTCCCACCGTCCTTGTTCTCACTGCCTACACACTCCACCCCATGTCCAACTGGAAACTGTAAATGCCAGAAGCCAGAGTACAATGTTATGGACAGAGGTCAGGTATGGAGATAGTTCAGAAGATAGCTCAAGGGATGTCCCTGGTGGCACAGGGGTTAAGAATCCACCTGCCAATGCAGGGGACACAGGTTCCATCCCTGGTCCGGAAAGATCCCACATGCTGTAGAGCAACTAAGCCCATGCGCCACAACTACGGAGCCTGCGCTCTAGAGCCGCGAGCCACACCTACTGAGCCCACGCGCCACAACTACTGAAGGCCGCACACTTAGAGCCCACGCTCTGCAACAAGAGAAGCCACTGCAATGAGAAGCCTGCGCACAACGAAGAGTAGCCCCCGTTCGCCGCCACTAGAGAAAGACTGTGCACAGCAACAAAGACCCAATGCAGCCAAAAATAAATAAATAAATAAGTTAATCAATTTTTTTTAAAAAGATAGCTCAAAAACAAGAACCCAGGAATGGTAATAAAGCAGGTGAAAACTAAAACCAGTTTAACATAATGCCATGTGAATGTCATAAATTTGGTTACCAAACTGAGTCTACATACAAATGATAGTAGTTAAAAAAAAGTATGTTATTAAAACCTAATTTTAAATGTATAATTTGGGCTTTAAATCCCAGATTATAGACACAAACAGGGGAGTGAGGGTAACTGCTTCGGCCCCAGAAGTTAGAAATATCCTCGACTCTGCTCTTCCTCTCACGCACCATATTTACTCCCTAAGCAAATCCCGCTGGCCTTCACACCTGCAAAATACACCCAGACCTTATCCCTTCTCACCTTCTCCACCAAGGCACCTTAAACACACACCTGGATTACTGCAGTATGCCTGCTAATCCATCTCTCCATATCCTATTTTCCCCCCTTTTGCAGTCTCTTATCAACACTGCAGTCAGTGTGCTCCTTTTGAAAATATGTCAGGTATAATCGTTGTTTTGTCCACATCTTCAAATTGCTGCCCATCTCAATCAAAGTAGAATTCAAAGTCCTACAGTGGCCATGGGGCCCTATAAACACTGGCTCCTACTGACTTTTTTTTTTTTTTTTTTTTGCGGTATGCGGGCCTCTCACTGTTGTGGCCTCTCCCGTTGCAGAGCACAGGCTCTGGACGCGCAGGCTCAGCGGCCATGGCTCACGGGCCTAACTGCTCCGCAGCATGTGGGATCTTCCCAGACCGGGGCGTGAACCCGTGTCCCCTGCATCGGCAGGCGGACTCTCAACCACTGCGCCACCAGGGAAGCCCTGACTTTTATTTTTTAATAAATTTATTTATTTGTTTGTTTGTTTAGTTATTTCGTTTTTGGCTGCATTGGGTCTTCATTGCTGCATGCAGGCTTTCTCTAGTTGCAGCAAGCGGGGGCTACTCTTTGCTGCGGTGTGCAGACTTATTGTGGTGGCTTCTCTCATTGCGAAGCACAGGCTCTAGGCGTGTGGGCTTCAGTAGTTGTGGCACAGGTGCTCAGTAGTTGTGGCTCGTTGACTCTAGAGTGCAGGCTCAGTAGTTGTGGCGCATGGTCTTAGTTGCTCCGTGGCATGTGGGAATCTTCCCCGACCAGGGCTCGAACCCATATCCCCTGCATTGGCAGGCAGATCCTTAACCACTGCACCACCAGGGAAGTCCCCCTACTGACTTCTGCAACATCATCTACTCCTCTTCCCTATGCTCACTCCTTGCCTTGAACATGCCAGACGCTCTCCAGCCTCAATATCTTTGCATACGCTGCACTCTTTCCTAGACTATTCTTCCCTTTGACATTCATGTAGGCACTGAGCATATGTGTGAGGCTCTTCACATAATCCATATGAATGACAATCTTGAAAGTGAAGCAGTGTATGAGTGGTCTTACTCACTCTCTCATCTCCTTCAACTCTCTGCTCAAAAGTCACCTTCTCAGGAAAGCATCCTTTGACCATCCTACTTAAAAATGCAATACTTCTCCAGAAATTCCCATCTCCCTTCTCTGCCTTCTTTTTCTCCACAGTATTGATCACCATTTGACATACTACAATATTTCATTTAATGTAAGACATCATTAACTATAAGGCTCACCATTTTAAAACTATTCTACTCCAAAAATCATGGCCAATTAAATGTATCACCAGTTGTAAGAGGCATCCTGATTTCAAAGATGTTAAATTGTGAAAAAAAATGTACTTCTTTGAATCAATGAAAAATGGTCATTTACTTGTTTATCATCTCTCCCTTAAGCTCCAAGAAGGAAGAGATTTTTAGCCTTATTTTTCACAACTTGAACAGTGACTAGTGAACCGTGATAGGTATTCATGAAGTTTTTTTTTTTTACTTTATTTTTTTATTTTTATTTATTTTTGGCTGCATCAGGTCTTCGCTGCTGCGTGCAGGCTTTCCCTAGTTGCAGCGAGCAGGGGCTACTCTTCTTTGCAGTGCGCAGACTTCTCATTGTGGTGACTTCTCTTGTTGTGGAGCACGGGCTCTAGGTGTGTAGGCTTCAGTAGTTGTGGTGTGTGGGCTCAGTAGTTGTGGCTCACCAGCTCTAGAGCGCAGGGTCGGTAGCTGTGGTGCACGGGCATAGTTGCTCCACAGCATGTGGGATCTTCCCAGACCAGGGCTGGAACCCTGTCCCCTGCATTGGCAGGTGGACTCATGAGGAAGACCCTCATGAAGTTTTTTTTTTTTTTTTTTTTTGCAGTACGCGGGCCTCTCACTGTTGGGGCCTCTCCTGTTGCAGAGCACAGGCTCCGGACGTGCAGGCTTGGCAGCCATGGCTCACAGGCCCAGCCGCTCCGCAGCATGTGGGATCCTCCCAGACCGGGGCACGAACCCATGTCCCCTGCATCGGCAGGCAGACTCTCAACCACTGCGCCACCAGGGAAGCCCATGAAGTATTTTTAATTGAATGAATGAAAGCAAGTAAAAGTAGGTTTCCTTATTTTACGTAAGGAAAACTTACAAGATGATACTTCACCTTTGACATTTATAATTGACTATAAATGTGAGTTGAATATTTTTTAGGTAAAATGCTATGTAATTCAAGATTTAAAAATCAAAAGGTACAATATCCAATAAAGAAATAAAATTCAAGAACCTTAACAGACTGAAGGGTATGGTCCCAAGTGCACACTTGTGTGCACACACACACATGCACACACCAAAAACTGGTTGAAACAGAAGGAAAAATAGATAAAAATATAATTTTTGAGCGAGACTTTAAAATATCTCTTCCTGCCTTTGAGATGTTTAAAAAGATATGAAATGACATGGAAAATGAATAATACAATTGAATAAATTGAACAAATAGTTATATAGTTAGCTATGTAAAAAATCTTTATCTTCAAGTGTCAAGGAAATATTTATAAAAAATGTTCACATTCTTTTCTTGGTCACAAAATATAGTCTAAATAGTCAAACTATAGTTTAAATAGCAAAAGTCAGAACACAAAATAAGTAACAAGGCAACAACAAAAACAAACAAACAAAAAAGCATGAACTATATCAGGTATAACTATGTATAAGTAATTTAAATTTCTGTACTAAACAATAAAGATTCAAGTCACTCTCTTTTCCATAATTGGTAGGTAAAAAAATCCATTTTTTCCTTTCAATGAGAGTCTTTTCACTTTTTTAATCTTTTATGACATAAACTGTGTTTATTAAATTAATTTTTATTGGAGTATGGTTGCTTTACCATAAACTGTGCTTTAATTACTTTTATTTTTAGTTAATTAAAAGGTATGTATCACATTTTAATTCTACTAGTTGTCATCTTAAAGATATACGATAATGCTAACTAAAGGTAATCAACATATGCTAACAAAAGACATTCAAAACAGAAAGACATAGGAAGCTTAAAGTAAAAGTATGGGAATAATAAGAAAAACAAAGGACAACAACAACAAAAACAGAAACAGAAAAAGCAATGGAAAGCAGGATTCAAAACATAAAGCAAAAATCAATGTCTCAAAATACAGCAAAACAATTAGATAAAAAGAGCTGATTCTTGGCTCAAAATAATGAAACAAAGAAATCTCTGTCAAATATAAATTTTGAAAGGGAAAACAAATCAACAATGAGAAATAGAAGGGAACTAGAAGGCCCCAAAGACCAGGCTGCTGGAAAGTAGAGTGGCAAGCTGAAACTGTGGCTGATCTTGGACCCTCTCCTGATCTTGAAACCAAGAGGCTAGGACTTAGCAGCCACCAAAGGAACAAGAAAGCAAGCAAGGCACTGGGACCTAGCAGGAGAGACTTACAATTGGGACCACTTCACATACCTGGGAAGACTATATCCTCAAGGAAGCATGGACCACAAAGAAGACCACTACCAGCAGAAGAAGGCAAGAAATTGTCTGTATACCAGACTGAGCTCTGAGCAGGGGTATAACATGACTGCCAAAGAATTGATAACTACGGACCTGCTCATATGAGTTTGGTGTTTGATTTTACACAACATATATGGTTCCAGAAACCCCAAATCAACAAAACTTAAAGTGGTCCCCAGCCTGGTAAAAGCCTGCTCCACTAAAAGAGAAAAAATATTAATCCTGCATGGAGGGATGCCTCCCCCACAAGATTCTCACATATGAAGCCCCAGTAAGCATGACTTCACAATCCTAACTTACAAAACACATGAGAAAATAAGACTCCCGTGAACAAGGGTCAAGAGAAACAACAGCAGAACACACAGTATTAGACTGTCATGAATTTCAGATATCAGAATTATTGGAAACAAACTATAAAATAATTATATTCAAAATATCTGAGATGGGCTTCCCTGGTGGCACAGTGGTTGAGAGTCCGCCTGCCGATGCAGGGGACATGGGTTCGTGCCCAGTCCAGGAAGATCCCACATGCCGCAGAGCGGCTGGGCCCGTGAGCCATGGCCGCTGAGCCTGCGCGTCCGGAGCCTGTGCTCCGCAACGGGAGAGGCCGCAATAGTGAGAGGCCCGCGTACCGCAAAAAAAAAAAAAAAATCTGAGAGATAAAAGTTGGAATGGAAATCATGAGAAAGGAACAAAAATCATTTTCTTTTCTAACATGACAGACAAGATACGCTGAATGATAGTCACTGACTGAAAGAATTAAAATGCTGGACACAACACAAAGAAAGTATTTTTAGCATATTATTGAACTGGTACAAAAGCAAAGAATCTGCAGGTCCTCAAAACTCATTGAAACTTGAAATTCTAAAAGGAAAGTAACACCAAAACTGGCTATTGTCCTGAGGATTTCTGCTGCTCCTCTGGAGACCTTGGGGTTTCACTTCAATTTCTGCATGGAATTCTCAGGAAACAGAAGGTAGAGTCCTGGGACCAAGTGAATTAGGAACCTAATAAGGGATCCTAACTAAACGGAACCCCACAGGCTATCCCCTCAGTGGGGATATGAATTAGAAATAAATCCATCACACAGAAGGGGAAAGCCAGGAAATTTCCCTAATTTAGACTTGCATTTGGTGAAGGAGGAAAAAAATCCTCTCCTAAAACTTTTTATCCACAAGCCAACAAACATGCAGGTTTTTATTGCACATTCATACTACTTATATGGTAAAAAAAAGTCTCTAAATAGAAAAATTAAAGTGATTCTTGGTTAATTTTGCCAAGTGACTGTTAAAAGCAAATGAAAATCCTCTTCGAGGAATTCACCTTCAACTGGAGCCTCAAAAATTCCTACAGATAAAGTTCCAGAAATAAAACAGTTTACATTAAAATGTCATGAAATACATGAAATAAAAAGGTATCATGAGTGAAAACAAGTAGAAATAACAGATGCAGAAACAAACCTGCAAAGACATCAGATATTGACAATGTCAGAATACCAAAAATACTATAATTAACAAATTCAAAGAATTTAAAGGGAAGCTTGAATATATGAGCAAAGAATAACCAAAAATAACCTAACAATACTTCTGGAATTAAAACAATATTTCTGGTTGAAATAAAAATACTCAATGATAATTAAGCAATAGATTGACAGAATGTAGCCGAGAGAGATAAAGAGATAGAAACTATGAAAGAGAAGTTAAAAGACATGAAACTTAGAAAGAGATGGTCTAAGGTACATCTATTCAGAGTTCCAAAGATGATAATAGAAAGAATGGAGAAGAGATCTCTTTAGAGGGATAATGGCTTGGAATTTTCCAGAATTACTGAGTGACACTAAAATCCAGATCAAAGAAACCCAACCTACTCCAAGCAGGATAAATAAAAAGAAACCCACACCTAGAGAGACCACAGTGAAACAAGGGAACATCAACTTAAAGGAGATCTTAAAACCATTCAAAGGGTAATGAGTAATTACTAACACAGAAATGGCAATTAGGCTGAATGTTCACTTCCTGAGGGTAACAGTGGGAGCCAGAAAACAGTAGAATGGTAGCTTCACTGTATTGAAAAAAAAAAATCAACATAGCATTCTATATCCAAAGAAACTGCCTTTGAAAAATGTAAATGGAATTAAGGCATTTTAGACAAAAGAGAGTTTATCACCTAAAAACCTTCACTAATGGAAATTCTAAATTTTATATCTATCAGAGAGATGAAAAATCATATTGTTTAGGGCAAAACTATCAAGAGAAACATATATGTAATTTTATAGTTTCTAGTAGCCACATTAAGAACATTAAAAACAAACAGGTGAAATTAATTTTAAAAACAGTGTATTTAAGCAAATGTACTAAAAATTATCATTTTAACAGGTAATCAATATTTAAAAACTGACGAGATCACTTACATTTATTTTTTCACGATGTCTTTGAAATCCAGTGTGTATTTTGTACCAACACATTGCAATACCAATGCTAACATTTAAAGTAAAATGTAGTCCTAATCAAAACAATAAATTATGTTTTAATAGAAGATCTTTTTCCACTTTTTTGCTTTTCTAATTTAAATTTAAGTTAAATAAAATTAATAAAACTTAACATTTAATTCCTCAGTCTCACTCACCACATTTCAAGGGCAATAGTCTCATGTGGCTACTGGCTACCACAGTAGACAATGCAGGTTTGGAGGATTTGTGATTTACAGTGGAATGATGGGGAGCTATGTTGATAAATAAGAGGGAAAACTTAGTTCAGCATTGCCTTAGGAAACAGTGACAATCATTACCATCCTCACTGATATCATCATTATCACAGAGGATATGGAAGCAGCCATGAAATGGGGAAAAATAGTTTATAATTGGGTGGGAGGTGATTAGAGTGAAAGCATTCTAAAAGCCTTTTATTTGTGAGAGAGAGGTGAAATCTTTCAGACTTTGTTAGATTAAATATGCAAGTTAAAATATATAGGATAGGGTCATGTCAGAAAAAATGGTAGGGCAGAGACCTCCAGGAGCCATCCCTCTCAAGAAACATTAAAAATTTGACGGGCTTCCCTGGTGGTGCAGTGGTTGAGAGTCTGCCTGCCGATGCAAGGGACACGGGTTCGTGCCCCGGTCCAGGAAGATCCCACATGCCGCGGAGCGGCTGGGCCCGTGAGCCATGGCTGCTGAGCCTGTGCATCCGGAGCCTGTGCTCCACAACAGGAGAGGCCACAACAGTGAGAGGCCCGCATACTGCAAAAAAAAAAAAAAAAGATGCTCAATGAACTCAGGAAAAGAATGGATGAACACAGTGAGAAGTTTAACAAACAGCTGGAAAATGTAAACAAGAATCAAACAGAGCTGGATAATACAATAAATGAAATTAAAAATATACTAGAAGGAATCAACAGTAGATGAGGATACAAAAGAACAGATGAATGAACTGTAAGACAGAATAGTGGAAATCACCCAAGTTGAACAGAAAAAAAAAAAAAAGAATGAAAAATGAGGATAGTTTAAGAGACCTCTGAGACAATATCAAGCATGCTAACATTCACATTATAGGGGTCTCAAAAGAAGAGAGAGAGAAAGGGGCAGAGATCTTATTTGAAGAAATAATAGATGAAAAACTTCCCTAATCTGGGAAAGGAAACAGACATCCAGGTCCAGGAAGCACAGAGAGTCCCAAACAAGATCAACCCAAAGAGGTCCACACCAAGACACATTATAATTACAATTCCAAAAATTAAAGATAAAGAGACAATCTTAAAAGCAAGAGAAAAGCAACTAGTTACATACAAGGGAGCTCCCATAAAAGTATCAGCTGACTCCTCAGCAGAAACTTGGCAGACCAAAAGGGAGTGGCATGATGTATTTTAAGTGATGAAAGGAAAAAAACTACAACCAACAATACTCACCAGGAGAGGCTAGCATTCAGATTTGAAGGAGAGACAAATAGTTTCACAGACAAGCAAAAGCTAAAAGAGTTCAGCATCACTAAACTGGCTTTACATAAAATGTTAAAGAGACTTTTCCAAGCAGAAAAGATCACCACTAGAAATATGGAAATTACAAAAGTAAAAATATCAATGGTAAAGGCAAACACACAGTAAAGATAGTAGATCAACCACTATAAAGCTAGTAGAAACGCTAAAAGACAAAGGCAGTGAAATAATCTATATTGACAAAAAGTGTTAATACACAAAACAAAAAGGTGCAAAATATGATGTCAAACAATTAAATGTGGGGTTTGGGGGCAGTAAAAATGCAGTGTTGTTAAAATGTGCTTGAACTTAAGGGATCATCAACGTAAAATTATATAAACCTCATTGTAAACACAAACCAAAACGTATAACAGATAAACACAAAAAGGAATCCAAATGTAACACTAAAGACAGTCATCAAATCTCAAGGGAAGAGAGCAAAAGAAGAAGCAAAACACATAAACAAACTACAAAAACAGCCAGAAAACAATTAACAAAATAGTGACAAGTATATATATATATATCAATAATTACTATCAATGAAAATGGACTACATGCTTCAATCAAAAGACATTTAGTGGCTGAATGGATAAAAAACAGGACCCATATACATGCTGCCTACAAAAGACTCACTTCAGATCTAAAGACACACACAGCCTGAAAGTCAGGGGATGGAAAAGGGTATTCCATGCAAATGAAAAAAAAAAAAAAAAGAAAGAAAGAAAGCTGGGGTAGCAATACTTATATCAGACAAAATAGACTTTAAAAGAAAGACTATAACAACAGACAATGAAGGATATTACATAAAGATAAAGGAATCAATCCAACAAGAAGCTATAAACTTGTAAACATATATGGACTCAACATAGGAGCATATAAATGCATACAATAAATAAAAGAAGAAATTGACAATAACACAATAATAGTAGGGAACATTAACACCCCACTTACATCAATGAATAGATCATGCAGGCAGAAAATGAATAAGAAAATTGTCCTTAAATGACACATTAGACCAGATGGAGATATATATGTATATGTAAAACTTTCCATCCAAAAGCAGCAGATTACATGTTCTTTTCAAGTGCACATGAAACACTCTCCAGGACAGATCATTTCCTGGGCCACAAAACAAGTCTTAATAAATTTAAGAAGACTGAAATCATATCAAGCATCTTTTCTGACCACAATGTTATGAAACTAGAAATCAATTACAAGAAAAAAACTGTAAAAAACATAACACATGGAGGCTAAACAACATGCTACAAAACAACTAAATGGGTCAATGAAGATAGCAAATTGGAAATCAAAAAATACTTGGATTCAAATGAAAACAGAAACACAATGATCCAAAATCTATGGAACACAGCAAAAGCAGTTTTTAAAGGGAAGTTTATAGCAATACAAGCCTACCTCAGAAAATAAAAAAATCTCACGAAAACAATACAAACTTACACTTAAAAAACTAGAAAAAGAAGAGCAAACAAAACCCAAGGTTAGTAGAAATTAATAAATAATAAAGACCAGAGCAGAAATAAATAAAATAGAGACTAATAAACAACAGAAAAGATCAGTGAAACTGAGAGCTAGTCCTTTGAAAAGATAAATTGAAAAATCTACTTTTTAAAAAAAAATTTTAATAGATCTTTATTGGAGTACAATTACTTCACAATACTGTTAGTTTCTGTTGCACAACAAAGCGAATCAGCCATATGCATACACATGTCCCCATATCCCCTCCCTCTTGAGCCTCCCTCCCATCCTCCTTATCCTACCCCTCTAGGTCATCACAAAGCACAGAGCCAATCTCTCTGGCTATGCTGCTGTTTCCCATTAGCTATCAGTTTTACATTTGGTAGTGTATATATGTCAGTGCTACTCTCTCACTTCGTCCCAGCTTACCCTTCCTCCCCCCGTGTCCTCAAGTCCATTCTCTACGTGTGCATCTTTATTCCTGTCCTGTCCCTGGGTTCTTTAGAACCTTTTTTTTTCTTAGATTCCATATATATGCATTAGCATACGGTATTTGTTTTTCTCTTTCTGACTTACTTCACTCTGTATGACAGACTCTAGGTCCATCCACCTCACTACAAATACCTCAATTTCGTTTCTTTTTCTGGCTGAGTAATATTCCATTGTATATATGTGCCACATCTCCTTTATCCATTCATCTGTCAATGGACACTTAGGTTGCTTCCATGTCCTGCTTATTATAGATAGTGCTGCAATAAACATAGTGGTACATGCTTGTCTTTGAATTATGGTTTTCTCAGGGTATATGCCCAGTAGTGGGATTGCTGGGTCATATGGTAGTTCTATTTTTAGTTTTTTAACGAACCTCCATATAGTTTTCCATAGTGGCTGTATCAATTTACATTCTCACCAACAGTGTAGGCGGGTTCCCTTTTCACCACACCCTTTCCAGCATTTATTGTTTCTAGATTCTTTGATAATGGCCATTCTGACTGCCGTGAGGTGATACCTCATTGTAGTTTCGATTTGCATTTCTCAAATAATAGTGGTGTTGAGCATCTTTTCATGTGCCTCTTGGCCATCTGTATGTCTTCCTTGGTGAAACGTCTATTTAGGTCTTATGCTCATTTTTTAACTGGATTGTTTGTTTTTTTGATATTGAGTTCTATGAGCTGTTTGTATATTTTGGAGATTATCCCTTTGTTGTTTCATTTGCAAATATTTTCTCCCATTCTGAGGGTTGTCTTTTTGTCTGTGTATGGTTTCCTTTACTGTGCAAAAGCTTTTAAGTTTAATTAAGTCCCATTTGTTTATTTTTGTTTTTATTTTCATTACTCTAGGAGGTGGGTCAAAAAAGATCTGGCTGTAGATTATGTCAAAGAGTGTTTCTACTATGTTTTCCTCTAAGAGTTTTATAGTGTCTGGTCTTACATTTAAGTCTTCAATCCATTTGGAGTTTATTTTTTGTATATGGTGTTAGGTAGTGCTCTAATTTCATTCTTTTACACGTAGCTGTCCAGTTTCCCCAGCACCACTTATTGAAGAGGCTGTCTTTTCTCCATTGTATGTTCTTGCCTCCTTTGTCATAAATTAGGTGCCCATATGTGTGTGGGTTTACCTCTGGGCATTCTATCTTGTACCATTGATTTATATTTGTTTTTGTGCCAGTACTATACTGTCTTGATTACTGTAGCTTTGTGGTATAGTCTGTAGTTGGGGAGTCTGATTCCTCCAACTCCGTTTTGCTTTCTCAAGATTGCTTTGGCTATTTGGGGTCTTTTGTGTTTCCATACGAATTGTAAAATTTTTTGTTCTACTTCTGTGAAGACTGCCATTGGTAGTTTGATAAGGATTGCATTGAATCTGTAGATTGCTTTGGGTAGTATAGTCATTTTCACAATGTTGATTCTTCCAATCAAAGAACATGGTATGTCTCTCCATCTGTTTAGGTCATCTTTGA
This sequence comes from Mesoplodon mirus, assembly GCF_964341445.2. Lineage (NCBI taxonomy): Eukaryota > Metazoa > Chordata > Mammalia > Artiodactyla > Ziphiidae > Mesoplodon > Mesoplodon mirus. Next base: position 4,544,314 of record NC_138987.1, on the reverse strand, counting down.
TTTCTTTCATCAGTGTTTTATAGTTTTCTGAGTATGAGTCTTTCACCTCCTTAGGCAGGTTTATTCCTAGGTATTTTATTCTTTTTGTTGCAATGGTAAATGAGAGTGTTTCCTTAGTTTCTCTTTCTGGTTTTTAGTTGTTGGTATATAGGAATGCCAGAAATTTCTGTGCATTAATTTTGTACCCTGAAACCTTACCAAATTCACTGATTAGTTCTAGTAGCTTTCTGGTGGCATCTTTAGGATTTTCTATGTATAGTATCATGTCATCTGCAAACAGTGACAGTTTTACTTCTTCTTTTCCAATTTGTATTCCTTTTAATTCTTTTTCTTCTCTGATTGCTGTGGCTAGGATTTCCAAAACTATGTTGAATAAGAGTGGCAAGAATGGACATCCTTGTCTTGTTCCTGATCTTAGTGGAAATGCTTTTAGCTTTTCACCATTGAGTATGATGCTTGCTGTGCGTTTGTCATATATGGCCTTGATTATGTTGAGGTAGGTTCCCACTATGCCTATTTTCTGAGAGTTTTTATCAGAAATAGGTGTTGAACATTGTCAAAAGCTTTTTCTGCATCTATTGAGATGATCATATGGTTTTTATTCCTTAATTTGTGAATGTGGTGTATCACATTGATTGATTTGCATATATTGAAGAATCCTGCATCACTGCGATTAATCCCACTTGATCATGGTGTATGATACTTTTAATGTGCTGTTGGATTCTGTTTGCTAGTATTCTGTTCAGGATTTTTGCATCTATGTTCATCAGTGATATTGCTCTACAATTGTTTTTTGTTTGTGATATCGTTTTTGGTATCAGTGTGATGGTGGCTTCATACAATGAATTAGGAGTGTTTCTCCATCCACAATTTTTTGGAAGAGTTTGAGAAGGATCAGTGTTAGCTCTTCACTAAATGTTTGATAGAATTCGCCTGTGAAGCCACCTGGTCCTGGACTTCCCGAGATTCTGGATGATCTTTACTGTCATTACTCTGAATTCTTTTTCAGGTAGATTGCTTACTTCCTCTTCATTTATTTGGTCTTGTAGGTTTTTACCTTGCTCCTTCATCTGTGACATTTTTTTTTTTTTTTTATGAGTGGGATTGTGTTCCTGTCTTAATGGTTCTTTGGCCTGAGGTTTCCACCTCTGGGGTTTGTTGGCTACTGGGTAGAGCTGGGTCTTGGTGCTGACATGAGGAACTCTGTGAGACCTCACTCCAATGAATATTTCCTGGGGTCTGAGGTTCTCTGTTAGTCCAATGGTTTGGACTCAGAGCTCCCACAGCAGGAGCTTCGGCCCTACCCCAGGCTCGTGAACCAAGATCCCACAAGCTGTGTGGGGCAGCAGAAAACAAAAACAAAAACAAAAAAACAAACTAGAAAATAAAATTAGACTAGGAAACTAAGAGGTATGTTAGGAAGAATATAAAAATAAAAATATAGATGAATCAACAACTGTAAGGTACATTACCACAATATTAAAAAAGAAGAGGAGGGAAAAAAAAGGGGGGAGGCTTTGGCTGTGGAGGGCAGGGTCTAAGCGAGGGTGAGGTTTTGGCAGTGGGTGGGGCCTATGCTCAGGGCCCACAGGGCTGGAAAAGGCCCTGGGCGTTGTGGGGGGTGGGGCTTAGGCTCAAGGAACAAAAGAAGCCCAGGCGTGCCCCCCACCCCTGGTCTTTGAGGGCAGGGGACCTCACCTGGGAGCCCAGCAGGCTTCCTGGGCTCAAGTGGGTGGAGCAATAGCCCTCTGCCCCTCTTCGGCTCCTCCTGGAGGGCCCCTCCCATCTGCCTCTTTTGCTCTCCCCTCGGCCTCCTTCCTATGCCCCCAAGGACCCACGTGGCCTGGAGGGGGGTTTGGAGGTCAGGGGATCAGCCTGGGAGCTGAGCAGGCTCCCTGGGCCCAAGTGGGCAGTGCAATGCTCTCTGCTCCTCTCTTGCTCCTCCCAGAGGGCCCCTCCCGCCTGCCTCTCCTGATCTTCCAGCCTCCCTCCTATGCCCCCAGGACCCACATGGCCTGGATGGGGTTTTGGAGGTGGGATGCCAGCCTGGGAGTTCAGCAGGTTCCCTGCCCAAGTGGACCAGGTGACCCCCTCCTCTCCTCTCTGGCTCTTCCCGGAGAGTCCCTCTCGCCTGCTTCTCCTGATCTTCTCCACTTCAGGGGCACCAATCCTGTCTGGCCTCCACTTCTCCTCCCCTCTATGTCCTACTGGTTCACCTTGGGG